>NC_064649.1:119289831-119628998 GCF_023864345.2 Schistocerca serialis cubense
GGAAGGGCTGCGCGTGTGCTGTTTCACCGAGACAACGCACCCGCACGTCGAGCTAACGTTACGCAACAGTTTCTTCGTGATAACAACTTTCAAGTGATTCCTCATGCTCCCTACTCACCTGACCTGGCTCCTAGTGACTTTTGGCTTTTTCCAACAATGAAAGACACTCTCCGTGGCCGCACATTCACCAGCCGTGCTGCTATTGCCTCAGCGATTTTCCAGTGGTCAAAACAGACTCCTAAAGAAGCCTTCGCCGCTGCCATGGAATCATGGCGTCAGCGGTGTGAAAAATGTGTACGTCTGCAGGACGATTACGTCGAGAAGTAACGCCAGTTTCATCGACTTCGGGTGAGTGTTTAATTAAAAAAAATCGGAGGCCTTAGAACTTGAATGCACCTCGTAAGAAACGGGAACACGTTTGCTTCCTTCGTGCCCCTATTGGAGCATTTTTCCGCTGCCTACGTTCGGCACCGAGTCGCCTCGGAGCCGCAGTGTTACACAGGGTGTGCGGAGCGGTCGGCGGAGCCGCGTCCCAGGCGTAGGGCGGACAGGTAGGGCGCGCCGTGGGTTGTCGGGGCGGCCGCAGAGGGGGGAAAATATTTGGACTGTCGTGTCGGCCCTTTGTGGCTGCGGCGGCGGCCCTCTGCCCTGCGCGCCGTGTTGTGGCGGCCCTAATAGAATTCGCCTCCCTCTTGTGTGGCCTAACGAGATTTGCGGTCGCAGGCCGGCGCGCTCAATGGCGCAGCGAGACACTCGCCCGCTCCGGGAAACGCCTACTGTGCATGTGTGTGTGAGTGTGTGTGTGGGCCCACACGTAGACTGCACCACCGCAAGCCTGTGTCCACTCTTGCCGTTGGCACACGGGCCGGGCTCTGGAACGCCAATATTGAGCGTGTTAATTTCAACGTGCTGATGAACGCTCGGAAATGATGTGACTTGTGCATAGGGTACGTGGGCCCCAACGTGGTATGTGCGATCACAACGCACTTCAGCGGCAGTTGCTGAATGTTTCTAGTTCGTAAATCACACTGTTTACTAAACGGGCGCGCGTAAAATTCCCATGTTAGTTCTATAGCCACATATGTAACAGCTCTCTGAAGCATGGTATTTTCCCGGATAGACTGAAGTATGCCATTGTTAAACCACTGCATAAAAAAGGGGATACATCTGATGTCAACAACTACCGTTCACTCTCTCTTCTGACTGCCTTATCTAAAATTCTTGAAAAAGTTATGTATTGTAGAGTAGCTTCATACCTTTGTAAAAATAAAGTTTTAACAAGATGTCAGTTTGGTTTCCAGAAAGGTTTCTCAACGGAAGATCCTGTATATACTTTCACCAATGAAATATTAAATGCTCTGAGTAACCGGAAGTCACCCACTGGGATTTTTTCTGATCTCTCAAAGCCTTTTAATTGTGTAAATCATGTAATACTTCTAGATAAGCTCAAGTACTGTGGTTTGAATGGGACAGCGCTCAAATTGTTTAAATCATACTGTGATGTGTGTGCTGTAAGACCTTCGGTACACACACCATCAGATTATTTGACTTGTCGCTCTAACGAAGTGGGCGAGTGTCAGCAACATGTCTCGCGGTCTTATCGTGGGGTGTTTATCTTCTGCCATTAGGTGAGGCGATACAAATGCCACTTGCACGCTTAGAGTAGCAGATTGACGGTGACCAACTTCAAACAGAACTCGATTAATTTTCACACATATTTATTAAAATAATAAAAATCGTAGACATTACGTAACTTGATTCTGGATGCTGTTTACAATTGACAATCTCAAGTTCCTTTGGTCTTGGTACGTTAATCTTATTCTCACATATCTCTGATACTTGACAAAGTGTCTAGTCATATATCTTCATGGCTATGTACAGGAATATGGTAATCTTATTAGGCGCAGACTGAAACTTGACTACAGACTAATGCAGACTAATGCAGACTAATGCAGACTGACTAATCGGAGGTCTGTACACTCGTTAAAATACCTCGAACATTCAGGAATCACTGCATGAGTGTGATCTGCGAGGAGAAAAGGTTCTATGTTAGCAGCAGTCTCATTGGCTGCGAGACATATTAATATGGGGATCGGCGGAAGCAGAATTTGGTCCGTCTCTAAGGCAGCGCCATCTCGTAGTGCGGAGACAGACGAGCGCTGTGCCTGCGCTGTTGTGCTTAGCGGGGCGCGCTCTAGTGGGAAAGTTGTGTACGCGCTGACTACGTGGAACTATGTACACAACACATACCTAACTAGAAGAGTGCAAAAAGTTGAAATAAGCAGTTCACATAATATGCAAAAAACTGGTGACTTCTCAAACTGGGGAACGATCAAGAATGGGGTGCTGCAAGATTCGATCTAGGGTCCTCTCCTGTTCTTAATATATATCAATGACTTGCCATTCTATATTCATGAAGATGGAAAGTTGGTACTTTTCGCCGATGATGCAAGTATAGCTATCATACCCAACAGACAGGAATTACCTGGTGAAATTGTTAATGATGTTTTTCAGAAAATCATTAAGTGATTCTCTGAAAATGGCCTCTCATTAAAGTTTGACAAAATTAATAAATATAGACTTCGATCAGAAATTGGTAGCTAAGGTAGAATATTTAAAATTTCTAGGTGTATGCATTGAAGAGGGGTTAGAATGGAAAAAAATACACTGAAGACCTGCTGAAACGTTTGAGTTCAGCTACTTATGCTATTAGGGTCATTGCAAATTTTGGCGATATATATCTCAGTAAATTAGCTTGCCACGCCTATTTTCATTTTCTGCTTTCGTATGGCATCAAATTCTGGGGTAACTCATCATTGAGTAAAAGAGTGTTCATTGCACAAAGGCGTGTAATCAGAATAATTTCTGGAGCTCATCCAAGATCATCCTGCGGACATTTAAAGACCTAGAGATCTTCACTGTAGCCTCACAATATATATATATATATATATATATATATATATATATATATATATATATATATATATATATATATATATTCAGTTACGAAATTTGTTATTAACAATCCGAACGAATTCAATAGTAACAGCAGTGTACAACACTAGGAGAAAGGATGATCTTCACTATTCAAGATTAAATCCTTGGCTCACGAGGGGTAAATTATGCTGCCAGAAAACTCTTTCCTCACTTACCTGATAGCATCCGAAGTCTGACAGATACCCATATAGCATTTAAAAGGAAATTAAAAGAATTTCTTAATGGCACCTCCTTCTGCACATTAGATGAATTTTTGGATATAGTTAGTGGGTAATTTCCCCAACCCCCACCAAAAAAAAAAAAAAAAAAAAAAATAAGTGTCTTATAATATTTTGTGTAATGTAATATGTTGGATGTACACCTTTTATTAACCTGACACGTTCCTCATCATTACGAAGTGTCGTATTTACGATCTATGGAACAATTACTAACTGTAGTGGGACGCGAAATTGAAGCGTCACCCATCCACCAGTGTCAGCCCAGTTTCCAGGTGAATATAAGTTTAATTTAGTGTTTTGTTTATGTACTTACGTAATTTTTGTAATTGTTGTGAATTATCTAAATTTATGTATTTATTTCTTGTGTTTCATGTACGGAGAGGGCGGCGCAATGAACGGAGACAGCCTCTTCACTGCCGGGACCAGAGAGGAAAGTGCTGGCCACTATACGTCGCTGGTCGACAGCCAAAGAGCAACAGAAGATCCTGAAACCGAGTTGTTGCGTCGTGCTTCTGAAAACGGAAAAAATAAGAATTTGTGATGTTTCTACAACAATGACGTCATAGAAAGTTTAATCATGTTGTAAATGTTCAGTCCTATCTTGTCAAGGCTCAGGTTCACGTCTAACTGTATGAAGATAATAAAGTAGTGTATACTACAAAAGTTTAAATACGTGTTCCGAGAATTTATTTATGAAGATTATATTAAGGAAGAAGGATGACTGATTAATTTGACATGATTATTAATTTTTGACAATATTCATCGCGAGTTTGAGTCTTGAAAGTTTATTCAATGTGGTTCTAATATTTGTTAAATCAGATAACTCGCATTAATATAACTTCTGAGAAGAAACAAAACGACATCTAAATTGAGAAAAAGTTTGCGCAAACCAATAGGACTGAGTGACGAAATTCTGCGCATACGACTCAAATGATGATGTTTTACAGTTTCGTTCAAGAACCATTTAGAGACAATTTAAAAAGAATTTAAATAATTTTGAAGTGTGTTGTAACTGACGTAGGTGATGAAGTCTGCACATGGTCATATGTCAGAAGAAAATCATTTATACAAAAATATACGTCGTTGCACTACATAACCTAATCTATTAAAACGCACATTTCTTCCATCGTCCACGAAAAGGAAAGTACCATGTCGAATCAGTAAGGACACAGGCTTATAAAAGTTCCATTACAAACAGTGCGGTACAAATTTAGAATACTTCTCCGCATAAGATAAACATTACTTCGTTATTCCCACATTTTAGTAAAACCCCAAGGTCAGCTGAACGCTGCAAACCCCGACAATCTTTTTCTCCCTAAACTAACAGGCCCAGTACGTCAGCTGGGGGGCGGTCCTCCGGCTGGTATTAGAGGTGTTGGTGAGGGCTTCGCCTGTCTACGGTGCGGCCGGGCGTGGTTGCAGCCAGTGACGCCCCCGGTGTTCGACTCAGCGTCCTGCCGGTTGCGGAAGCGGGGTCGCAGCATCTCAGCGGCTGCATCGACGGCTGTTGCTTCTGCAGCCCATAGCAGCACACTGATCATCGAGATCTACAAACTAGAATATTAGTGTCCGGTGAGTCTGTTTCAAGTTGGAAGTGGAGTGTTGTACATAGAGAGTGTGCTTTTAATAGGATTGTTGATTACAAGTCTGCGTGTGTAACTAGTTAATATCTTACAATAATGTCTGGAAGTGAAATGTCAGACGAAGAGCGATCTATGTCCGATAGGAGCATGAGATCCCTTTTTAGGACGATCGCTAAATTAAAACAATCTAACGAAGAATCTACTGCTAGATTAAAAGAGGAATTAAAACAATCTAACGAAGAATCTACTGCTAGATTAAAACAGGAATTAAAACAGTCTAACGAGGAATCTACTGCTAGATTAAAAGAGGAGCTAACAAAATCTACAGACAGGTTACAGGAACATCTTAATGAAACCAGTCGAGAATTAAGTGATAAAATAGAGGCTTCTAAAGTTGAAACGCAGGAAAAACTAGTAGGACTTAGTAATAAGATTGCTGATAATTGTAAAAGGTTAGAAGAACATATCCAGGAATCGCGTGAGGAAAAAGCTCGCATGCGAAATGATATTACTGACTTAACCAAGAGACTAGACAATGTCAATGTCTTAGTTGTAAATGAAATAGAGAAAAATAACGATAAGTTACGAGATGAATTTTACATGCGAACAGAAACTGTTCGCAGAGAATTATTAGAATCTATTAAAGAGGTTTCTACTAAACCTGTAGAGATTTCTTCAATAGATAATGTAGAATTAGAGACATTAACTCATCGAGTAGAAAAAGATCATACTGAAATAGAAAACATGAAATTTTTAATTACCGAAATATGCAGTAACCTTGAGACTTCCAAAGATAATAACATTGACGAAGGTACAGAGCGTTCACATCGTGAACACAGTGAAGAATCGATATTAGCTAACCGCGTATCCAATACAGAAATGCGAATACAGGAAATTACTAAACGGTTATCGGAATTAGATAATAATGAAAACATTTCAAGTAGTAGAAGCAATAACTTAATCAGAGACGACAGTCGCATCGTGTTTGCTAGCTCGGACGACAACAACACAAATAAAGAAATCGCGGCAAGCAAATCCGACGCAACTCCGTCCCTGCAATCTAAACAAAATCCAACTATGTCACTCGCAGAATGTTGGGATGATATAACGACAAATTCAAATGTAGCAAGTCGATTTCCTGTATTCAAACCAGGAGGTGAACTTCACCCTATAATCTTTATAAAAGCTTTTGAAACTTCATTATCTCCTAAATGGAGTAATGAAAAACGGATTCAATTTGTAATAGGACATTTAGAAGCAGAAGCTGCGGAATGGGCAGTACTGCATAGAACTGAATTTAGGGACTGGGATGATTTTGTTAAGCAGTTTAAACAAAATTATTCGTCAAGAGGAAAACAAGAACACTTAACTTTAGAGTTGTTAGACCCTCCCCCTTACTCTAAACGGTGGAGAGGTTATAGGAATTATTTCAAATGGCATTTAAACCGTGCTAAATTAATTGAAGAACCAATTATTGGAAGTCATCCAGTACGAGTCCTAATTAGAGGGTTACCGTATTATGTAAAGGAAAGAATGATAGAAAGGGAATGGTCACAGCCTTGCGAATTATTAGGATATTTAGAACAGTTAGATATACTTAATAGAGAACGGGAAGACGAGAAATTTAGATTTGGTGGAAATGACAATCCTCGAAATAATAATAATTCAGAACCACGAAAATTTAACAACAACAATCGTAGCCGGTTTTGTTATATAAAACGTCAATCTAAAGATAAAGAGAGCCAACAAAATCGTGGTAATAACTCTAAAATGCGGAAATTACACAATAACGATAATGAGATAAATCATCCTCATGTAATTAATGAAGGTCAAGTTGTAGGTGACGTTATCATAGAAAGTTCGGAAAACTAGTAAAGTCCTTTAGTACGGGTCGACTAAAGGGAACTGTTAGTCAAGATTATACAAGACCCAATTTGCAATTTATCATTAAGCTGCCAAAAGGAAGGTGATTGGCAACAAGATTTACTTCAAGAAGACAATCAGATAAGGGAGAATATAACTTATAAACCCGTTATTAAAGGTTATATTAAAGATACCGAAGTAAATATTATAATCGATTCGGGTAGCGAAGTAAGTATTTTATCTAAAGAATTATTTCAACTTAAAAGAAAGTATTGGAATTTCCCAACCTTACCTGTAACTGGGGTGAAAATTATAGGAGTTACTGGTAAAAGAAGTCAAAATATTACTGAGGAAGTTTATTTAACTTTTGAAATTTCTAATCAATTGATTGCTCACTCTATACTTGTCGTAGCCAACTTAAATGTGGCCATAATTTTAGGTATAGATTGGCTGTGTAAATATAAAGCTATATTAGATTTTAAAGACTGTTCCTTAACCATCCATAAGGAGGCATGTGCTTTTAAAGTGAGGTTTTCTAATAATTAAGTACCTGAAAATTGCTACGAATCCTTACAGATTAAGTACACACAGACCATGAACCTATTAATAGATTATAGTGATCTGGAATACGAAGTATACCAATGTGAGGCTAGTAATAGTATCGAAACCGAAGTGAAAGAAAAATGTTATACTACGAATTGTCTATCCGAACAAGAAAAGGAAGAGTTGGAATCTTTATTGTTAGAATTTAGAGCCGTCTTCTCAGATGAACCGGGGAGAATCAAAGATTACGTTTGTAAACTTAAGATTAAAGATCAAAAACCATTCTTTAAGAAACCTTATCCTATTCCAGTACAATTCAAAGAACCGGCTAGTAGAGAAATAAGTAAGATACTAGAACAAAATATTATCGAACGATCCTGTAGTGCTTTTAACAGTCCATTGTGGGTAGTTAAGAAAGCTACTGGTGGGGTACGACTGGTTCTGGATGCTCGTGAATTAAACAAAATTATAGAGATGGAAAGAGACAGACCTATTCCTATGGAGGACGTACTTCTTAAGATTGCTGATTCTCGTTATATGAGTACAATGGATTTAACTGCTGGCTACCATCAAGTAATATTACACCCGGATTCACGGCAATATACAGCTTTTCTTTTTGAAGGCAGATCATATCAGTTCCAAGTTTTACCTTTTGGACTTAATATATCAGTGTCAACTATCATTAGGGCATTAGATTCTGCTTTGGGTCAGCAATTATTACAAAAGATTATTTTATATGTGGATGATATTTTGGTAGCCACTAAAACGTGGGAAGAACACGTAACGATATTACGGGAATTGTTTGACCGTTTAATTGACAGAGGAATTACTTTAAAATTATCTAAGTCTTACTTCGGAAAGGTGGAAGTGAGATTTTTGGGGCATATAGTGGACAGTAAAGGTATTAGGCCAGACCCAGCACGTATTGAAGCTGTTGCTCGATGCCCGAGTCCTAGAAATCGGAAACAACTGAAATCATTCTTAGGAATGGTAGGATTTCTGAGAAGATTTCTTCCAGGGCAGGATATTGTTAATCCTAAATTACTGGATTTATTAAAAGAGAAATCAGTATGGCTCTGGGGAAAAGTGGAAGAGGAAGTTTTTAATAAGATAAAAGGAGCGTTAACAGAAGCCAAAATGTTATACCATCCAGATTTCAATCAGGACTTTTGTATGTGTACGGATGCCTCTGATTATGGTGTGTCTTGCGTAATATTCCAAGGTGATCTGACCAATGAAAAAGGATTATATCAGCCTATTGGATTCGTTAGTAGAACTTTAAATAAACACGAAAGAAATTATTTTGTAACCGAGAAGGAAGCTCTCGCAGTGGTATGGGGTTTTCAAAGATTTAGAGGATTATTAACTGGAAAAAAAAACAATTGTATATACTGATCATCAGGCTTTAACCTTTTTGAACAATTGTCGGTTACTTCACCGTAGATTATTACGTTGGGTATTATGCTTGCAAGAATTTCAGTACGAAATTAGGTATATAAAAGGATCTCAAAATGTAGTTTCGGATGCTTTGTCGAGACTTCCAGTAGGAATGGAGAATATTAACATTACAGAAGAACCAGGAACAAATTACCATGTTTATTTCCTTTTAACTCAGGAGAACGAACGTAAGGTTAAACGGATAGTAACTGCTATTAGATGCAATCAAAGAAATGACGATCAATATAGGGAACTTATACAAAACCTTAATAATGGGGACGAAACAGTTAAGACCTGGGGTGTGTGGTTATATTTCAACGACTTGTTTTATTGGAAAGCACAGAGGGAACACCAGAGATGGAAAATCTGCATTCCGAAAACTGTTGTGTACGAATTAATTACTTATATTCATGAAGTTTACGGGCATTTTGGAATTCATAATTGTATTAAACATCTAATGAAGTATTATAATTTCAAAAATATGTCCCGTATTGTGAGAAGTATTATTAGGACTTGTGAAACCTGTCAAAATGTTAAAGTTAATAACAAATCCAAGCGTTATAAACTATATGCTGTAATTCCTCGAGGTCTGTGGGATCTACTGTCCTTATATTTTTTCGGCCCTCTGCCTCGTAGTTCAGGAGGATTTACTTATGTGTTTGTTGTAATGGAATGTTGGTCCAAACATGTGAAGCTATATACTTTGAAACGAGCGAATACAGCAAGCGTTATACGCTGTCTTACTCGAAATTACTTTGTTAACTGGGGCATTCCTAAACGACTTATGTCTGACAAAGGTAGTGCCTTTATTAGTAAAAAGTTTCAAGATATGATAAAACAGTATGGAATCAAATATATCTTAATTTCGAAATATCACCCTCAAACAGTAATGAAAGAATTAGGACGATTATGTAGAACTTATTGTGCATATAAACATACTCGGTGGGCCAAACTAATGCCTGAATTCAAAAAGATATTAAATGAATTGCCTCATCTAACGACGGGATTATCACCTATAGAAATTTTAGGCAAACGAATTATAGGTGAGCCTTTACTAGCTGCTCTACCTTGGCCACGAGTAAATGAGATCCAACAATGCGTTCCAAACGAAAAAATTCGCGAACAGATTGTTAAAAATGCTGAACGGAGAATTAAAAGTTATAATCAACATGCTATAGAACCATCATTTCAGGTAGGAGATCTTGTATTAGTACGATCTCATCCTAAAAGTTCGAAGATCAATAAGCAATGTAGAAAATTCTTCTTTATCTTTGAAGGTCCACATGTTGTACATAAGATTGTACATCCCAAAGCGTTACTTCTTATGGAACTTTCATCAGATGCAATTAAAGGATTATATAGTGTCGATCAAATTAAACCCTTCATTCCTAAATAAGTTAATATTTAGTATATGTTACATATGGACGAGCGTTCATAGTTTATTCATGTGAAGTTTTTCGTGATAGTTACGTGTTATTTTTAAAGAAATGACAGGAAGTTTAAACAAGTGTTCTACAATAATCTAACGGTACTTCAAAAAGGGAAAGATAACTAAAAGGGGATTTATATGGAAGAAAGTTTTGTTATTAGGTCAGAAGGAATTTTGCATATTTTATATTTACTCGGATAGTAGGAACCAAAGGGGATGGTTAATAATTTTAGGGACCATGGGCGTCCAGAGCTATATGGCTCACGAGAACATAGCAGAGTGCCTTTAATAGAGATTTGTAATAGTGTTAATATAGAACACACCAAGCGGGGCTCTCTGGCTTGTTTCTCCTAAATAAATTGCCATTACCCAACAAAGTGTCCGAAGGTAAAGAAAGCCGTGCCGAGATTCTAAAGAAAGTTTTGCTTGATTTCTTCTTGACCTCAGGCATAAATAAAGCATTAGGGAAAAGAACGACGTAAAGTAAATAGTACCATTAGTTATTGTGAGAAACTTATTAGTAATATATATTTTGGAAAGAATAACTCTAGTAAATGAATAAAACTGAAACTAACCTATCACAATTTGAACGCTCTGTCCTAATGTAACAACGTTAAAGAACGGACTAAATTATTATTTACTAGCAACTATTAAATGAAACGGAGTAATCTGCATATATTCGGTTATGAATTACCATAATAGCACAATTAAAAGTAAATGACAAACAGTCACAACAATATTGTCATAAAAGGATTGAATATATCTAAGAGCAAGGACTTTAGATTACGGAAAATGTGAGAAAAATGTATAATATTAACAGTTAAATATTGTATATAGAAGTAGTTTTATTTTCGGTTAAAACCTGACAAACTGAGCTTGTGGATGGGGTATGTAGTGGGACGGGAAATTGAAGCGTCACCCATCCACCAGTGTCAGCCCAGATTGCAGGTGAATATAAGTTTAATTTAGTGTTTTGTTTATGTACTTTTGTAATATTTGTAATTGTTCTGAATTATCTAAAGTTGTGTATTTATTTCTTATGTTTCATGTACGGAGAGGGCGGCGTAACGAAGGGAGACAGCCTCTTCACTGCCGGGACCAGAGAGGAAATTGCTGGCCACTATACGTCGCGGGTCGACAGCCAAAGAGGAACAGAAGATCCTGAAACCGAGTTGTTGCGTCGTGCTTCTAAAAACTGAAAAAATAAGAATTTGTGATGTTTCTACAACACTGACTTCATAGAAAGTTTAATCATGTTGTAAATGTTCAGTCCTATCTTGTCAAGGCTCAGGTTCACGTCTAACTGTATGAAGATAATAAAGTAGTGTATACTACAAAAGTTTAAATACGTGTTCCGAGAATTTATTTATGAAGTATTATATTAAGGAAGAAGGATGACTGATTAATTTGACATGATTATTAATTTTTGACAATATTCATCGCGAGTTTGAGTCTTGAAAGTTTATTCAATGTGGTTCTAATATTTGTTAAATCAGATAACTCGCATTAATATAACTTCTGAGAAGAAACAAAACGACATCTAAATTGAGAAAAAGTTTGCGCAAACCAATAGGACTGAGTGACGAAATTCTGCGCATACGACTCAAATGATGGTGTTTTACAGTTTCGTTCAAGAACCATTTAGAGACAATTTAAAAAGAATTTAAATAATTTTGAAGTGTGTTGTAACTGACGTAGGTGACGAAGTCTGCACATGGTCATATGTCAAAAGAAAATCATTTATACAAAACTATACGTCGTTGCACTACATAACCTAATCTATTAAAACGCACATTTCTTCCATCGTCCACGAAAAGGAAAGTACCATGTCGAATCAGTAAGGACACAGGCTTATAAAAGTTCCATTACAAACAGTGCGGTACAAATTTGGAATACTTCTCCGCATAAGATAAACATTACTTCGTTATTCCCACATTTTAGTAAAACCCCAAGGTCAGTCTTACTTGATCACTGTTCCTACCCAGTAGCAGAATCTTTGAAACATGTGAATTACGAAGCGCAAAAGAAATAGGAGCGAACGCTGTCCGGTAGATAAAGCCAATCGAACAAAGTCACCCCTCAAAAAAAGGTGGACTTACATTAACATAACATCAAATATTATACTATATACTTACATTAAACTAATAATAAAGTTCAAATATTATAATAAATATTTTCATTAAACTAATAATATAGTATCAGAACGTAATGACTACGCAAAAGATAAAAAAAAAAAAAAATTGGAAGTGTCGAGACGCACACCACCGCCCTAAGTTACACGCTACGGCCTTTTTTTTTTTTTTTTTTTTTTTTTTTTTTTTTTTTTTTTTTGTGTAGTCTCACTTTTCTTCGTTTTCGTTCGTTGCTTCTGCTCGGTGCGGACGTCGCAAGACACCCGTTTCAGTTCGTCGTTGATCCATTAACTCAGTTTTTTTATTACAGAGGGCAGCTAACCCTCTGACCGAACACGCTGAGCTACCGTGCCGGCTTTTTTTTTCTTTTTTCTTTAAAATTAAAAATTCAAATGGCTCTAAGCACCATGGGACCCAACATCCCAGGTCATCAGTCCCCAAGACCCAGAACCACCCAAACCTAACCAACGCAAGGACACGACACACATCCATGCCCGAGGCAGGACTCGAACCCGCGACCGCAGCGGCAGCGCGGCTCCCGACTAAAGCGCCCAGAACCGCTTGGCCAGACCGGCTGGCCGCATTGTGATGTGCTGACCCATGCTGCAATGCCATTCAGTATCACTCGGCGGTTTTCCTTCACTCTGGCTTCATGGAGGATGTACGTCTGGAGTACAGCATTGTATGGTAGTGAAACATGGACTGTGGGAAAACCGGAACAGAAGAGAATCGAAGCGTTTGAGACGTGGTGCTATAGACGAATGTTGAAAATTAGGTGGACTGATAAGGTAAGGAATGAGGAGGTTCTACGCAGAATCGGAAAGGAATATGTGGAAAACACTGATAAGGAGAAGGGACAGGATGATAGGACATCTGCTAAGACATGAGGGAATGACTTCCATGGTACTAGAGGGAGCCGTATAGGGCAAAAACTGTAGAGGAAGACAGAGATTGGAATACGTCAAGCAAATAATTGAGGACGTAGGTTGCAAGTGCTTCTCTGAGATGAAGAGGTTAGCACAGGAAAGGAATTCGTGGCGGGCCGCATCAAACCAGTCAGTAGACTAATGACCAAAAAGAAGAATGGTTTCAACTGCTGCGATGTTCTGTGGAGTCACAACTTGTTGTGCCTGACCTGGACGAGGAAGTCACACCATTTGCGAACTTCCTACTCCATTCGTAGACTTGCTGCTGTGACGAACATGCATCACCGTACTGAACCTTCATTCGTCGATAAACTTCAATAGGTTTCACACCTTTTCTACGCAAAAACTGAATAACAGAACGCTGTTCTTCCCTGGTGCAAGTCGCAAGTGGGGCGGCCATCTTTATACTGATACTGCGACGTGCCCGAGGCAGGATTCGAACCTGCGACCGTAGCTGTCGCGCGGTTCCGGACTGAAGCGCCTAGAACCACTCGGCCACAGCGACCGGCGAGACCATCGGCACTGGACGTTGGCGCAATGACAGAGAATTGCTCTGTTTGATGAACCCCAATACCTTCTTCATCATGCCGATGGAAGGGAGTCATTCTGCCGTCTTCCAGGGGAACAGCTCCTTGAGGTCTGTACTGCGGGACGGACACAAGCTGGCGGCAACTGCATAAGTTTCAGGAATTACTGCAAACAATCGCCGTTCTTTCTTCAGTTTTTATGTATTCATGACCGGTTTCGAATCGCCTTGCAATTCAACATCAGATGATACAATTTACTTTGGAGTATTGTGCGGGTCGTGCATCTGTGGCAAATACAGAGTCGAAAAAGTGAGCACTGTATGTTGGAAGAGTATTAAGATTGTAGGATTAATTTGATGGTATTACTCACTGGTCAGGAATCACGCTTTTTATTCTTGTTGCAAGCACTGCTCTGGAACACATAATCTATGCTTTCCAGTTTCGTTAAGTATAAAGTGAAACAGGCCCTTTCCCACCGATGGCGACTCCCACATGCTTTACAATAATATAAACAAACCAAAGAGTGTAGCTGTTGTTGTCTCCAAAGAGTTTTGTGGAGGCAGAAATGTTCTTTGCTCATTTTTCGTTTTGTGCGGCATTCATAATAAATTACATATTTATTACATTGCTTTCTTTATAAAAATTAGTATTATGTTTTTACATTGCAAATTTTTTCCTCTCTCTTATCCTATTTACAAAAGCTACAACGAAGTGTTAAGGACAGACAATATTTCTGGTAGTGAAGCTATGTTTGGCGTGTTTCTCATTGCTGAATAAAGAGGGTAGTATACTAATAGGGAGGCGAGGGGGGGAGGGAAGGAGGGGGAGGGAATTGAGAGGGGAAGGGAGGGAAGGAGGGAGGGAGGGAGAGAGAGGGACATTGTGTGTGTGTGTGTGTGTGTGTGTGTGTGTGTGTGTGTGTGTGTGTGTGTGTGTGTGTGTGCGTGTAAAAGAGAGGTAGAAAGGATTGTGTTTAGGTGTGGTATGAACGAGGTGGAGAATGGGTATGGGAGTGGATGAGTACAGTATTTGTTAGTTTTCCAAATTGAAGGACTCTTTAAAACTTTGGAAGAAAGGGTTATTTCCTAAATCAATTTCTTCATTGAAGATCGTGCGGGGTGTTTTATTGTTATGCATGAAAATTTCTAGCTGTTCCAAGAGGTACATTTTTATTCCCTTGTCTACAATGTGTAGAATGTGGAGATTGGTTTTTATATCTGTGATTCAATGACTATTTTGGGCTAGATGGGCTGCAAAAGTGGATTTACTTAAATTATTTAAACGGTGCAAAGAAAATCTCAGCCTCCAAAAAACTCTTTGGAGACAACATCAGCCACTCTCTTTGGTTTGCTTAAATTCTGTAAAGTATGTGGGGGCAGGCATCGGTGGAAGAGTGCCTATTTCGCTTGATATTTAACGATGCGAGGTGCCGGGGCTAGCAGTGTATTTAACACTAAATTCTTCTAGAATCTACATATGTAAATGATGCTCTAAGCCCCCCCCCCCCCCCCCCCCCCCCTATTCTAACTCCGACTTTTGCTGTTGCACATGGATTAAAAAATATACGCGAACTGGCTGAAATCAACCCTGAAAGTGGAGTAGAAAAGAGTTTGGCACCTGCAATAATTTAATTTGATATATAAGTTAAATAAAGGAAGGTTTCATTAACGTAGTGAGAAATGATAGGGTTGCTCTACCGATTAACAGAATAAAAGTTCTGTCCAAAATAACAATATGATTTATTAAGACTAAACACAAAATAATAAACAAAAACACATGAAACATTTACAATACATCAAATTGGCTCAACTTGGATACTCAAACAAACGCTGTGAAGGTGAAGTTGTCCCTAAACTAGATTGTGAGGTTTATGACGAAGTGGTATGTGGGGCCAATTCCTTCCCACTCAAATCTTAAGAGAGACACACAGCTAACCCAACTAATTGGTGCTACATTAGTGAGAACTCAGACGATGAACACCCAAGATAGAACAAAGTTGGAAAAGACGAACAGGCGCACTCTGCTGAGCTCTGATTATCGCCTAGCAAAAATGCCTGCTTTGCCTATGCTGCGGACGTACATTACCCAGCTGTCTTCTTAGCTGCAAGGACACGATCTGGCGTACTGGAAGCGATGGTTGGTTGCCTTGACGTCCCGTCGTGGTGACGATAATGTCTCGAGTATAGCCCGAAACAAATTATCCTGGCCTGGTTGTTCCAGACTAAAGACTTGCTATCAATACAAATGCGCCTCTGAGGGAGACTAAGAAAGCTCGCCACACAATCACTGACGGTACAGTGATTGATTTTAACAAGCGAAGTTACCCAATACCTCCGATACAGTCAACATTAGCCAAAGCCCAAGACAGACAACATAGGCCGCTTGTACGCAGAACGCTCAATTGCCAACTGTACTCGGAAAGTTACGTTGAAGTCGAAACTTCAGCAACTTCGTCAAACAGTTACAATTAAATAAAAGTACATTAGACAGCCAACGGAAGGCAGGCTGACCCGAGCAGCGAGAGCTCAGTCTTGTAATTACTCCGACCGAAAGGCGAGAGCCGACTCCCCAGAGCACCCGTACAGGCCGAACACAGAACATTCCCGCCCCCATGACAGTGGCCGTGGTTAAACGTTCCAATCAGCAACTCGAAAACTGGCGGAAAATTCCACTCTATTGCCGGAGCACTACCATTCCACCAATGGAGATTCTTGGGGCCAATTTCTGCGCTGATTTTGCTACGTCACGGAGCTATGCCCTGAGCAAGCCAATCACAGTTACTATTTTGCAGAAAGCGCGGGAATTTTCCCGCCACAACTGCCTGGGTACACAAGTCATTCCCACGCCTCGCTGGTAGCCCGCCAGAAAGTGTTTTCGCTAAGTTTCGGCGAAGTAACGGAACCTCTAGCCCAGCCGCTACTTCAGGCCCCTCCGGGCGTGTCTTTTGACAATGTCGGCGTCTGGAAAGCATTCACTCGACTCCCTCACACCCGTCGGCATAACCCTTTCCAGATCAGCTAAGCCCGCCTGTCACCGGACCACCCGGGTGACGAGAGATGCTGCGTGGGAAGTCCGCGTGTGAAGGAATAGCAACTTTCCACCGCATGCAATTAGAGAGGAAAATCGTAAGATAGAAATATGAGAGGGGGCTCATGCCACCTCTCAACGATACTGGAAAACATACATTATTTGTTCCAGAGCAGTGCTTCCAACAAGAATAAAAACAGTGAGTAATACCATCAAATTAATTTTACAATCTTAATATTCTTCCCACAAACAGTCCTCACTTTCTCGTCTCTGTATTTGCCACAGATGCACGACCCCCTCAATACTCCAAACTCAATTGTATCATCTGATGATGAATCGCTAGGCGATTCGAAACTGGTCATGAATAAATAAAAATTGAAGAAAAAACAGTGATTGGTTGCAGTAATTCCTGAAACCCTTAACAAGACAGTCGCAGTGTTCCAGATCCAGTGTTCCAAATCCAGAATGGATAAAAGTTTTATTTACCTTGAAAAGTCTCTGTTGGATTCCTTTCATGTTAATTTCTTAACTACGTTGTCATTTACGGCATAAATTCCTCTTCTAAATTTACTGTGGTATTTCGGACTATCTGGGAGGAGACTGAGCAGTGGAACGTGTTCCTTTTACACATAAACAAGAACGATCTGTCACACTACTACACTTTAAAACACAGTTTATATGTAATTAATGTCACACAGTCCATATGGAACCTACATCCGCTTTTTTTTATATACCGTATATGATAAGATACTGTCATCCCCCATCAATTCTGTGTGAGAGGATGAATTAGCAAATGTGTTTCTAGTTGCATGATTGATGGTAGCAGACAAGCCTGTCTGCTAGAGAACAGTAGGACCAACGTCGGAACAGGTAGCTACGCTTTCTAAAAGCAGAGAGGTTTCTATTCTTAGTATGGTCCTGTCCGTCCCTTGTCATTTTGGTATAGGAAGCTGCCCCTCTGGCACTTCCGCTTGTATTTGTGAAGAACCCTCGGTAGAGACCACGTCAGTCTGTCCGCGGCGAGCGTCTGAAGTGGTAAGATCTCCGGCTAAGCACGTGTCTGCTAAGTCAGCAGGACAATGGATTTCTTAAGTTCAGCCTAACTGAAAATTTAATCACCTTTATTTCAGGTTTAGCTCTAAAATATCTAATGTTATCTTAAATTGCAACACAGTGTAATTCGAGTGTGAAGTTCAGAATATCTTCCAGTAATTGTTTTGTCACTACTTTGTGAGTAAAGTGGAACCACGTGTTGATCAGTAACTCTAACTAAGATCATCAATCTTAAATGCGAATGTGCGTGAGATTATAACGTCTTGTCTTGACAATATTTTTCAATATAGCAACTTTTCTTTATGTTCAACCCACGTGGGGTGTCCTTTGTGAGACCAGTACCACGAGCTTATACAATTGTTTGATCCATCAGGTTAATAGTAAGACGATAGTAACCAGTTCGAGGTTTTTCTTTTGTAAATTGCGTTTCGATGTAATTTATTTTAATTATCAAAATTATTGTGGAGTTACGCTCTTTGTGTAAACCAAGTTGACCACGTGAAGCATGTGGTGTAAGCATCAAAGTAGCCCTCAGCTTTTCTTTTCGGGATGATTTCACAGAGAGTTAGTATGCGTTTAGTATACCAGTGTGTGGTAATTACATGACAGACAGGATTGCGCTACAAACGTAACTTCTTCGGGTGAAAATTGAATCAGTTGGTTGTGGTTAATTTCCTCTTGCATATGTTTCAACGTTCTTCGTGTGTTATTTTATGAATGCAGTGTTGTATGCAGTCTCCCAATCTTGGCTCCATATTTGATGTGTTCCGTAAGATTACAAACTCACATTTTCACAGTCCTAAATAAGGCAGCAGCTTAGTTATGACTCAAGTTTAATATGCTGAAATTTCAATGATCAATGTTAAAATAAATTTCCAAATATAAACTGATTTATTTCTTTTTATTTAAATTCTCTTATATATATATATATATATATATATATATATATATATATATATATATATATATATATATATAATCACCGGTTGTCGTATGACTATTAAAATATTATAATTAATGTTAGTCTGGTTGGGAATTTGGTAAGCTAGACTGGATACCTGGTAAAACAGTTGCTCAGTAATGCAAGGTTAACTTCCCCAGACAGCTCACAGCTTTTAACCCACTTTTATGGTCTCGAACATCAGCACCGCTTTCAGAACAAATTAATGCGACAACATTACAACCTCCATTATGCTCTGGTAAACATTCACGTGGGCATCCATTGGGCCAGTGGAGCTCGTGCAATGCACTGTGACGGCCAAGGAGTATCGTACACTGGTTGGAGACCAATGACATCGCCTTGTGACAGTCATGTTTCCCGACAGGAATGGTATTTTCCAACAAGATATTCCGCCATGTGAAAAAGCCAGAGTTTGATGGAGTGGTTCGAGCAATATAGTGGCGAGTTCCAATTGATGGGCTGACCCTCCAACACGGCAGATCTGAACCCGATCTAACATATCTGGTATTTGTGAGTTCATCACCCCTTTCCCCGCAATTTACGGGAAGTATGTGACTTATGTGTGCAGGTGTGGTGCAAACTCCCTCCAGGGATCTGCCGAGGTCTCACTGCTTCCTCGACACGACGTGTCGCTGCTACTATCCGTGCCAAAGGTGGGCATACTGGCTGTCAGGCAGACAGTCATAATGTTCTGCCTTAATCATGCAGATCACTTTGTTGCTGTGGTAGTGGTGTCAGTTGATAACAGCAGATCTGAAAGTAGAAAAATACAGGGTGGTTCATTGATCGTAACCGGGCCAAATATCTCACGAAATAAGCGTCAAACGAAAAAACTACAAAGAACGAAACTTGTCTAGCTCGATGGGGGAAACCAGATGGCGGTATGGTTGGCCCGCTAGATGGCGCTGTCATAGGTCATATGGATATCGACTGCGTCTTTTTTAAAAATAGGAACCCCCATTTTTTATTAGATATTCGTGTAGTACGTGAAGAAACATGAATGTTTTAGTTGGACCACTTTTTTCGCTTTGTGATAGATGGCGCTGTAATAGTCACAAACATATGCCTCACAATTTTAGACGAACAGTTGGTAACAGGTAGGTTTTTTTAAATTAAAATACAGACCGTAGGTACGTTTGAACATTGTATTTCGGTTGTTCCAATGTGATACATGTACCTTTGTGAACTTATAATTTCTGAGAACGCATGCTGTTACAGCGTGATTACCTGCAAATACGACATTAGTGCAATAAATGCTCAAAATGATATTCGTCAACCTCAATGCATTTGGCAATACGTGCAGCGACATTCCTCTCAACAGCGAGTAGTTCGCCTTCCGTAATGTTCGCGCATGCATTGACAATGCGCTGACGCATGTTGTCAGGCGTTGTCGGTGGATCATGATAGCAAATATCCTTCAACTTTCCCCACAAAAAGAAATCCGGGGACGTCAGATACGGTGAACGTGCAGGCCATGGTACGGTGCTTCGACGATCAATCCACCTGTCATGAAATATGCTATTTAATACCGCTTGAACCGCATGCGAGCTATGTGCCAGACATCCATCATGTTGGAAGCACATCGCCATAGTGTCATGCAGTGAAACATCTTGTAGTAACATCGGTAGAACATTACGTAGGAAATCAGCATACATTGCACCATTTAGATTGCCATCGATAAAATGGGGGCCATTTATCCTTCCTCCCATAATGCCGCACCATACACGAACACCCGAAGGTCGCTGATGTTCCACTTGTCGCAGCCATCGCGGATTTTCCGCTGCCCAATAGAGCACATTATGCCGGTTTACGTTACCGCTGTTGGTGAATGACGCTTCGTCGCTAAATAGAACACGTCCAAAAAATTTGTCATCGTCCCGTAATTTCTCTTGTGCCCAATGGCAGAACTGTACACGACGTTCAAAGTCGTCGCCAATTCCTGGTGCACAGAAATATGGTACGGGTGCAATCGATGTTGATGTACCATTCTTAACAGTGACGTTTTTGAGATTCCCGATTCTGGCGCATTTTGTCTGCTAATGATGTGCGGATTAGCCGCGACAGCAGTTAAAACACCTACTTGTGCGTCATCATTTGTTGCAGGTCGTGGTTGACGTTTCACATGTGGTTGAACACTTCCTGTTTCCCTAAATAACGTAAGTATCCGGCGAACGGTCCGGACACTTGGATGATGTCGTCCAGGATACCGAGCAGCATACATAGCACACGCCCGTAGGGCTTTTTGATCACAATAGCCATACAACAACACGATATCGACCTTTTCCGCAATTGGTAAACGGTCCATTGTAACACGGGTAATGTATAACGAAGCAAATACCGTCCGCACTGGCGGAATGTTACGTGATACCACGTACTTATACTACACTTATACTATTACAGCGCCATCTATCACAAAGCGAAAAAAGTGGTGGAAGTAAAACATTCATATTTCATTACGTACTACACGAATATATAATAAAAAATGGGAGTTCCTATTTGAAAAACGCAGTTGATATCTGTTCGACCTATGGCAGCGGTGTCTAGAGGCCAACCATAGCGCCATCTGGTTTCCCCCTTCAAGCTAGACGAGTTTCGTTCTTTGTAGTTTTTTCGTTTGATGCTTATTTCGTGAGATACTTGGCCCGGTCAGTATCAATGGACCACCCTTTATACTGTGTAAGAGTAGGGAAGGAATAGTGATGGAGAATTTTTTTTATGGGTGGGGGAGGAAGAAACAATGATGGATGCACGAGCATTCAGAAGTGGTGCCGGGAAGTCGGTCCATGGGAAAGCGAGTGTGGGAGCGCCCTGTTGAGACAGTGAGTGGTGCTGGGCCAACTGGAGTGAGTGAATGGTGGAGGTGGTATCGCGCACACAGGTGCTGGAGCCGGCGGGGCTTGTGCTGGAAGCTGGCAGCCACAGCTGTAGCCCGCGGGGTGGGCCGCAGCGCCACAGCCAAGCCGCGTATCGCTTACCTTACCGGAAGTGCCTTCGCTGGCGGAACGGCGCGTCTCGGGTGGCGGCCGTGTTCTGCCGCGGGGCTTTCCCCAGCAGGGATGCCACCTGTGCGGACACTCCTGTGCGCGCGCGTACATTACGAGGTGCATTCAAGGTCTAAGGCCTCCGATTTTTTTTCTAATTAACTACCCACCCGAAATCGATGAAACTGGCGTTACTTCTCGACGTAATCGCCCTGCAGACGCACACATTTTTCACAACGCTGACGCCATGATTCCATGGCAGCGGCGAAGGCTTCTTTAGGAGTGTGTTTTGACCACTGGAAAATCGCTGAGGCAATAACAGCACGGCTGGTGAATGTGCGGCCACGGAGAGTGTCTTTCATTGTTGGAAAAAGCCAAAAGTCACTAGGAGCTGGGTCAGGTGAGTAGGGAGCATGAGGAATCACTTGAAAGTTGTTATCACGAAGAAACTGTTGCGTAACGTTAGCTCGATGTGCGGGTGCGTTGTCTTGCTGAAACAGCACACGCGCAGCCCTTCCCGGACGTTTTTGTTGTAGTGCAGGAAGGAATTTGTTCTTCAAAACATTTTCGTAGGATGCACCTGTTACTGTAGTGCCCTTTGGAACGCAATGGGTAAGGATTACGCCCTCGCTGTCCCAGAACATGGACACCATCATTTTTTCAGCACTGGCGGTTACCCGAAATTTTTTTGGTGGCGATGAATCTGTGTGCTTCCATTGAGCTGACTGGCGCTTTGTTTCTGGATTGAAAAATGCTATCCACGTCTCATCCATTGTCACAACCAACGAAAAGAAAGTCCCACTCGTGCTGTCGTGGCGCGTCAACATTGCTCGGCAACATGCCACATGGGCAGCCATGTGGTCGTCCGTCAGCATTCGTGGCACCCACCTGGATGACACTTTTCGCATTTTCAGGTCGTCATGCTGGATTGTGTGCACAGAACCCACAGAAATGCCAACTCTGGAGGCGATCTGTTCAACAGTCATTCGGCGATCCCCAAAAACAATTCTCTCCACTTTCCCGATCATGTCGTCAGACCGGCTTGTCCGAGCCCGAGTTTTTTTCGGTTTGTTGTCACACGATGTTCTGCCTTCATTAAACTGTCGTACCCACGAACGCACTTTCGACACATCCATAACTCCATCACCGTATGTCTCCTTCAACTGTCGGTGAATTTCAATTGGTTTCACACCACGCAAATTCAGAAAACGAATGATTGCACGCTGTTGAGGTAAGGAAAACGTCGCCATTTTAAGTATTTAAAACAGTTCTCATTCTCGCAGCTGACGGTAAAATTCCATCTGCCGCACGGTGCTGCTATCTCTGGGACGTATTGACAATGAATGCGGCCACATTTTAAAACAATGCGCATGTTTCTATCTCTTTCCAGTCCGGAGAAGAAAAATCGGAGGCCTTAGAACTTGAATGCACCTCGTACAAGCGAGTTGGGCGTGTCCTTGTTTACATACAGGCTGTTTGACTGTTATGGGTACAAACGAAAGGGACGACTGGAGGACTATGAAACGGTAAATTAATCCTAGTAAACAGAGGTCTGGAAACTATGCGTTTATCCGAAGCAACATATTATGATTCACTACCACAACACCGTATATCAGTATCAGTGAAACCTGGTGGTCAAGGCAAGGCAGGATTCGGTTACGATTGTGGACGACGGCGTAATCAGTTACTATTGCTTCCCTTTTGAAATTGCCCGCCGGGGTGGCCGAGCGGTTCTAGGCGCTACAGTCTGGAACCGCGCGACCGCTACGGCCGCAGGTTTGAATCCTGCCTCGGGCATGGATGTATGTAATGTCCTTTGGTTAGTTACGTTTAAGTAGTTCTAAGTTCTAGGGGACTGATGAGCTTAGATGTTAAGTCCTATAGTGCTTAGAGGCATTTTAACCATTTTCCGATCAAGTGTTGGTGCAAATGTTCTCAAATGATATTACTATTAAATTTGTATCCGCTAATTGGAAACAATTTAAACCTTTTACAGACGTCGGTCCTCTGTTACACAAAAAAAAGCTTCAATGTGCGCGTGCTTAGTAGGCTGCGAAACTTTTTCATCAGTTCTCACACTTGCGCGGTACAGACTCAACTGTAGAGAATCATCGCTTCTGAGTATCATCGTATCTTATCTTCTTCCTCCGACTTAATGAGTTAGTTGAGGAATTAAAAGGTAACTTCGAATTGTAGCGGACATTGGCACTCTTCCTACAAAACGCGGAGTAAGGAGGATCGTACAAGTATTACTTTCCGACGCAGCCGCGGTACCACATGTTGGACTACTTGATCGGGTTGCGTGTTGTTAGCTAGTCCGTCTCGGTGTCCCGCGGGTACAGCATGCCTGGATTGCAAGTGGAGGGGCCCGCGTTCGATTCCCGACCGGAATGGAGACTTTTCTCCGCTCAGGGACAAAGTATAGGGTTGTCGTCACGCAAGAGGTGTCACGTGAAAAGACTTGCATCCGGCGACTAGCCGCCACACGACAAGGTGACTGACTGTTACGTAGTGGCTCTAAGCACTATGGGACTTAACATATGAGACGTAGATCTACTTAAACCTAACTAACCTAAGGACATCACACACATCCATGCCCGACGCAGGATTCGAATCTGCGACCGTAGGAGCAGCACGGTTCCGGACTGAAGCGCCTAGAACCGCTCGGCCGCAGCGGCCGGCTTGACTGTTACGTATTTTCTAAGTAATGAGTATGAATTTGGCAGGTTCTCACTTTGAAAGAAAGATATGGCAGCAATAGCTCAAAAACTGCAGCTAACATACCAGATGAACACACATCGATCAGCCAGAACATAATGACAACCGACCTACTATCGATATACACCCATCCAGGTGACAGCAGCGTCACCTGGATAGGAATGCCTGCTAGTCAGACACAAGCACGGTCCATGTAGGTTCAGTCAGTGTGCGGTTTGTACTTTTACCAGCGGGGCGGGGGGGCGGTGTCTTAGGGAGTTAGCATAATTATATATGTTACTAGCTTGGACCGTGGCGTTACTCAAGGATAAACTGTTATTTATAAATAGATGTTAATGCCGAAACTAACTACACTCCTGGAAATTGAAATAAGAACACCGTGAATTCATTGTCCCAGGAAGGGGAAACTTTATTGACACATTCCTGGGGTCAGATACATCACATGATCACACTGACAGAACCACAGGCACATAGACACAGGCAACAGAGCATGCACAATGTCGGCACTAGTACAGTGTATATCCACCTTCCGCAGCAATGCAGGCTGCTATTCTCCCATGGAGACGATCGTAGAGATGCTGGATGTAGTCCTGTGGAACGGCTTGCCATGCCATTTCCACCTGGCGCCTCAGTTGGACCAGCGTTCGTGCTGGACGTGCAGATCGCGTGAGACGACGCTTCATCCAGTCCCAAACATGCTCAATGGGGGACAGATCCGGAGATCTTGCTGGCCAGGGTAGTTGACGTACACCTTCTGGAGCACGTTGGGTGGCACGGGATACATGCGGACGTGCATTGTCCTGTTGGAACAGCAAGTTCCCTTGCCGGTCTAGGAATGGTAGAACGATGGGTTCGATGACGGTTTGGATGTACCGTGCACTATTCAGTGTCCCCTCGACGATCACCAGTGGTGTACGGCCAGTGTAGGAGATCGCTCCCCACACCATGATGCCGGGTGTTGGCCCTGTGTGCCTCGGTCGTATGCAGTCCTGATTGTGGCGCTCACCTGCACGGCGCCAAACACGCATACGACCATCATTGGCACCAAAGCAGAAGCGACTCTCATCGCTGAGGACGACACGTCTCCATTCGTCCCCCCATTCACGCCTGTCGCGACACCACTGGAGGCGGGCTGCACGATGTTGGGGGCGTGAGCGGAAGACGGCCTAACGGTGTGCGGGACCGTAGCCCAGCTTCATGGAGACGGTTGCGAATGGTCCTCGCCGATACCCCAGGAGCAACAGTGTCCCTAATTTGCTGGGAAGTGGTGGTGCGGTCCCCTACGGCACTGCGTAGGATCCTACGGTCTTGGCGTGCATCCGTGCGTCGCTGCGGTCCCGTCCCAGGTCGACGGGCACATGCACCTTCCGCCGACCACTGGCGACAACATCGATGTACTGTGGAGACCTCACGCCCCACGTGTTGAGCAATTCGGCGGTACGTCCACCCGGCCTCCCGCATGCCCACTATACGCCCTCGCTCAAAGTCCGTCAACTGCACATACGGTTCACGTCCACGCTGTCGCGGCATGCTACCAGTGTTAAAGACTGCGATGGAGCTCCGTATGCCACGGCAAACTGGCTGACACTGATGGCGGCGGTGCACAAATGCTGCGCAGCTAGCGCCATTCGACGGCCAACACCGCGGTTCCTGGTGTGTCCGCTGTGCCGTGCGTGTGATCATTGCTTGTACAGCCCTCTCGCAGTGTCCGGAGCAAGTATGGTGGGTCTGACACACCGGTGTGAATGTGTTCTTTTTTCCATTTCCAGGAGTGTATTAACACTTTTGCATGAAAGGTGTTGTAGTGTCTTTATTGTCAAGACGGCGTAATGAATGATTGCGTATACTAGTAGAGGTTGGAGCGCCAATGGAGATGAAAGCGCAGGCGGCCCTGGGTGGAAGGCCTGCACAGGTCTGTTGATCCTACTTCAACACAGGAAGTAACAAGACGGGCGTTGGGGCCCTGGAGCACAATAGAGTCGCGGCCGGCCGGTTTGTAACCGGACCAGAAGGATAACCGGGAACTATGCAAATCTTGGACGCAGCTGAGAGGAAGCATCACCTCGGAAGCCATGCAGCTTGGGCTATTGCAAAGGATTTTTACTCAAATCTGTACCATCTACATCTACATCTACATCCATACTCCGCAAGCCACCTGACGGTGTGTGGCGGAGGGTACCTTGAGTACCTCTATCGGTTCTCCCTTCCATTCCAGTCTCGTATTGTTCGTGGAAAGAAGGATTGTCGGTATGCCTCTGTGTGGGCTCTAATCTCTCTGATTTTATCCTCGTAGTCTCTTCGCGAGATATACGTAGGAGGGAGCAATATACTGCTTGACTCTTCGGTGAAGGTATGTTCTCGAAACTTTGACAAAAGCCCGTACCGAGCTACTGAGCGTCTCTCCTGCAGAGTCTTCCACTGGAGTTTATCTATCATCTCCGTAACGCTTTCGCGATTACTAAATGATCGTGTAACGAAGCGCGCTGCTCTCCGTTGGATCTTCTCTATATCTTCTATCAACCCTATCTGGTACGGATCCCACACTGCTGAGCAGTATTCAAGCAGTGGGCGAACAAGCGTACTGTAACCTACTTCCTTTGTTTTCGGATTTCATTTCCTTAGGATTCTTCCAATGAATCTCAGTCTGGCATCTGCTTTACCGACGATCAACATTATATGATCATTCCATTTTAAATCACTCCTAATGCGTACTCCCACATAATTAATGGTATTAACTGCTTCCAGTTGCTGACCTGCTATTTTGTAGCTAAATGATAAAGGATCTATCTTTCTGTGTATTCGCAGCACATTACACTTGTCTACATTGAGATTCAATTGCCATTCCCTGCACCATGCGTCAATTCGCTGCAGATCCTCCTGCATTTCAGTACAATTTTCCATTGTTACAAAATCTCGATGCACCACAGCATCATATGCAAAAAGCCTGAGTGAACTTCCGATGTCATCCACAAGGTCATTTATGTATATTGTGAATAGCAACGGTCCTACGACACTCCCCTACGGCACACCTGAAATCACTCTTACTTCGGAAGACTTCTCTCAATTGAGAATGACATGCTGCGTCCTGTTATCTAGGAACTCCTCAATCCAGTCACACAATTGGTCTGATAGTCCATATGCTCTTACTCTGTTCATTAAACGACTGTGGGGAACTGTATCGAACGCCTTGAGGAAGTCAAGAAACACGGCATCTACCTGTGAACCCGTATCTATGGCCCTCTGAGTCTCGTGGACGAATAGCGCGAGCTGGGTTTCACATGACCGTCTTTTTCGAAACCCATGCTAATTCCGACAGAGTAGATTTCTAGTCTCCAGAAAAGTCATTATACTCGAACACAATACGTGTTCCAAAATTCTACAACTGATCGACGTTAGAGATATAGGTCTATAGTTCTGCACATCTGCTCGACGTCCCTTCTTGAAAACGGGGATGACCTGTGCCCTTTTCCAATCCTTTGGAACGCTACGCTCTTCTAGAGACCTACGGTACACCGCTGCAAGAAGGGGGGCAAGTTCCTTCGCATACTCTGTGTAAAATCGAACTGGTATCCCATCAGGTCCAGAGGCCTTTACTCTTTTGAGCGATTTTAATTGTTTCTCTATCCCTCTGTCGCCTATTTCGATATCTACCATTTTGTCATCTGTGCGACAATCTAGAGAAGGAACTGCAGTGCAATCTTCCTCTGTGAAACAACTTTGGTAAAAGACATTTAGTATTTCGCCCTTTAATCATCCTCTGTTTCAGTACCATTTTGGTCACAGAGGGTCTGGACATTTTGTTTTGATCCACCTACCGCTTTGACATAAGACCAAAATTTCTTAGGATTTTCTGCCAAGTCAGTACATAGAACTTTTCTTTCGAATTCATTGAACGCCTCTCGCATAGCCCTCCTCACACTACATTTCGCTTCGCTTCGCTTTGGCTATGTTTATGTTTGCTGTGAAGTTCCCTTTGCTTCCGCAGCAGTTTTCTAACTCGGTTGTTGTACCACGGTGGCTCTTTTCCATCTCTTACGATCTTGCTTGGCACATACTCATCTAACGCATAATGTACGACGGTTTTGAACTTTGTCGACTGATCCTCAACACTATCTGTACTTGAGACAAAACTTTTGTGTTGAGCCAACAGGTACTCTGAAATCTGCTTTTTGTCACTTTTTCTAAACAGAAAAATCTTCCTACCCTTTTTAATATTCCTATTTACGGCTGAAATCATCGATGCCGTAACCGCTTTATGATCGCTGATTCCCTGTTCTGCGTTAACTTTTTCAAATAGTTCGAGTCTGTTTGTCACCAGAAGGTCTAATATGTTATCGCCACGAGTCGGTTCTCTGTTTAACTGCTCAAGGTAGTTTTCAGATAAAGCACTTAAAAAAATGTCACTGGATTCTTTGTCCCTGCCACCCGTTATGAACGTCTGAGTCTCGCAGTCTATATCCGGCAAATTAAAATCTCCACCCAGAACTATAACGTGGTTGGGAAATCTACTCTAAATATTTTCCAAATTATCCTTCAGGTGCTCAGCCACAACAGCTGCTGTGCCAGGGGGCCTATAGAGACATCCAGTTACCATGTCTGAGCCTGCTTTAACCGTGACCTTCACCCAAATCATTTCACATTTCGGATCTCCGTCAATTTCCTTCGATACTATTGCACTTCTTATCGCTATAAACACGCTTCCCCCTTCACTGTCCAGCCTGTCTCTTCGGTATACATTCCAATCTGAGTTTAGGATTTCATTACTATTTACGTCTGGTTTCAGCCAACTTTCTGTCCCTAGTACTATATGAGCGTTGTGACCATTTATTAATGAGAGCAGTTCTGGGACCTTTCTGTAGACGCTCCTGCAGTTTACTATTAGCACATTAATATTGTTATTCCCTGTTGCATTTTGCCTACTCCTACCTTGCTGCGTCTCAGGAGGCGTCTTGTCGGGCCTAGGGAGGGGATTCTAAAAAACCCCCATGTGCACTCCACATGTACTCTGCTACCCTTGTAGCCGCTTCCGGCGTGTAGTGCACGCCTGACCTATCCATTGCAGGAGCATAGGTATTCCCGTGCAAACTTTCCGCGCTGGACGACAAAGGACTAAAATGTGATTGGTCGGCGTTCGGAAGAATGTGTAGGGAGGCAGAATATTCCGTGGTTTCGGGAATATGATTCGCCTTCTGCAGTTATGAGGGAGGCGAACCGAGTCTTGCTGGGAGGCCAGCGGTGGAGAGACGAGGTCTTCCGTTGTGAGCGCCCGTCTGTGACGGTCGCTCGATATCAGCTTTGTTGGTACGGACGGACTTGCTGTCTTTGCTCTCAGGAGAGTTTATAGTTAGAACAGCTAGGCACTGTACTGTTGCGAACCTATACGATTCTGGACTTCGCCTCCTGGTTGAAAGGCGTCGTTGAGTACGCAGCGTTCCTTTGTCTATACTTACGTTGAGACAATATGTGAACTCCGTCCTTGTGGCTGGGAGTTCGCGTTTATGGTCTGTAGAACACAGAGAGGAGAAGACAGTATTAGAGTATATTAGTCAGAGGAGCGCCTTCTGCTGTCCTAGTGTTTGAAAGAGTTTTTGTGGCTGGAGTTCTTCCATCGTCGCAGACGAGTATGAGAACCATCACTTCGACGCACTAGACGCAGTACATACGGTGATGTCTCAAATTGCTTCGGCTTATTAGGGGCATAACAACTAAACAGCAGTGATCACGTTAGTTTATTTCCACTGAGGTTCCACAGCACCGTAGATCATCTTTGAAAGTAGTGTCTTCTAGTGTTCACTACGTAGATGATGTCAGTCATTTCGGGTTACTTGTGTTAGACCACGTGGCCATAAAAAGGGGCAGAGGTGGGCAACTGATCAGCAATTTTTAGACTGGAAATATAGACAATTTTAATATAAAGGGTTGTTTTTTAATCTACAATGAAGGTATTATGAGAAAAAATGTTTATCATTTAGTAGTAGTAGTTGAAAAAAAGCACTCTGTCTGCAGGCCAGAAGTGGCCTGTCGGGACCATCCGACCGCCGTCTCATCCTCAGCTCAGGATGCGGATAGGAAGGTCGTGTGGTCAGCACACCGCTCTCCCAGTTTTAATGATTGTTTTCTTTGACTGGAGCCGCTACTATTCGGTCGAGTAGCCCCTCAGTTGGCATCAAAAGGCTGTGCATCCCGAAAAATGGCAACAGCTCATGGCGTCCAGGATGGTCACTCATCCAAGTGCCGGCCACGCCCGACAGCGCTTAACTTCTCTGATCTGACGGGAACCGGTGTGTCCACTGCGGCAAGGCCGTTGCCGCAGAAGTAGTTCAGGTTGTAACATGTATGTTGAAGACCATTAAGGGGGCTCCGGAACGCCCTATACTTGCAATGTTAAAATAATGCTTATAAATTACATATTTCCTCACAAAGTATTTGAGGTAGGAAGTTGAACTTTTTACAGATTATTTATTGGAATATGGGCTACAACTTAACACAGGGATTTTACAAAATTTTAGTTCAGTTATTAAAGATGGTTTTTTTTCAATTGTAATGAAAATTCACAACATTTTTTTGCAATTTTTTATTTATATATTCAAAAATATACAGTTTTTTGGAAAAAGGCTGTGTTAAATTATGCAGAAGGTACTGTGTAACATTTACTGAAAGTTTGAAACAAATATGTTTGGAAGATCCTTAGAAAACATGTAATTAGTATGAGAAAATAAAAGTTTTGGGAATCGAGCGACAAAGATTGGATTAACTTTTTAGTGCATTCCAGGTCCATAGGATGGATTATCTTCATCCTCTCCAAACTCCTCCTCCAGCTTCCTCTTGTTCCACCTCCTGTTTACTCTTGCTTGTATTTCTAGGCTCTTTACAGCCCTGTCTGCAGCCCGAAGGCGTTCCTTGTCTAAAGCAAGCATCGCTCGTTGTTGTGTTCGTAGATTTTTCTACCATTTTCTTCAGTTGCAGTTACTGCAACACTGTTCCAAAAGGTGGTCATGTATGAACGCTTATCACATTTCAGTTGTATTTGACTAGCAAGTCCTACGTGCTTTATTATGGAGAGTTCCAGACCAACTTCACTACAATGAATACATCTTACACAGTTTGAAAAAAATCCTTTGAGAACCGACATATCAAATATTTCATTCACATCCTATTCGCCCATAAAACATTCATAGTTTTCACTCATTGAACCAAGCTTCTTCTGTGAAGTATTTTCTTTCCCACTTTGACTGCTATGGGCAGGTGTACTTGAGAGGTTAGGTTCACTCACTTGCTTATCGTCTTTATTGTTTACAGTAATAACACATACCTTTGGCTTTCCAACATTTCTCCTTTTCTTAAAAGCCTTCAGAGGATTTCTAATAACTTTACTTTTACTCATTATTATACTTCAACAAAACAGAGACTCAAGAAACAGAATTAATTACGAATATTTTCGAGATACCGACAGAGTAAATAAACAGGTTAGCCACAACACATACTTTATCTCACATCACTAAAATGTACTTGATGAACACGGACGTTAATAATAACACCATTTGACAGCAGTTTAACAGCGCCACAGTGGGTCACGCCCATGTAGAACACATTTCAAAAAAAAATTAAAAATAGTTGTAGTCTTCGGAATTGAATAAATTATATATCTATTAAAAGGTAATAGTCTGCAGATTCAAAAACGCAAAAAAGTAAAAATTGAACTTTTCATGGTTTTGAGCCTTTCCGCAGCCCCTTAAGAGATCCTAAGATATGCTTCAGGGCTAGTCAGACAGGGCCAAATCATCATTTTAGCCTTCAATATATTCCGTTGCGCACATGCATTTTTCACCCGCCTGGAGTAGCATCTTGGAACGTCATAGGCTGGGATGACTGGTAAAACAGGAGGTGGACTGTGGCGGAGCTAAGTTCAGACTTTAATGCTGGACAGAGTACAACACACAGTGCACCGAACGCTTGGCCTCCGCAGCCGATGACCCGTGCGTGTGCCAGTGTAAACACCACGAAATCAGCAACTACGACTGAAATGGGCACGTGACTAGCAGCGCAGACGTTGACGCAGTGGCAGAGCGTTACATGGTCTGATGAATTCCTATACCTTCTGCATCACGCCAATGGGAGGGCGCGAATCCTCGTCTTCCAGGGGAACAACTCCTTGACACCTGTACTGCTGGACGGAGACAAGCTGGCGGTGGCTCCATTATGCTCTGGGGAAGATTCACGTGGCCATCCAAGGGTCCAGTGGAGACCTTGCAAAGCACGATGACGGCGAAGGAGTGTCGTACACTCGCTCGAGGCCACGCAAATTCCCTCATTACGATCATGTTTCCCGATGCCAGTGGCATTTTTCAATAGGATAACGCTCCATGTCACTAGGCCAGGAGTCCGATACAGTTCTTCGAGGAACATAGTGCCGAGTTCTAGTTGATGTGGTGGGCCACCCGATCGAACCCATATGGGATGCGATTGAACGTGGCGTCAGAGCTCATCACCCCCCTCCCCGCAATTAACGGAAACTAGGTGACCTGTGTGTGCAGATGAGGATCCAACTCCTTCCAGCGACCTGCCAAGGTCTGACTGCTTCGATGCCAAGACGCATCACTGCTGTTATCCGTGCCGTGACTGTTGTTAGGAAGGTGTTAATGGCTGATCATTGTATACTGAGTTGCTGCGCTAATTCGTCTGTTAGAGTGGCTACCGCAGTTTAATCACGACACCCTCTAATGAGGCCGCAACAGCAGGAAGGTCTGATGCCGTCTACGAGAAAGGTGGGGCGAAACCTGTCGTAAAATACTGTCAGAAATAAAAGACAAGGGTACAGAAGGCGAGATCCCCTGCTATACCCGCAGGACAGGACAGTTTAATTTGTGGAAAGGGGCCAAAATGTCTGTCAGTTGCACTCGAACATACTACTTTATTCATTTGACAAACATTACAAGAGTAAAGAAAACATTAAAAACTGAGCAAGCCAAACACTAATTTTAGAACTTAATTCCCAGCTAAATGCCCCATTCAATCTCACACCTGAAGGGCAAAACAATTTTAATTTAAAACCGGCTGAAGGCTGAAGGCCAATCACTTAAGACTCAAAAACAAGAATCTGCCGGTCGGGGTGGCCGAGCGGTTCTAGGCGTTACAGTCTGGAACCGCTCGACTGCTACCGTCACAGGTTCGAATCGTGCCTCGGGCATGCATGTGTGTGATGTCCTTAGGCTAGTTAGGTTTAAGTAGTTCTAAGTTCTAGGGGATTGATGACCTCAGATGTTAAGTCCCATAGTGCTCACAGGTGAAGGCCTCATCTTAAAACGTTTCTCTACATTAGGCTGAAGACCCAAACAATCTCACGCCTTAAGGGCAAAACAAATTTAATTTAAAATCGGCTAGAAGCCATATATAAACAAACAACAAGGACAAATAAGAAAAGGCAGCACATCAAACGGCGCTCAGAAGTTTCCAAGGGTCGGCCTGGAATTCAAACACTAACGGTCGCTTAGGTGAGACAGGCATTCGGCCCAACCATTCTCGATCCGACGGCAACCCAACCGTCAGACAGTCAACGGACAAAGAGACAGCCGGCCGATGTGGCCGAGCGGTTCTACGCACTTCAATCTGGAACCGCGCGACCGCTACGGTCGCAGGTTCGAATCCTGCCTCGGGCATGGATGTGTGTGATGTCCTTAGGTTAGTTAGGTTTAAGTAGTTCTAAGTTCTAGGAGACTGATGACCTCAGACGTTAAGTCCCATAGTGCTCGGCGCCATTTGAACCAAGCAACAGGACAACTTACTCTCCACCCGACCAGCACACAACAGGGAGTTCAATGGAACAACACAGAAGGTATCGGCGCCCACAATGAATTACACATTCAGCTGTCTAACTACACACTGTGCTGGACAGCCACAACAGGGCGAAGAAAATACACTCCTAGAAATGGAAAAAAGAACACATTGACACCGGTGTGTCAGACCCACCATACTTGCTCCGGACACTAAGAGAGGGCTGTACAAGCAATGATCACACGCACGGCACAGCGGACACACCAGGAACCGCGGTGTTGGCCGTCGAATGGCGCTAGCTGCGCAGCATTTGTGCACCGCTGCCGCCAGTGTCAGCCAGTTTGCCGTGGCATACGGAGCTCCATCGCAGTCTTTAACACTGGTAGCATGCCGCGACAGCGTGGACGTGAACCGTATGTGCAGTTGACGGACTTTGAGCGAGGGCGTATAGTGGGCATGCGGGAGGCCAGGTGGACGTACCGCCGAATTGCTCAACACGTGGGGCGTGAGGTCTCCACAGTACATCGATGTTGTCGCCAGTGGTCGGCGGAAGGTGCACGTGCCCGTCGACCTGGGACCGGACCGCAGCGACGCACGGATGCACGCCAAGACCGTAGGATCCTACGCAGTGCCGTAGGGGGCCGCACCGCCACTTCCCAGCAAATTAGGGACACTGTTGCTCCTGGGGTATCGGCGAGGACCATTCGCAACCGTCTCCATGAAGCTGGGCTACGGTCCCGCACACCGTTAGGCCGTCTTCCGCTCACGCCCCAACATCGTGCTGCCCGCCTCCAGTGGTGTCGCGACAGGCGTGAATAGAGGGACGAATGGAGACGTGTCGTCTTCAGCGATGAGAGTCGCTTCTGCCTTGGTGCCAATGATGGTCGTATGCGTGTTTGGCGCCGTGCAGGTGAGCGCCACAATCAGGACTGCATACGACCGAGGCACACAGGGCCAACACCCGGCATCGTGGTGCGGGGAGCGATCTCCTACACTGGCCGTACACCACTGGTGATCGTCGAGGGGACACTGAATAGTGCACGGTACATCCAAACCGTCATCGAACCCATCGTTCTACCATTCCTAGACCGGCAAGGGAACTTGCTGTTCCAATAGGACAATGCACGTCCGCATGTATCCCGTGCCACCCAACGTGCTCTAGAAGGTGTAAGTCAACTACCCTGGCCAGCAAGATCTCCGGATCTGTCCCCCATTGAGCATGTTTGGGACTGGATGAAGCGTCGTCTCACGCGGTCTGCTCGTCCAGCACGAACGCTGGTCCAACTGAGGCGCCAGGTGGAAATGGCATGGCAAGCCGTTCCACAGGACTACATCCAGCATCTCTACGATCGTCTCCATGGGAGAATAGCAGCCTGCATTGCTGCGAAAGGTGGATATACACTGTACTAGTGCCGACATTGTGCATGCTCTGTTGCCTGTGTCTACGTGCCTGTGGTTCTGTCAGTGTGATCATGTGATGTATCTGACCCCAGGAATGTGTCAATAAAGTTTCCCCTTCCTGGGACAATGAATTCACGGTGTTCTTATTTCAATTTCCAGGAGTGTACATTGCGTTAATTTACATGAACGGCCGGGGCAGGTAACTGGAACGTTAACGGCCACAAGGCAGAAGATTCCGCTGCTCCACTTCAATACAAAAATAATCAAGTTAAACTCCACAGGAGGGAGGCTAGAATTTCGCCAACTTGAAGACACACGTTGTTGCTCGCGAGAATGTAACAGTCCACAGCGAAATTCAAACTACACAATGTGAACAGTTGGAGCTGGCTGGTAGATTGAGTAAAGACTCAACTTTCGTGTCCGGGATCGGTGAGCCACAGACCTCGTAGCAATGGGAACAGTGCCTCACACTCCGACCGCCCGTGGACGCCGCCAAAGGCCCCGGCCAATCACGCGCTACGCAGACTTGGTCGCTGCCCCACGCCAATCGACCAACTGCCGGCACACGGCACAGACGGAAAATCTAAGCGCGGGGTCGAAGATAGCACAATGGTGCGAATATCGATACATGTTGCTGCTGCGACTCACAGAGAGAGAGGATAACAGCTAAATCGCGATAACCGCCGGAGACTAATCACAGAATATCAACCAAGGTTTAATACAAAACATGAGTCAGCCACGGCTCAGAAGGGAAGGAGGAAATGATAAAGTTCACGATATCAGAGGGTTTGTGACGCTACTGTAGTGATTACAAAGTCGAACCAAGTTTATGAATAACTTGGCAATATGAGCCCACTTATCAGTTTGACGCTGAGTGCATGCACTTATTCTGTTGAGAAGGGAGTCAAAGCCTCTCCTGAGGAAAACTGGCCCACAACGTTTGTTATTGGTTCATGATGATATTTGCATCGGGACGCATTTGTCGTCGGAGCTTATCCCATACGTGTTCTACCAGGGACAGATCTAGGGACTTTGTTGGGATCGGTAGAACCTCAATATCACGCACAACGTGCAGAAAAGTGCCATGTGTGAATGTGCATTGTCCTGCTGAAAAATGGCACCTCGATGTAGTGGCAACAGAGGTAGCACATGAAGACAGGATGTGAGTGACGCGCCGTCGGAGTAAACTGCTGTATCGCTGAAAAACGTTGTAAGAATGTTACCTCTCCCCGTGTCGCCACTATCTTTGCCGACGATGGTCATCTGTCGTATCGCACAACATTGGCTCGCTGCTGAACAAATGAGGCGTCATTCATCGGCAGTCTGTGCTTCACGGTCACGACCTCATTATACGAGGTGTGGCTAGGAAAAAACCGGACTAGTACTGGTGAAACAATAAAACGTATGCAATAAGGCTGAAAGTCGCGTGGCCTGTCACGTGACTCTCGCTCCGCCTACTGCTCGAGTTTCATCTGCCTCCTGCACTCAGTCTGCCCGTGGCGTCTGTTTTAAGTAGTTGACGTTTTGTCTGTGCGACGGAAAATGTTGAGTGTACAGAAAGAACAGCGTGTTAACATCAAATTTTGTTTCAAACTAGGAAAATCTGCAAGTGAAACGTTTGTAATGTTACAACAAGTGTACGGCGATGATTGTTTATCGCGAACACAAGTGTTTGAGTGGTTTAAACGATTTAAAGATGGCCGCGAAGACACCAGTGATGACACTCGCACTGGCAGACCATTGTCAGCAAAAGCTGATGCAAACATTGAAAAAATCGGTAAACATGTTCGACAAGATCGCCGTTTAACAATCAGAGCAGAGTCTGAGTTAACAGGAATTGACAAGGAAAGTGTTAGGCAGATTCTTCATGAAAGTTTCAACATGAACAAAGTGTGTTCAAAAATGGTTCCAAAGTGTCTCACAATTGAACAGAAGGAACGCCGAAGAATGATTTGTTCTGACATCCTGGAAAACATTGAAAGTGATCCCACCTTCTTATAAAATGTTATTACTTGCGATGAATCGTAGTTTTTTACTTACGATCCCGAAACTAAACGCCAATCGATGCATTGGAAAACTCCTGGTTCTCCACGACAAAAAAAAGTACGAATGTCAAAATCGAAATTCAAGGCAATGATGATTGTTTTTTTTTGACATCAAAGGGATTGTGCACATTGATTGGGTACCAGAGGGACAAACAGTGAATCAGCATTACTGCGTCCTGGCTACCCTACGTGAGCGAGTACGGAGAAAACGGAACGATTTGTGGAGAAAAAAGTCATGGATCCTTCACCAAGACAATGCCCCAGCTCACAGTGCGTTGTCAGTGAAGACGTTTTTGGCAAAACACAACATTCCCATCTTAGATCATCCACCCTACTCACCTGATTTGGCCCCCTGTGACTTCTTTTCCCTAAAGTCAAGTCAGCTTTGAAAGGAACTAGATTTGAGACTGTTGAAGCAGTAAAAGAAAAAGCGACGGAAGTAATGTATGGACTTACCGAAAATGATCTGCAGCATTGCTATGAACAGTGGAAAATTCGTATGGAGCGGTGTAGAGACCGAGGAGGAGAGTACATTGAAGGAGATAACATGAAATTGTAAATAATTGTAAATAAATGTTTTTCCAGCATCAGTCCGGTTTTTTTCTAGCCGCACCTCGTACAACTGGACAGCACGCTCACTGATACTACATGCAACGTGAAGGCGTCCCTATTCAGGTGACGCTGCTATCGCCTGGAAGCGTTTATATCGATAGTAGGGCGGTTGTCATTACGTTCTGGCTGATCGATGTGTGTTCAACTGGTATGTTCGCTGCAATTTTGGAAGCTACTGCTGCCATTTCTTTCTTTCAAAGTAAGAACCTGCCAACTTCATTCTCATTACTTACATAGGGGTGTAGGGTGTATGTATTAGAAAATATGAAATGTGGAACACCCTCCCCCCCCCTCCCCGCGTTGTCGTGTGACGGCTCGTCGCCGGATGCACGTCTTTTCACGTGACAACTGTTCACCTGTTGGGTGAGATTGCGTGTCGATGGTGAACACGATACTACGCTCAGTCCCTGTGCGGAGAAAAATCTCCGTTCCGGTCGGGAATCGAACTCGGCCCCCTCCACTTGGAATCCAGCCATGCTGTCCCCGCGGGCTACCGAGGTGGTCTAGCTAACAACAAGCAACCCGATAGTAAACAAGTATTCCAACATGTGGTACGGCGGCTGCATCGGTAAGTAATACTTGTTCGATCCTACTGACACCGCGTTCAGAGCTACTGCAATGCAAATTCTTTGTATGAAGAGTGGCAATGTCCGCTACAGTTCAAAGTTCCCTTTTAATTCGTCAACTAACTCATTAAATCGGAGGAACAACATAAGGTACTCAGTAGCGATAATTCTGTATAGTTGAGTCTATAGGTTGTAAGTGTGAGAACTGTTGAAAAAGTTTCGCAACCTATTAAGCACGCGCAGTTGAAGTTTTTTTTTTTTTTTTTTTTTTTGTAATGCTACAGAAGGCCGACGACTGTGAATGGATTAAATTGTTTCCAATTAGCGGATACAAAATTAATAGTAACATCATTTGAGGACATTTACACCAACACTTGATCGCTGCAGAATAAATTTGGGGATCAGACACAGACAAAGGCAGCCCCGTTTGTGTAGTGTTGTGTTGTGTTAATTCCCTAGTCTGGCTCATGCTAGTCTCCGATCAATGATGCGGGATGACACAGAAAGTTTCAGCGAATCCATTACTTGACCTGGCCGCTGTGGCGGAGCGGTTCTAGGCGGATAAATCCGGAAGTGCGCTGTTGCTGCGGTCGCAGGTTCGAATCCTGCTTCGGTCATGTATGTGTGTGATGTCCTTAGGTTAGTTAGGTTTAAGTAGTGCTAAGTTCGAGAGGACTGATGACCTCAGATGTTAAGTCCCATAGTGCTCAGAGCCATTTGAACCATTACTTGTTCTCGGCTAGCAGGTGCGTATCTTTCTCTGACTTTCTTTACTGACAAATGGAAAAACTGGTAGAAGCCGACCTCGGTGAAGAACAGTTTGGATTCCGTAGAAATGTTGGAAGACGTGAGGCAGTACTCACCCTATGACTTACCTTAGAAGATTAAGGAAATCCAAACGTACGTTTCTAGCTTTCGTAGATTTAGAGAAAGCTTTTGACAATGTTGACTGGAATACTCTCTTTGAAATTCTGAAGGTGGCAGGGGTACAATACAGGGAGCAAAAGACTCTTTACAATTTTTGCACAAAGCAAATGGCAGTTATAAGAGTCGGGCGGCATAAAATGGAAGCAGTGATTGAGAAGGGTTGTAGCCTATCCCCGATGTGATTCTGTCTGTATATTGAGCAAAGCAGTGAAGGAAACAAAAGAAAAATTTGGAGTAGGGATTACAGTCTATGGAGAAGAAAGAAAAACTTTGAGGTTTGCTGCTGACATTGTAATCCTGCCAGTGACATCAAAGGGCCTGGAAGAGCAGCTGAACGGAATGGACAGTGTCTTGAAAGGTGGTTATGAGATGAGCATCAAGAAAAGCAAAAAGAGGATAGTGGAATGTACTCGAATTAAATCGGATGCTGAGGGAATTAGATCAGAAAATGAGACACTTAAATAAGTAGATGAGTTTTGATATTTGGGGAGTAAAATAACTAATAATGGTCGAAGTAGAGAGGATATAAAATGTAGACTGGCGGTAGCAACGAAACCAATTCTGAAGAAGAGAAATTTGTTAACATCGAGTATAGATTGAGTGTCAGGGAGTCGTTTCTGAAAGTATGTAGCCATGTATGGAAGTGAAACGTGGACGATAACTAGTTTGGACAGGAATAGAAGCTTTCGAAATGTGGCGCTACAGAAGAATGCTGAAGATTAGATGGGTAGATCACATAACTAATGATTAGGTATTGAATAGAATTGGGGAGAAGAGGAATTTGTGGCACAACTTGACTAGGAGAAGGGATCGGTTGGTAGGACATGTTCTGAGGCATCAAGGGATCACCAATTTAGTACTGGAGGGCAGCATGGCGGGTAAGAATCGTAGAGGGAATCCAAGAGATGAATACAGTAAGCAGATTCAGAAGGATGTAGGCTGCAGTAGTTACTGGGAGATGAAGAAGCTTGTACAGGATAGGGTAGCATGGAGAGCTGCATCAAACTAGTCTCTGGACTGAAGACCACAACGACAATGTGAAGGGGTCCACAGTATGGTGATCCTCCCTTGTGATGGTCAGACGTGATGGATCGGAACCTTGAAGATGGTTGCCATCGTATTGACATCCAGACCAATAAGGCGCCACTGTCACACGATTCGACCCCGTGAAACAACCTGACAGGTTAAAACTGTAGCCGACCGGTGTGGCCGAGCGATTCTAGGCGCTTCAGTGTGGAACCACGCGATCGCTCCGGTCGCAGGTTCGAATCCTGCCTCGGGCATGGATGTGTGTGCTGTCCTTAGGTTAGTTAGGTTTAAATAGTTCTAAGTTCTAGGGGACTGATGACCTCAGATGTCAAGTCCCATAGTGCTCAGAGCCATTTGAACAATTAAAAGTGTGTGCCGGACAGCGACTCGAACTCGGGACCTTTGCCTTTCGCGGGCAAGTGCTCTACCATTTGAGCTACCCAAGCACGACTCACGACCCGTCCTCACAGCTTTACTTCCGGCAGTGTCTCATCTCCTACCTTCCAGACTTCACAGAAGTTCTCCTGCGAATCTCCGTCCGAAACAACCGCAGCAGTAATCGATGTCCATTGTTCGTAGCAGCGACCTTAAGAGATTAAAGAGCTGCTGGATAGCCAAGAGATTTAAAAATTAATAAAATGAGAGACAACATTGTGATTTGTAAGTTGGATGGGAAGGCAGAGCAGCTCTTACAAGGGGAGGCCGCCAATTGTGAAATTCAGATTCGATTCATACTGTGCATAATAAAAGCTCATGGCCAGATGTGTAATGTGGCAAAGCACCAAGATGCACTTCTCAGCCGTTGTCGAGAAAATCGACAGGTAAAAGAAACCGTTGCGGTGAAATACTCTCTACGATTAGGAATTTTCTGCAGCGTCGTGGCGCAGCGGTAAGCGCTCGGGTTCGTAATCCGAAGGTCACCGGATCGAATCTCGTGCCATGCAACTTTTTTTTTATTTTGTTTTTTGTAATTCAAATGTATACACACACACATATATGTATATATATATATCCAATCCATCGTCCACCACCAATTGTCTTCTCCGATTTTTGACGAAATGATACGATACGCGTGATATGCATCAAACCTGACGAACGATAGAACAATTTTTTCAGAATGTCAGTCAGGTGTGTTTCCCAACAGATAATTTAAAAAACAATTGTTCTTGTAAAATCGCATCGTTTATCAGATGTGCTCGATGTCGCGCTGTTTCCTGCTTTCCATGTTCCTGTGATAACTGTCACTCTGGTTCGTGCGATACTCCAGCTACTTCTGGTCACTAATTGTTAATTATGTGCGAGTGTGTACCGAACTTTTCAATAAACTGTATCCACTTGAATACTATTTGTGATTTGTGTTTTATTTTTCCACGACAAACGACTTTCAACAACTTATTATATGCATAATTGTTGCAACTGATTGCCGGGAATTATATATATATATATATATATATATATATATATATATATATATATAATTTGAATTACAAAAAAACAAATAATAAAAAAAGTTGTATGGCGCGGGATTCGATCCGGCGACCTTCGGATTAGGAACCCGAGCGCTTACCGCTGCCCCACGACGGTGCAGAAAATTATTAATCGTAGAGAGTATTTCACCGCAACGGTTTCTTTTAACTGTCGATTTTCTCGACAACGGCTGAGAAGTGCATCTTGGTGCTTTGCCACATTACACCTCTGGCCATGAGCTTTTATTATGCGCAGTATGAATCGAATCTGAATTTCACAATTGGCGGCCTCCCCTTGTTAAAGCGACTCCTAGATAGTGTTACTGCAGAAAAATACTGTTCAATGATAGCAAAATGTTGTCCCTAGACTGTTCAATAAAAATATGCAACAATGATGTGCAATATTTAGACTGGTTGGAAATTTTGGAAGATCAAGGCGTAGATGGTTTTCGGAAATTAAGATGGTTCTTACATCTATAAGACAGTAGCAACGCCAGAAGACAGTATCGATTTGCATCATTGAGGTGCTGGCAGACAGTACTTCCTGACCGCTGGGGACACCCATGCACTGTCCGACGGAAGGAGACTGGAGCGGCAACGACCGTTGGTCGGTCGTACAGTCGGTCGTCACATCGGCCGACGTCCGTTTGGTCCTTTGACCGCTTCCAGGTGTGTGGCAGTCGGTCGGTTGGCGCAGAGTAGCGAGGAGGTTTCGGTCACGTGGAGTCGGGCCGGAGCCGCTGGCGGGGTGCACGCGCGGTTGGAGTTGTGAGGCGCTTCTTGTGACGGTTATGAAGTTCGTCGCCCATCGATCCTGGACACTACAGCTGAGTGCTCACTTAACCTACTATCGAGCCCCAACTGCGTCTGATCCTGGTTGTCGCTTTCTGGGAGATTACCGCGTGCAACAATGTGTGTGCATTGAAGTCGGCTACAATTGCAGCGGTCTTACTGTGTGGTGTTTAATTCATTTCTTCATTAATTGTACCAGCGGTATCTTCTGCATTGTGGCCGTTGACATTCCGGTTACCTCCTATGGTGTGTGTACTGTAAGACCTTCGGTACACACACCATCAGATTATTTGACTTGTCGCTCTAACGAAGTAGGCGAGTGTCAGCAATATGTCTCGTGGTCTTATCGTGGCGTGTTTATCTTCTGCCGTTAGGTCAGACGATAGAAATGCCACTTCCACGCTTAGAATATCAGATTGACGGTGACCAACTTTAAACAGAACTTGATTAATTTTCACACACATTTATTAAAATAATAAAAAGCATAGACATTACGTAACTTGATTCTGGATGCTATTTACAATTGACAATCTGAAGTTCCTTTGGTCTTGGTACGTTAATCTTATTCTCACATATCTCTGATACTTGACAAAGTGTCTATGCATTTCTCTTCATGGCTATGTACAGGAATATGGTAATCTTATTAGGCGCAGACTGAAACTTGACTATAGACTAATGCACACTGACTGATCGGAGGGTTGTACACTCGTTATAATACCTCGTACGTTCATGTATCACTGCGCGAGTGTGTTCCGCGAGAAGAAAAGATTCTACGTTAGCAGCAATCTTATTGGCTGCGTTACATATTAATACGAGGATCGGCGGAAGCAGAATTTGGTCCGTCTCTAAGGCAGCGCCATGTCGTAGTGCGGGGACGGACGAGCGCTGCGCCTGCGCTGTTGTGCTTAGCGGGGCGCGCTCTATTGGGAAAGTTGTGTACGCGCTGACTACGCGGAACTATGTGCACAACACTCGGCATTTTCCTGAAGCGGTTTAGGGAAATCACGAAAAACCTAAATCAGAATGGCCGGACGCAGGATTGAACCGTCGTCCTCCTCTCACAGAAACGTAAACAACAAACAGTTGCGAACTATGTTACAACAAAGGAATTCAAAAGTCAGAAGTTCCTAAACGGAACTCAAGAGCCGTAGCATGCAGAACAAACAGGAAGTACGCGTGTCTGGAAGTCCATTCGTTACATCTCGTTATGGCAAACGGAAATTACACCACTGCAGAAACACAAATTTGAATACACCGAACAGACACGTCAATCACCAGACGAACAGTTCGTAATCTTCTTAAAAAAAGATAAAAACGCCACTAGTTTCCGACGGGCTATCCGCAAAAAAAAAAAGATGGTTCAAATGGCTCTGAGCACTATGGGACTTAACTTCTACTCGAACGTAACTAACCCAAGGACAGCACACACATCCATGTCCGAGGCAGGATTCGAACCTGCGACCGTAGTGGTAGTGCGGTTCCAGACTGTAGCGCCTAGAACCGCTCGGCCACCCTGGCAGGCCAGCGTCACGGATTGCCATCCTATGGGCATGGGTTCGATTCCCGGCTGGGTCGAGGATTTTCTCCGCTCAGGGATTGGGTGTTGTCTTCATCATCATTTCATCCCCATCCGGCGTGCAGGTCGCCCAATGTGGCGTCGAATGTAGTAAGACCTGCACCAAGGCGGCCGGACCTGCCCTGCAAGGGGCCTCCCGGCCAGTGACGCCAAACGTTCATTTCTATTTCCATAGAATTGAGTCATGTTGTAAGAATACATTCCCATCGCTAGTAAATGTGATGAATAGTGGGAGCAGGCGAAACGGCGCATAAACCTCTCACAGAAATTGGATTTGGTTGTTTGGGGGGAAGAGACGAAACGGCAAGGTCATCGGTCTCATCGGATTAGGAAAGGATGGGGAAGTAAGTCGGCCATGCCCTTCCAAACGAACCATCCCGGTGTGGTGTGCGTACTGTAAGACCTTCGGTACACACACCATCAGATTATTTGACTTGTCGCTCTAACGAAGTAGGCGAGTGTCAGCAATATGTCTCGTGGTCTTATAGTGGCGTGTTTATCTTCTGCCATTAGGTCAGACGATAGAAATGCCACTTGCACGCTTAGAGTAGCAGATTGACGGTGACCAACTTTAAACAGAACTTGATTAATTTTCACACACACCTATTAAAATAATAAAAATCATAGAAATTACTTAACTTGATTCTGGATACTGTTTACAATTGACAATCTGAAGTTCCTTTGGTCTTGGTACATTAATCTTACATATCTCTGATACTTGACAAAGTGTCTATACATTTCTCTTCATGGCTATGTACAGGAATATGGTAATCTTATTAGGTGCAGACTGAAACTTGACTATAGACTGGTACAGACTATTGCAGACTGGTACAGACTGGTGCAGACAAATGCAGACTGACTAATCGGAGGTCTGTACACTCGTTATAATACCTCACGCGTTCAGGTACCACTGCACGAGTGTGATCCGCTAGGAGAAAAGGTTCTACGTTAGCAGCAATCTCATTGGCTACGTTACGTATTAATACGCGGATCGGTGGAAGCAGAAGATGGTCCGTCTCTAAGGCAGCGCCATCTCGTAGTGCAGAGACGGACGAGCGCTGCGCCTGCGCTGTTGTGCTTAGTGGGGCGCGCTCTAGTGGGAAAGTTGTGTACGCCCTGACTACGCAAAACTATGTACACAACACCTCCCCTACTCATTGACGTAGTTTTCGGCACTGTATTTTCTTCGTCCTGTTGATGCTGCTTGTAGTTCGACAGCTGGGGTGTGTTGGTAGTCGTGGGCGTTTATTCTGACTTGGCTGGATTGGGCACCAGTATCCAGAACGTTCTGGTATTGACATCTTGTTGTCGTTTTGCTGGTCGGGTGGAGCAGAACTGATCTTGTTGCTTGGTTCGTTGGCTGGCTTTTGGTTGGGTTGCCTACCAATTAGGAGGTTGTCGGTCCGGTTGCCTGTCTCACCTAAATGTGCGTTAGTGTTAGCTTCCTGGGCTGACCCTTGGAACCTTCTGAGCACCGCTGGCTTTTTCCAGTGCGAACACATTAAGGACTGTTTTTTGACAACCTCACTGCCAAGACAACTGGAACACCTCAGAGAGCACATTGGCGTTGCTGTGATAACTGTTGACACGATATTGCTAAATAATGTGTGTAACGAACTTGACTGCCACTTGGACATGTATCGTGTGGCGAAATTGTCACTCATAGAAGATATCTAGAGTGCGAAATGAAAACTTGGGGCGTTTATAATTCTGTTCATGTCTCAGTCAGGTGCCGGCCGAAGTGGCCGTGCGGTTAAAGGCGCTGCAGTCTGGAACCGCAAGACCGCTACGGTCGCAGGTTCGAATCCTGCCTCGGGCATGGATGTTTGTGATGTCCTTAGGTTAGTTAGGTTTAACTAGTTCTACGTTCTAGGGGACTAATGACCTCAGCAGTTGAGTCCCATAGTGCTCAGAGCCATTTGAACCATTTGTCTCAGTCATATTTGTACATTTAATACTTTGGAAAATCATACAATGAAGGCTTTCACGACCGGATGTTTCAGCTGCTGAAAATTCTTCTGGGTTGTGTGACTATGGTCCATGGAACTCTTCTATCCCTGACGTTTCGTCCAAAGCTACATTGGACATCTTCGGTGCTCCTGGTTGTTCTCAGTCTTTTCCAAGACTCAGCACAACTAGGAGCACCTACGAAAATGTCCAATGTAGCTTTGGACGAAACGTCAGGGATAGAAGAGTTCCATGGACCACGGCCATACAACTTTGGAAAATGTAGAGCTCTGAAAACGAATGAATCACTTACACTGAGGTCATGAGATACCTTCTAATACACTCCTGGAAATTGAAATAAGAACACCGTGAATTCATTGTCCCAGGAAGGGGAAACTTTATTGACACATTCCTGGGGTCAGATACATCACATGATCACACTGACAGAACCACAGGCACATAGACACAGGCAACAGAGCATGCACAATGTCGGCACTAGTACAGTGTATATCCACCTTTCGCAGCAATGCAGGCTGCTATTCTCCCATGGAGACCATCGTAGAGATGCTGGATGTAGTCCTGTGGAACGGCTTGCCATGCCATTTCCACCTGGCGCCTCAGTTGGACCAGCGTTCGTGCTGGACGTGCAGACCGCGTGAGACGACGCTTCATCCAGTCCCAAACATGCTCAATGGGGGACAGATCCGGAGATCTTGCTGGCCAGGGTAGTTGACTTACACCTTCTAGAGCACGTTGGGTGGCACGGGATACATGCGGACGTGCGTTGTCCTGTTGGAACAGCAAGTTCCCTTGCCGGTCTAGGAATGGTAGAACGATGGGTTCGATGACGGTTTGGATGTACCGTGCACTATTCAGTGTCCCCTCGACGATCACCAGTGGTGTACGGCCAGTGTAGGAGATCGCTCCCCACACCATGATGCCGGGTGTTGGCCCTGTGTGCCTCGGTCGTATGCAGTCCTTATTGTGGCGCTCACCTGCACGGCGCCAAGCACGCATACGACCATCATTGGCACCAAGGCAGAAGCGACTCTCATCGCTGAAGACGACACGTCTCCATTCGTCCCTCCATTCACGCCTGTCGCGACAAAACTGGAGACGGGCTGCACGATGTTGGGGCGTGAGCGGAAGACGGCCTAACGGTGTGCGGGACCGTAGCCCAGCTTCATGGAGACGGTTGCGAATGGTCCTCGCCGATACCCCAGGAGCAACAGTGTCCCTAATTTGCTGGGAGGTGGCGGTGCGGTCCCCTACGGCACTGCGTAGGATCCTACGGTCTTGGCGTGCATCCGTGCGTCGCTGCGGTCCGGTCCCAGGTCGACGGGCACGTGCACCTTCCGCCGACCACTGGCGACAACATCGATGTACTGTGGAGACCTCACGCCCCACGTGTTGAGCAATTCGGCGGTACGTCCACCCGGCCTCCCGCATGCCCACTATACGCCCTCGCTCAAAGTCCGTCAACTGCACATACGGTTCACGTCCACGCTGTCGCGGCATGCTACCAGTGTTAAAGACTGCGATGGAGCTCCGTATGCCACGGCAAACTGGCTGACACTGACGGCGGCGGTGCACAAATGCTGCGCAGCTAGCGCCATTCGACGGCCAACACCGCAGTTCCTGGTGTGTCCGCTGTGCCGTGCGTGTGATCATTGCTTGTACAGCCCTCTCGCAGTGTCCGGAGCAAGTATGGTGGGTCTGACACACCGGTGTCAATGTGTTCTTTTTTCCATTTCCAGGAGTGTATCTTGTCGGATCTCCTTTTTCCCAGCTCAGTGCAGCAGCTCGGCCTGTCTTGGATTCAACAAGTTGCTGGAAGTCCTCTGCAGAAATATTGAGCAATTGTGCCTCTATAGACGTCCATAATTATGTCTCATAAACGTTCGATGACGCCAACGGCTTTGCCACAGTGGTAACACCGGTCCCCGTCGGATCACCGAAGTTAAGCGCTGTCGGGCTGGGCTAGCACTTGGATGGGTGACCGGCCGGTCTGCCGAGCGCTGTTGACACTCGGGGTGCACTCAGCCCTTGTGAGGCAAACTGGGGAGCTACTTGACTGAGAAGTAGCGGCTCCGGTCTCAGAAACTGACATAAGGATGGGAGAGCGTGCGGGGGTGCGGTTCTTTCCGTCCCTTTTCGACGAACCTGCTCCGACCTGTGCACATTGTCTCAGCAGATGATCAGTAGGCAGGCCGAGTGAAACCTACTGTACTTCGACGTGAACTAGGCTGCAATTAATGTCACTACATCTACGTTTGGGGAGAAAGCTTTCACACAAAATGGTTGGAAATTTTGTCCTTAATCAATATATATTCTGTAACTTAGGATTGATGGTCACGAAGTCAATGAAGTTAAGGAATTCTGCTACCTAGGCAGTAAAATAACAAATGACGGACGGAGCAAAGACGACATCAAAAGCAGTCTCGCTATGGCAAAAAAGGCATTTATGGCCAAGAGAAGTCTACTAATACCAAATACCGGCCTTAATTTGAGAAAGAAATTTCTGAGGATGTACGTCTGTAGTACAGCATTGTATGGTAGTGAAACATGGACTGTGGGAAAACCGGAACAGAAGAGAATCGAAGCATTTGAGATGTGGTGCTATAGACGAATGTTGAAAATTAGGTGGACTGATAAGGTATGGAATGAGGAGGTTCTATGCAGAATCGGAGAGGAAACGAATATGTGGAAAACACTGATAAGGAGAAGGGACAGGATGATAGGACATCTGCTAAGACATGAGGGAATGACTTCCATGGTACTAGAGGGAGCTGTAGAGGGCAAAAACTGTAGAGGAAGACAGAGATTGGAATACGTCAAGCAAATAATTGAGGACGTAGGTTGCAAGTGCTACTCTGAGATGAAGAGGTTAGCACAGGAAAGGAATGCGTGGCGGGCCGCATCAAACCAGTCAGTAGACTGATGACCAACAAAAAAAAAAAAAAAAAAACTTAGGTGAACAAGTATCACTGCCAAGCCCGTGCTAGTCTTAACGCAGTCACTCACAATCCCTTTCACTCACGTTAGCAAGTTTATGGTGTTGCATTTCCCGAAAACGTAATAGCTACAAAGATACGTATTGTTTTTGCTTGAGAATGCTCCCCAAATATTAAATCTGTCGGTACCTAATGCAGTCATAGTTTTTAGCCACCGACCTGCTAAATACGCCACGCGGATTATATGTCTTTTCTCGTCACAAAATTCACTTAAAAATTCCAAAATTTCTACACACCCATCGGAATAATTATGCCGTTACTTTACCACACTTTCGATGTATGAAACACTGCTAGATCCGGCAACTTATCATTTCCTTCGGAACTACTACTACACACGTCCGAACTGTTTCATGGCTAGGTTCCGACTCCTCTCTAGAACACTCTAAGTCTTCTTTACCAGCAGAGAAAGGCGCGCGAAGAATATTGCTTTACCATTGGTCAGTTTACTCAACAGCCAATAGCAAAACAACATTCTCCCGCGTCAGTCCGCGCTTTTCATCAATTACCAATCGCAGAATAGTAAACCTAACGACTCCACTTTTTACAGACGTAATTATCTAATATGCTGAAGTTTTGTTTATGCATAAAATTATTTACTATTGTTATTTATATCCGAATTAACTATCCCTTTACCATAAACTTACTTTACAAATCTATTCTACAAAAATCCCCTTTGTCCACATCCATACTTCTTCGAAATGTCCACACACTAAATCGCACTACATAACACGTCAAACAATTATCTTCATATTAACCTTAAACCACACTCACGCATCATTCATACTGCTAAAACACGTTTATAACATTTTACCTACACAAAAGGGCATAATAACACTTTATGAAAATACTAGAACTGTTTATGAAGAACATTCTATTACTTTAGTGCATTCTAGTGGCCACAATCGAAACTAAATCACAGTCCCCTATCCAGTATTGTCCTCTATCGGCTGATACATAAACTACGTGCGCGTCCAGCCTCGCGTCACCATCTGTCACTATCCAGCTGTGAGACACATCTCCCACTTAACCGCCTCCAAGGCGGGATCGGTATACGGCGCTACGCCTCAAGCGGTATGCTGACCACATGCCCCTCCATATCCGCATCCAATGACGCCTAGAGCCTGAGGATGATATGGCAGCCGGTCAGTATCGTTGGGCCTTCATGGCCGGGAGGTTTTTTCTTAGTTTTAAATGTTCGATGGGACTCATGACGAGCGATCTGGGTGACCAAAACATTCGCTCGAATTGTCCAGAATGTCCTTGAAACCAATCGTGAACAACTGTGGCCCAGTAACATGGTGCATTGTCATTCATAAAAATGCCATCGTTGTCTGGGAATATGAAGTCCATGAATAGCTGCAAATGGTCTCTAAGCAGCCGAACATAACCACTTACAGCCAATGATCGGTCCACTTGGACCAGAGGATCTTCACTCCATGTAAGCGCGGTCCACATCATTATAAGTCCACCTCCAGCTTGGACAGCACCTTGATAATTAGGGTCCATGGTAATCAACTTGGGGTGGAAGCTCTTTTCTTCTGTGGTTGCTTTAACAATATGTATGTTTTTGGATAGGGTCAGTGTGCGATTTGCAGGGGAGGGATGGGGGGAGGGATTTCCCCCCCTCTGCATGAGACTATCCCCTCCTCTGGTTTTAGTTTATGCATCCCAACCTGTGATGTCTATTTCCCAAGCACTGGAGTAAAACTTTACATATAATTTAAATTTGTGGAGCCGAACACTGAAAGTTTACTATTAATACTATTAATATGTTTGCTTATTAATTTCGAACAAGTGTTATGTAGTAGTTAAGCATTTCAAAACATTCAGAACTAAACGACAAGACGATGCACGCCACATTTCCGTAGCATGCCACAATGTTTGCAAGACGCCGCCCCAGCGTAAACGAGGCTTTAGAGCCAGGTCTGTATTGTATGGTGGATGTGGTGTGTTGCGTACGAAACTAAAACCTGCAATCAAATCCAAACGACGTGGAGAACTGTGAAGAGGTGTCATCCTGCAGCGAGATAACGCTCGCCCACATTCTGTCAAACGGACAGCCGACGCAATAAAGGAGTTAAGATTCGAGGTGCTTGAACACCCACCATACAGTCCAGACCTGGCTCCAAGCGATTTTCACATGTTTGGACCCTTAACGGAAGCACTACAGGGAAGAAGATTTGAAAGTGATGAAGACGTCTTTGCTGCGGTGCAAAATTGGTTACAGATGCAACCGAAAAACGTTTTTTTCTGATGAAATAAAAAAAAAACTCGTAAATCGTCGGGAAAACTGCATTGAAGTCGAGGGATGTTACGTAGAAAAATAGCGCATGTTTCAGTTTTCTATCATCAGAATAAGTACAGCTTTTCACAAATGTAGCTTTACTTTTTGAATTCCCCGCGTATACGTGTATGTAGATGATTTTGTAAATAAGCTTTACCTATAATGTACTTTTAAAGATATAACAAGGAATGGTTTTTCTAATAGTGCATACGCGTGAATAGTGAGTTTCGGCATTAACATCTATGTTTATAAATAACTGTTTAACCATGGGTAACGCCACGGTCCAAGCTAGTAACATATATAATTATACTAACCCACTAGGACATCCCCCCCTACTGGTAAAACCACAAATCGCACACTGGATAGGGTCCGCCTTTTGCAAAACACATTTTTTTATTTTTTCACCCAAACATGTTTCATTGCAGCTGCAGCATCTTCAGTGGGCTTTTATTTTCCATCTGTTAAAGATAAAGAGTGTTCTTTGCTGTTTGTAAACATGTAAGTATTAGTTTTTAAATCGTAATTTTTAAAAAACCACATAAATTACGAATTCATACCTTTTTACCACATGGTGTGATTTTTCTGATGTGTTGAGTTTCTACAGTGACCGTTATTTTGCACAGTTTGTCATCTCCAACTACTTATACCTTAAATTAGACAAACTGTTTAAGCCAAAATTACGATCTGAAAACTTGTTATTTCTCTGTCTGAAATTATTTAGTTCTATGTGTGTGTCTATTTACATAATGTTTCACTTTCGTTTTCCTTTTAATCATCTTCATCACTGTCAAACATTATATATTGAGTTGTCACTGTCACTGCAACTGTTTCACTGCTTTACCAGCCGTAAAAACAAACATGGCGGGCAGTGGAACAATTGAAGGTGTAAAAACAAGATGGCTGATAGTGGAACAGTTGAATGTGTTCCTGGCGGTTGTTCTGAATCTTTCAGAGGTATTTGTGATTTTTTTTCCTCTTTGTGTGTGTGTGTGTGTGTGTGTGTGTGTGAAAAGGGAGAGAGAGAGGGTGACAGTAGGTTTAGGGATTTATTTTTATTTTTTGTGTGTGTGTGGGGGGGGGGGGGGGGTGGAGGGAGGGGGCATGAGAGCTCTATTGGTTGGTCTTGTCTAGTAATTCCTTGAGAGCAGAGAACAGAGTCCCATTGCAGAGAGCTGTGTATTCATTTATCACTTGTTTGGCCTCCACTATGGCTTTTTGTATCTGATAATTTTCTTTAATTATTAGTTTTTGTAGGGGCTGTTGCTGCATTTGAGAATTTTCAAATCCGTATTGATGTTTGTTGGGTTATGTTTCTTGTCCATGAGCTGTTCATCAAATGTGGAATGACAGCTGTTACTTTTTAATGCTCTTCTGTGTTCTGTGTATCTGGTATAATGTTTCTGGTTGTCTGCCCTATATAAAACGCTTTGCAGTCCTGGCATGTTAGTTGGCAAATACTAGATGTATTGTGAAACTTCCTGGCAGATTAAAACTGTGTGCCGGACCGAGACTCGAACTCGGGACCTTTGCCTTTCGCGGGCAAGTGCTCTACCAAGTGAGCTACCCAAGCACGACTCACGCCCCGTCCTCACAGCTTTACTTCTGCCAGTACCTCGTTTCCTACATTCCAAACTTTACAGAAGCTCTCCTGCGAACCTTGCAGGACTAGCACTCCTGAAAGAAGGGATATTCCGGAGACATGGCTTATCCGCAGCCTGGGGGATGTTTCCAGAATGAGATTTTCACTCTGCGGCGGAGTGTGCGCTGATATGAAACTTCCTGGCAGATTAAAACTGTGTGCCCGACCGAGACTCGAACTCGGGACCTTTGCCTCTCCCGGCCAAGTGCTCTCTAGGAGACGAGGTATTGGCGGAAGTAAAGCTGTGAGGACGGGGCGTGAGTCGTGCTTAGGTAGCTCAGTTGGTAGAGCACTTGCCCGCGAAAGGCAAAGGCCCGGAGTTCGAGTCTCGGTCCGGCACAAAGTTTTAATCTGCCAGGAAGTTTCATATCAGCGCACACTCCGCTGCAGAGTGAAAATCTCATTCTAGATGTTTTTATCTGTGCTTGTGTTGGTTGTCCTTCGTTTTCTCTGCGTTGAGTTGTCTGTCCTGTAGGGTATTTTTACCCCTTGTTTGTGAGTATGTTGCCTATTGTGTGGACTGCTTTGTTGTTGTAGGTGAGAGATGGAAAATAGAAGACCAGTGAAGATGCTGCAACTGCAGTCAAACATGTTTGGGTTAAAAAATAAAAAATGTGTTTTGCTAAAGGCGGACCCTATCCCAGAACATACATAGCGTCCATGACTTCGTGAGGTCTGCGCCAGACTCTAACACTACTATGAGCTCTTCCCAACTGAAATCCGGACTCACCTGACCAGGCTGTGGTTTCCCTGACGTCGAGGGTCCAACCGATATGGTCACCATCCCAGGAGAGGTGATGTCGTACTATTAACAAAGACACTCGCATCGGTCGTCTGCTTCTATAGCCCATTATCGCCAAATTTGGCCGCTCTATCCTCACGGATACGTTCTTCGTACGTCCCTCGTTGAATTCTGCAGTTATTTCACGCAGTGTTGCTTATCTGTTAACACTGACAAGTCTATGCAAACACTGCTGCTCTCGGTTGTTAAGTGAAGTCCATTGGCCACTGAGGTGTCCGTCACGAGAGGTAAAGCCTGAAATCTGGTATTCTCGGAACGCTCTTGACACTGTGGATCTTGAGATGTTGAATTCCCTAACGATATCCGAAATACACTCCTGGAAATTGAAATAAGAACACCGTGAATTCATTGTCCCAGGAAGGGGAAACTTTATTGACACATTCCTGGGGTCAGATACATCACATTATCACACTGACAGAACCACAGGCACATAGACACAGGCAACAGAGCATGCACAATGTCGGCACTAGTACAGTGTATATCCACCTTTCGCAGCAATGCAGGCTGCTATTCTCCCATGGAGACGATCGTAGAGATGCTGGATGTAGTCCTGTGGAACGGCTTGCCATGCCATTTCCACCTGGCGCCTCAGTTGGACCAGCGTTCGTGCTGGACGTGCAGACCGCGTGAGACGACGCTTCATCCAGTCCCAAACATGCTCAATGGGGGACAGATCCGGAGATCTTGCTGGCCAGGGTAGTTGACTTACACCTTCTAGAGCACGTTGGGTGGCACGGGATACATGCGGACGTGCATTGTCCTGTTGGAACAGCAAGTTCCCTTGCCGGTCTAGGAATGGTAGAACGATGGGTCCGATGACGGTTTGGATGTACCGTACACTATTCAGTGTCCCCTCGACGATCACCAGTGGTGTACGGCCAGTGTAGGAGATCGCTCCCCACACCATGATGCCGGGTGTTGGCCCTGTGTGCCTCGGTCGTACGCAGTCCTGATTGTGGCGCTCACCTGCACGGCGCCAAACACGCATACGACCATCATTGGCACCAAGGCAGAAGCGACTCTCATCGCTGAAGACGACACGTCTCCATTCGTCCCTCCATTCACGCCTGTCGCGACACCACTGGAGGCGGGCTGCACGATGTTGGGGCGCGAGCGGAAGACGGCCTAACGGTGTGCGGGACCGTAGCCCAGCTTCATGGAGACGATTGCGAATGGTCCTCGCCGATACCCCAGGAGCAACAGTGTCCCTAATTTGCTGGGAAGTGGCGGTGCGGTCCCCTACGGCACTGCGTAGGATCCTACGGTCTTGGCGTGCATCCGTGCGTCGCTGCGGTCCGGTCCCAGGTCGACGGGCACGTGCACCTTCCGCCGACCACTGGCGACAACATCGATGTACTGTGGAGACCTCACGCCCCACGTGTTGAGCAATTCGGCGGTACGTCCACCCGGCCTCCCGCATGCCCACTATACGCCCTCGCTCAAAGTCCGTCAACTGCACATACGGTTCACGTCCACGCTGTCGCGGCATGCTACCAGTGTTAAAGACTGCGATGGAGCTGCGTATGCCACGGCAAACTGGCTGACACTGACGGCGGCGGTGCACAAATGCTGCGCAGCTAGCGCCATTCGACGGCCAACACCGCGGTTCCTGGTGTGTCCGCTGTACCGTGCGTGTGATCATTGCTTGTACAGCCCTCTGGCAGTGTCCGGAGCAAGTATGGTGGGTCTGACACACCGGTGTCAATGTGTTCTTTTTTCCATTTCCAGGAGTGTAGAATGCCCCATGCTTCCGGTTACAACTACCATTCCGCATTCAAAGTCAGTTAAAAGCCGTCGTGCATAAGCCACGTTGCAGTTCACGTTGGTGCTGTTTGTGGGTTTCTGCCCTCTGTTGCAGGCCACACGGTATCGTTTAGTTGGCATGGCTGCGGTTTTTTGTCTTCTTCTCATGTTGACTGGCGCCACTCGGTTTCGCAAGCGTTGCCTGTCCGTTAGTGGCAGCAGCGGCGGTTACCGATATGTAGTAACTGTGGCCCTATCTTTGGGGCGACGTCGTTGTTTTTCCGGGTCGTGTGAGTGGGCCAGTTTTGGTTGGGGACTCAGGAGGAGCCAGGTCTGCGCAGTGCGAAAACACACCGGGACTACTAGCGGCGCGCATGGACTGCCGGATGGAAGGGCTGTAGTCACGAGGATGCACGACCTCGTCGTGAACCGGATCCTGCATGCTTTAAGATGAGTGCATTTCAGTCCAAGTAGAGAAACCTCCACCTCTGTGAGATCTCGCGATTCCCCAGTGACCTGGGTTCGTGTTGCTGCTCGTAGTGTCGCCGAGGCGATGAGCAGAGAGTGGAATGCTTGGGGAAGGCGGATCTGATCAGCCTTCCTCGACTTCTTATTGCTATTTGCTGTGTTCAACTTTTTATAATTCTTTAAGGTCAACCAGCGGTAATTTTTCTTGCCTGGTGGCCGCTAACGTCCCAGTTACCTGCCCTGAGGGTAAGTGTATGTGAAACCTTCCTGTCTCCTCTATATCTCTTTTGTTACGCAACCTTCCCTTCTACAATAACCTATGAAACCTTCCCTTAGGGTTTCTATCTCTTGCTTAATAATAACAAATGAAATCTTCCCTTTGAAATTAATTCTCTTTCCCAATCTCCGCTTACAAATTTAAAGGCTGCTTATTGAAAGTGATTTTCTGATTATTTCGACGAGACATAGAATGTGTCGTCGTCGTGGTCCTCAGTCGTTACCTGCAATAACCCAAAACTGTTCCTTACCTTTTTTACTGTTACTGGATCACCATCTGACTGCTACATTGCACTGCGACATGAATATACATACTCTCTTTTACTATACTCTATTAGCTGCTGGCGGGCTGTCATAATAAGTGGCTGTATTTATTACCAAAGGTGACGTTATTCTTTAATAGCAAAGCTGACGTTATTCTTTAATTAATCTAACTGAAGTTACGTAATTCATAGTTAAACTTATTCTTGACAACAATGAAATTTTGCAAAGTTTTACGTTGATGGTTTTGGGATGCTTTATAATCAGTAATGCAATATTGCTGGCAAAAATTAATTATATTCTGAATGAAATGATTTTACAAACGTTCAAATGCGACTTACTTTTTACAATAATCTTACAAACTAGCATTGCGCAAACATACCTTCAGTAGTCTTGAGTTTCTCAAAAAAATAATTCAATAATATTAGTTCCTCTTATTATAATAGCCGGGCGGTGTGGCCAAGCGGTTCTAGGCGCTTCAGTCTGGAACCGCGCGACCGCTACGGTCGCAGGTTCGAATCCTGCCTCGGGCATGGATGTGTGTGATGTCCTTAGGTTAGTTAGGTTTAAGTAGTTCTAAGTTCTACGGGACTGATCACCTCAAATGTTAAGTCCCATAGTGCTCAGAGCCATTTGAACCATCTTATTATAATAGTTAGCCGATGTCTCTGTACATCCGTTTATAATCTCTTGTAAATCATAGCTGGTGGCTGGCAGGCACACCGCTCCTCTCAACCTCTCGCTTCAGACCTGCTACCGACTCGCCTCACTTCTCGCTTACTACTCACTTCCTACGAACGTTAAAGTGCGGTCTCTCCTGCCAACAATGCTTTCTGGTGCAGACAATCCCTGCTACCATTACAAAATGTATCAATGTGCGGTCTTTCAGGCTCTTTTCTTAAAATGTATCCATACGCGGTCTCTTCCACCCTTTTTTAAAATAATATCAATGTGCGGTCTCTCCCGCCAACAATACTTTGGTGCAGAGATTCCCTGCTACCACAATTATTTCCAACATTACAAATATTAATTATTCCTACTTAATCCTATTAATAAAATATAAACATCTTTCATAAAGTGTGGTTTGACAATAAATAATAGAGATATACACGTCTTACATATGTAACGGCAGTGTACGTTTCCTCGCCTTGCCGCTGCGGTCTGGTAAGGCGTGTAGTTTTGACAGCTTTCTCGATTGTAGGCCGGTGGGTGATTCTTCTACTCTGGTGGTAGTGATTCCTTTTTCGTTCCAGGCGCTCTAAACAGACTTTTCTGGGGACGCAGTGCAGATCGCCGGTTCCGGCTTTGGCGTATTGTTCCATCGTTGCATTTGGTTTATCGGACGTCAGGTACCTTCAGCAGGATTATCATTAGTCATTCGTTAGACTGCCACTAGTCTGAGTTACCATCTTGTGAAGTGAATGCAACTCTTGGCTGCCTATCTCATCGTTCGTGAAAGTGTTTGTTGCCGGACCTTCTCAGAAGGAACTTATATACTGGTCCTTGTGTTTTATTATCGTATTATTTAGTACAATACCTTGTAATGCCTACATTAAAGGTTATATATGTCTATTTAATAGTTCTGGTCGCCTTCTGGAATAAATATAGCAGTGTAGTATTCAGTGGATGTTAAGGGTTGTGTTACAAAGTTTACCGTGATCTTATTTCAGCCATTAGGTGATCAGTTGCTTGTTTTTTTAAATGAAACCAAGTTTACTGTTACCAGTCACCGTTTTATTTATTTCCACGACGCGTTTCAAAGGTTTAACTCTCCATCATCGGGTGGATTTACATTAGTTAGTATGACATTTGTCGTGAAACTCGTCGTGAAAATAAATAAAACGGTGATTGGTAACAGTAAACTTGTTGTTTCATTTAACGTCAATAACAGTCACGGTAAAGCCTAACCTAAAATGTTCGCATTTAATGCTTGTTTTTTTTTATTTAACCTTTGTTACTGTATTTGCTGTTTTAGAGCAGGTTTATAATTTTTTTATATTATTGCTGTTCCATGAGTGTAAGGCCTTCAGCCTCGATTGTGCTCATTTGCCTTAAAATTCTAATTTGTTATTACTGTTTTAGCAGTAAGCCTGAAAACCTTATTTACTGCCATTCCTGGCGTCTGATGCCTTCTGCTGTGTTTGTGGCGACTTGCCTGTAATATTTCAATACCTGTAATTTGTAAGTTACGGCGAGTTTTAAACAATTAATTTATTGTGAATCTTCAGGTTTTCGCGGCGCAAAGACTGCTCCATCAAGTTTCGGGAATGCAGCCGCATAAATTCTGCTTCTTCTTCTAATATTTCGGCTGTATACCTTTCAGCCATCTTCAGAGAGCGCCGTACGACTGACGCTCCAGCGCTCGCTCCATCCTTTTAAACTCGCGGACCGCGTCACTGCGCATGCGGCCACAGATAAACAAGGCGCCGGTGATGTTGATCGGCGGCAAAGACGTAACATATGCATGAGTTACGTCTGTGGCTGCACATTCCATCCACGCTGGGAGATCGATGTATTACTGTGGCAGAGAGGACTGCACTACGTATGCTCCGCCAAGATACCGAAACGGTGGTTCTCCCTGCTAATAAAGGTAATGCCACTGTTTTAATGCCACGTGACGACTATCATGATAAGATATACAGCTTACTGAATGATAGTATGTACCGGAAGATCAGTAAGGACCCCACCAACAAGGTGGTAAGGAAGACGGCGTCGCTTTTCAATGCCTCCCCATTTCCACCGGAAGTCATACGAAGACTGAAACCAAGGGTGCAGTGCCTCCAAGGCTTTATGGACTCCCAAAGATCCATAAGAAAGACGTTCCTCTACGTCCTATCGTGAGCAATATTGGTTCTCCCAACTATGATTGTGCCAAGCACCTGGCGTCACTATTGAGGCCGCTTGTGGGAAAATGTGATCATCATATAAGGAACTCTGCAGATTTCATTGGCAAATTAAAATCTTTGAAACAGAACACCTCTGATCTATTAGTTAGCTTTGATGTAGTGTCGCTATTTACTAAGGTACCTCTCTCTGAATCTTTAGATCTCATTGGAAAAAGTTTTGATAAGGAGATTTTAGCTTTGTTTCACCATGTGATGACCTCCACATACTTTTTATTTAATAACGACTTTTTTGAACAGACTGACGGTGTTGCCATGGGTAGTCCTTTGTCACCCTTGGTGGCCAATTTATTTATGGAGGACTTCGAGGAGAAGGCCCTGGAGTCTGCCAGTTTGAAGCCTACAGTTTTTTGGAGGTACGTTGACGACACCTTTGTAGTGTGGCCCCATGGCGAGGACAAATTGCAGGACTTCTTAAGCCATCTGAATTCCATCCATGGACAAATTCAGTTTACAATGGAAGTGGAAAAGGAGGGATGTCTTCCATTTTTGGATGTCTTGGTTCGGCGCAAAGAAGATGGCACTTTGGGTCATGCAGTATATCGGAAACCGACGCATACGGACTTATATTTACATGCAAATAGTTGTCACCATCCTTCGCAGACGAGTAGTGTTTTAAGAACTTTGGTACACCGAGCACACGTCATATCTGATGAAAGTAGTTTAAAAGACGAACTTTTACATCTGAAGAGAGTTTTTGAGGACAACGGGTATTCTCCACAACAGATACGTAAGGCACTACAAATAAAACCTAAGGTGTCCGTAAGGAATGCAGAAGATGACGAGGAAACATTTAAATCCATGGCTTTCCTGCCGTATGTGGGAAGCCTTTCATCCAAAATAGGACGGATCCTCACTAAACATAAAGTAAAAGTGATTTTTCGTCCACCGGCGAAGACGGCTGCACTCCTGGGTTCCGTTAAAGATGACTTACTACTCCGCAAGCCTGGAGTTTACAAGATACCATGTGAATGTGGCCTTTCATATATCGGACAAACGAATCGTACAGTCCAAGAGAGGTGTACGGAACATCGCAGGTACACTCGGCTCTTACAACCCAGTAAATCGGCTGTGGCAGAGCATTGTATTGATTCTGGTCACTCTATGGTATATGAAAATGTCCAAATTCTGACTTCTGTTTCATCTTTCTGGGACTCCGTAGTAAAAGAGGCCATTGAAATCTGCTTGACGAAGAATTTAATTAATAGAGACAGCGGTTTCACATTAGATAAATCATGGAATCCGGCACTTTCAATATTGAACTTACAAAGACGTCGCTACAGTTCAGCTCCCAGTAATACATCGACCTCCCAGCGTGGATGGAATGCGCAGCCACAGACGTAACTCATGCATATTGTACGTCTTTGCCGCCGATCAACATCACTGGCGCCTTCTTCATCTGTGGCCGCATGCGCAGTGGCGCGGTCCGCGAGTTTAAAAGGATGGAGCGAGCGCTGGAGCGTCAGTCGTACGGCTCTCTCTGAAGATGGCTGAAGGGTATAAAGCCGAAATATTGGAAGAAGAAGCAGAATTTATGCGGCTGCATTCCCGAAACTTGATGGAGCAATTAATTTATTGCCATTACTGCCGTGTAAGGCCTTCCGCCCATATTACAGTGGCTTCCTTTTAAAACATTATCTGCTGTACCTGTATTTAATGGTGATTTGCTAAATTGTAACTCACTGAAAACACTATTATTTACACAGTTGCTTATTCCTTCATTAATAACGTGTGGTATTTTTATTTATTGTTGAGTCTGGAATTACTGGTTTAAAATAAATTGTGTGTAACTGTAAAAGGCAACCAATAGAAACTGATTACGACCCCGTCCATAATCGCTACCGAATCCTGCCTGCCCTTGACTACTACGTTTCAGTGCTGTCATAATCACGTGGGAAACCTTTTCACACGAATCATCTCAGTGCAAATGACAGCTCCGCCAATGCAATGTCCTTTTCTAGCTTGTGTACGCGATATTACTGTAATCTACATACGGAAAAACTGGTAGAAGCCGACCTCGGAGAAGATCAGTTTGGATTCCGTAGAAATATTGGAACATGTGAGGCAATACTAACTCTACGACTTATCTTAGAAGAAAGATTAAGGAAAGGCAAACCTACATTTCTAGCAGTTGTAGACTTAGAGAAAGCTTTTGACAATGTTGACTGGAATACTCTCTTTCAAATTCAGAAGGTGGCAGGAATAAAATAATGGGAGCGAAAGGCTATTTACAATTTGTACAGAAACCAGATGGCAGTTATAAGAGTCAGGAGGCATGAAAGGGAAGCAGCGGTTGGGAAGGGAGTGAGACGGGGTTGTAGCCCCTCCCCGATGTTATTCAATCTGTATATTGAGCAAACAGTAAAGGAAACAAAAGAAAAATTCGCAGTATGTATTAAAATCCATTGAGAAGAAATAAAAATTTTGAGGTTCGCCGATGACATTGTAATTCTGCCAGAGACAGAAAAGGACTTGGAAGAGCAGTTGAACGGAATGGACAGTGTCTTGAAAGGAGGATATAAGATGAACATCAACAAAAGCAAAACGAGGATAATGGTTCAAATGGCTCTGAGCACTATGGGACTTAACATCTGAGGTCACCAGTCCCCTAGAACGTAGAACTACTTAAACCTAACTAACCTAAGGACATCACACACATCCATGGCCGAGGCAGGATTCGAATCTGCGACCATAGCAGTCACGCGGTTCCAGACTGATGCGCCTAGAACCGCACGGCCACGCCGGCCGGCCCTGATGGAAAATGGAATGTAGTCGAATTAAGTCGGATGATGCTGAGGGAGTAAGATTAGGAAATGAGACACTTAAAGTAGTAAAGGAGTTTTGCTCTTTGGGGAGCAAAATAACTGATGATGGTCGAAGTAGAGAGGATATAAAATGTAGACTGGCAATGGAAAGGAAAGTGTTTCTGAAGAAGAGAAATTTGTTAACATCGAGTATAGATTTAAGTGTCAGGAAGTCGTTTCTGAAAGTATTTGTATGGAGTGTAGCCATGTATGGAAGTGAAACGTGGACGATAAATAGTTTGGACAAGAAGAGAATAGAAGCTTTCGAAATGTGGTACTACAGAAGAATGCTGAAGATTCGATGGGTACATCACATAACTAAGAGGAGGTATGGAATAGAATTGGGGAAAAGAGGAGTTCGTGGCACAACTTGACTAGAAGAAGTGACCGGTTGGTAGGACATGTTCTGAGACGTCAAGGGATCACAAATTCAACATTGAAGGGCAATGTGGAGAGTAAAAATTGTAGAGGAAGACTAAGAGATGAATACACTAAGCAGATTCAGAAGGATGTAGGATGCAGTAAGTAGTGGGAGATGAAGAAGCTCGCACAGGATAGAGCAGTATGGAGAGCTGCATCAAACCAGTCTCTGGACTGAAGACCACAACAATAACACACCATTCATACATATCACTATCCCCTGACTTTCGTCACCTCAACTCTGTGAGCTTTGTCTCGCAATAATGTCTTGCGTTATTTGTATGAAGAAGCATTCTTTTAGTTGCATATGTGGCTATATAACGCTGTACGAAAGTAATCAAATGCTTGGAAGTTGTGCAGATGGCGACATATTTCAAGAAAAAGCGACAGATCATTAATTAGATAGTGGCTTACAAGCGTGCAATTTGTAAATTGCGCAATGTGCCATTTAGAATTAATGCCGCCAATTTGTGAAAACAGAAATGATTTAGCCTGGCGCCGTTTTTTGCTTATTAATGGGAATAATATGTAAGTCGCTCTCATTAAATTACTCCTCGGAGCGTTTCATTAGCGCTGGTTTATGGGCGGAACTGGTTTTACGACATAAATTAAAGGCCCGAAAAAGCGACGAAACTTTCTTAAATGTGTGAGGGGTGTGGCGGGGAAGGCGGCGAGGGGGCCTTGTTACCGAGCCGACAAATTGAGCGCGAGTCGCGTGTTTTTTAGTCGCCGCAATCTCGACGAGGGTCTTTGGCTCAGCGGCAGCGGGAACAGCCGAGTCAAAGATCTTCGCTGGCGGTCGCGCCACCCAAGACGCGGCGGCGCGTGTCGGCCGTAGTTCCCCCGGCGGCCACCCAGGTGGCAGCGCGTGCCCAGCGCCCGCCCGAAGGCGGCCGAGCGCACCCGACGCCCGCCGAGGTGTAAGTTGCGCGCGCTAACAATGGCAGATTAGGTTATGGGCGAGATCGGGTGTCCAGATAGCGTCCTTCCAGGGGAGCGCGCCCGCCCGGAAAGTCGGGGCGCGTCACGCAGCTGAAAAGTCGATTATTTAAATGTCAAACACAATTCTGTTACCTGCGGACCGGTTCCCTCGGGGCAGGTGCGGCACTGCCTGTGTTAACTCCGCTCTGCCGAGATATTGCATACGAAATCGCTTCACCGGGTCTCTTCCTGTGGTAATACTTCTTGCGCGTCACGTACCGCTCATGTCGTGTGACTTCGAAATACGGTCACATGTAATTTTACATCTACATACATACTCCGAATGACTCGTGGCGGAGGGTACATCGTACCACTACTATAGAGACCGTCAAGAAAACAGGTCATCTCACTATCCTAAAACATTGCCACTAATTTGCTAATGATAATTTCACATTTTAGTAAAAATCCCGAAAAGAACGTTAAACACCTCTATGTTTAGAATATGAAGGAGTACTTTTCAAAAGAAAATTCTGGTAGCGCTGTAAGGGGCGTGAAACTGTTCCACCTGTGTAACGAAAAATATCGTCGCTGAGGAAATTTCTTTCTGTTGGACTTTGTAAAAACTTCCATCGAGAAAGTTGTTAAGAAAATTATGAAAATAATTCTCGCAGCATGTGAGACATCATTATTGTATCGCGTCACGTATGAGCGTATTTTATTTACGAGAGACTCCGTGCACGATAGCCGGCGAGTATGTATAAGCCACCGCCAGGATTTTAAGGTCCGAAGGTTCGCCTTAATGCGATCGAAAATATTCCCTACATTCAGAAATTTTTTTGTTTTCATGTCTTACTGACCCTTCGTCACTGCACCCATCACCAAAATTGCCGATATATGCTACACAGACGCAACTGTGGTACTTTCAGGCTAAGATTTCCGTTGGTCGGCAAAATACACTCCTGGAAATTGAAATAAGAACACCGTGAATTCATTGTCCCAGGAAGGGAAAATTTTATTGACACATTCCTGGGGTCAGATACATCACATGATCACACTGACAGAACCACAGGCACATAGACACAGGCAACAGAGCATGCACAATGTCGGCACTAGTACAGTGTATATCCACCTTTCGCAGCAATGCAGGCTGCTATTCTCCCATGGAGACGATTGTAGAGATGCTGGATGTAGACCTGTGGAACGGCTTGCCATGCCATTTCCACCTGGCGCCTCAGTTGGACCAGCGTTCGTGCTGGACGTGCAGACCGCGTGAGACGCCGCTTCATCCAGTCCCAAACATGCTCAATGGGGGACAGATCCGGAGATCTTGCTGGCCAGGGTAGTTGACTTACACCTTCTAGAGCACGTTGGGTGGCACGGGATACATGCGGACTTGCATTGTCCTGTTGGAACAGCAAGTTCCCTTGCCGGTCTAGGAATGGTAGAACGATGGGTTCGATGACGGTTTGGATGTACCGTGCACCATTCAGTGTCCCCTCGACGATCACCAGTGGTATACGGCCGGTGTAGGAGATCGCTCCCCACACCATGATGCCGGGTGTTGGCCCTGTGTGCCTCGGTCGTATGCGGTCCTGATTGTGGCGCTCACCTGCACGGCGCCAAACACGCATACGACCATCATTGGCACCAAGGCAGAAGCGACTCTCATCGCTGAAGACGACACGTCTCCATTCGTCCCTCCATTCACGCCTGTCGCGACACCACTGGAGGCGGGCTGCACGATGTTGGGGCGTGAGCGGAAGACGGCCTAACGGTGTGCGGGACCGTAGCCCAGCTTCATGGAGACGGTTGCGAATGGTCCTCGCCGATACCCCAGGAGCAACAGTGTCCCTAATTTGCTGGGAAGTGGCGGTGCGGTCCCCTACGGCACTGCGTAGGATCCTACGGTCTTGGCGTGCATCCGTGCGTCGCTGCGGTCCGGTCCCAGGTCGACGGGCACGTGCACCTTCCGCCGACCACTGGCGACAACATCGATGCACTGTGGAGACCTCACGCCCCACGTGTTGAGCAATTCGGCGGTACGTCCACCCGGCTTCCCGCATGCCCACTATACGCCCTCGCTCAAAGTCCGTCAACTGCACATACGGTTCACGTCCACGCTGTCGCGGCATGCTACCAGTGTTAAAGACTGCGATGGAGCTCCGTATGCCACGGCAAGCTGGCTGACACTGACGGCGGCGGTGCACAAATGCTGCGCAGCTAGCGCCATTCGACGGCCAACACCGTGGTTCCTGGTGTGTCCGCTGTGCCGTGCGTGTGATCATTGCTTGTACAGCCCTCTCGCAGTGTTCGGAGCAAGTATGGTGGGTCTGACACACCGGTGTCAACGTGTTCTTTTTTCCATTTCCAGGAGTGTATATTTTTGCGTGTGGCTTTGAGAATCTCAAGTTCTATGGACACCAAGACTATTGTCCAGGGCACACAGTATTTGCGTTACACACATTGCTGCTACTGTTTCTCTCCATTCCATTAAACATTTTGTCTGTCATAGTACTTTCTGAATCAAAAACCAAGTGAGAAGGGAAGACAAAGAACAGAGGTCTCTGAGCTAGGATAATTAATTTTTTCACCGACATCACCTTGTATTTCTTCAGATACTGTCCTCTGTCGTAGTATAGGAAGTAAACTTACACACACTAATTTTTCGTCAAAATCCTCGAATTCCCTGGTTTCCGTATTTATTCATATGCCCTTCTTGGACCATCAAAACACGTGCTCACATCTAGGGATTCTGCGGATGTTAATGCACTCGTAAATGGTCATTTCGTTGAAAATTTTCAATTTTTTGTGTTTTATGCAGAAATATTATTTGGACTTTGCTAAAACCTTATATCTCAAGAACCATAAGGTCTAAAAGGCTGTGATTTGATTTAATTTGTAGTGGAAACTTTGCTGCATAAGTTGGTAGGACTTGCATTACAGTTTCGAGTATTGTTTACGTTGTGCATGCGATTTGTTGGTGTAAAATTTGCGAGTGCTTCATTCTTTTTGCTGTGTGAAGAGGATGCTTTCTGCCAATGCATATCAAGATAAAGACTACAGTGCATTTTAGCTGTTGATTCTGCTTAAAAGTGAGTTTCATTACAAAATAATTTTCAATTGCTATTTCTGAAAAGTAAATTTTTCTAATGACACGTTTTCTTAGTAACTGTAAAAGATAGACTCTTCATTTTTTTACAGTTAATTTATAATACCCTTATTGTACTACACCTCTAGAATGTTAGAGATTTGCACATTTCCGGCAAAATGCACAAAAATGTATAGAAAATTGTAATGAAAAATGTACAACAGATAGAAACTTCTATCTTAACTTATGTAATATATATTTCAATCAAACTAGAAGAGTAAGTACTCAAATCACGTATAAGTAAGCCAAAAAAGTTTCATAATGTTGCATGAAGTAGTTCTTGAGAAAATAGGTCATGGAGTTAGCAAATTTAACATTAGCAGGATAGGCCATTCATACTCCCCTTAATACGGAATACAGTTGATGCGAAAATACGAGCCAGCCGAAGTGGCCGTGCGGTTCTAGGCGCTACAGTCTGGAGCCGAGCGACCGCTACGGTTGCAGGTTCGAATCCTGCCTCGGGCATGGATGTGTGTGATGTCCTTAGTTTAGTTAGGTTTAAGTAGTTCTAAGTTCTAGGCGACTGATGACCTCAGAAGTTGAGTCGCATGGGGCTCAGAGCCATTTGAACCATTTGAGCCAAAATACAACGAGGTTTTGTTGTCATTTTATGAACTTGCGCAAAATTTATATTCCTGGCTTCTTCACTGCTGGAAGATCACTAAAAAATTTTCAGTACGTTTGATACAACAATATTACATTTGTTCAATACTACCAAACACACGTCAGTGCTCGGTTCCATAAAAGACAGAAAGCGCACATGAGCACACGATTTTTTTTTTTTTTTTTTTTTTTTTTTTTTTTTTTTTTTTTTTGTCATCAGCCTACTGACTGGTTTGATGCGGCCCGCCACGAATTCCTTTCCTGTGCTAACCTCTTCATCTCAGAGTAGCACATGCAACCTACGTCCTCAATTATTTGCTTGACGTATTCCAATCTCTGTCTTCCTCTACAGTTTTTGCCCTCTACAGCTGCCTCTAGTACCATGGAGCTCATTCCCTCACGTCTTAGCAGATGTCCTATCATCCTGTCCCTTCTCCTTATCAGTGTTTTCCACATATTCTTTTCCTCTCCGATTCTGCGTAGAACCTCCTCATTCCTTACCTTATCAGTCCACCTAATTTTCAACATTCGTCTATAGCACCACATCTCAAATGCTTCGATTCTCTTCTGTTCCGGTTTTCCCACAGTCCATGTTTCACAACCATACAATGCTGTACTCCAGACGTACATCCTCAGAAATTTCTTCCTCAAACTAAGGCCGGTATTTGATATTAGTAGACTTCTCTTGGCCAGAAATGCCTTTTTTGCCATATCGAGTCTGCTTTTGATGTCCTCCTTGCTCCGTCCGTCATTGGTTATTTTACTGCCTAGGTAGCAGAATTCCTTAACTTCATTGACTTCGTGACCATCAATCCTGATGTTAAGTTTCTCGCTGTTCTCATTTCTACTACTTCTCATTACCTTCGTCTTTCTCCGATTTACTCTCAGACTATACTGTGTACTCATTAGACTGTTCATTCCGTTCAGCAAATCATTTAATTCTTCTTCACTTTCACTCAGGATAGCAATGTCATCAGCGAATCGTATCATTGATATCCTTTCACCTTGTATTTTAATTCCACTCCTGAATCTTTCTTTTATTTCTATCATTGCTTCCTCGATGCACAGATTGAAAAGTAGGGGCGAAAGGCTACAGCCTTGTCTTACACCCTTCTTAATACGAGCACTTCGTTCTTGATCGTCCACTCTTATTATTCCCTCTTGGTTGTTGTACAATGTACATATTGTATATGACCCGTCTCTCCCTATAGCTTACCCCTACTTTTTTCAGAATCTCGAACAGCTTGCACCATTTTATATTGTCGAACGCTTTTTCCAGGTCGACGAATCCTATGAAATGCCGGCCGAAGTGGCCGTGCGGTTAGAGGCACTGCAGTCTGGAACCGCAAGACCGCTACGGTCACAGGTTCGAATCCTGCCTCGGGCATGTATGTTTGTGATGTCCTTAGGTTAGTTAGGTTTAACTAGTTCTAAGTTCTAGGGGACTAATGACCTCAGCAGTTGAGTCCCATAGTGCTCAGAGCCATTGAATCCTATGAAAGTGTCTTGATTTTTCTTTAGCCTTGCTTCCATTATTAGCCGTAACGTCAGAATTGCCTCTCTCGTCCCTTTACTTTTGCTAAAGCCAAACTGATCGTCACCTAGCCCATTCTCAATTTTCTTTTCCATTCTTCTGTATATTATTCTTGTAAGCAGCTTCGATGCATGAGCTGTTAAGCTGATTGTGCGATAATTCTCGCCCTTGTCAGCTCTTGCCGTCTGCAGAATTGTGTGGATGATGCTTTTCCGAAAGTCAGATGGTATGTCGCCAGACTCGTATATTCTACACACCAACGTGAATAGTCGTTTTGTTGCCACTTCCCCCAATGATCACGATATCGATCTGAAACACAGAACATTGAGCTGGCGCTGACGTATTGCACTGTTAACAGTGTACGTGCGCCAACGAAGCTATGAAGTGGGCGAATCACACCGCTGAGCGCACGTTGTCGTGCTGTTAGCAAAGGCTCTCGCGTCGGCTTCCACAGACCATCAACACCAAATTTCGTCGCGCTGTCCTAACACGTACACGTCCCATATTGATTTCTGTCGTTATTTCGCGCAGTGCTCCTCGTCTATTAGCAGTAACAACTCTAGGCAAACGTTGTTGCTCTCGATCGTTAAGTGAAGGACGTCAACAGCTGCGTTGTTCGTGGTGAGAGGTAATGCCTGAAATTTTGTATTCTCGGCACACTTTTGACACTATTGATCTCAGATTATTAAATCCCGTAACGATTTCCGAAATGGAACGTCCCGTGCGTCGAGCTCAAACTACAGTTCTGCATTCAAAGCCTTCTAATTCCCATCGGGATGGTGTTCTTTTCACATGAGTCACCTGAGAACAAATGACACCTACACCAGTGCACTGCCCTTCTATCAAATGTTCAAGTGTGTGTGAATTCCTGAGGGACCAAACTGCTCAGGTCCTCAGTCCCTACACTTACACACTACTTAACCCTTTGTTGCCTGATGGTACTTAAAAGTACCAGTAAGTTTTGACTCTCATTATTTTCTCGTGGTGCAGTTTCGTGATCTGAGAGCCTGTCGGTACCAAGGTTACTAAATAATAAGGTTGGGCAGTAAGCGCTCTGCTCTGCCATTGGCTGGCCTAGTGACGTCAGCGTGGAAGCAAGCGCTCACAAGCAGACGACACGGCATGCGCGTTTACGTCAAGTTTTTGGCGGAAGATTTTGTCTATACCAGAATTGAGATGTCTAAACTGCTTTTCTGCTGCTAAAATATTACAGTTAAAACTGATGAGTTATATTCTTTCGCAGCTTATGCCTCACACATCGGTAAAATATCATATCACAACCACACTGACACACACTTGAAATTCGAAACCTAGGCTCAAATAAATCAGAAACTATTCATTTAATCGCACTGAAATGAATTTACTTAAGAGCTCGAAGTTGCACACACTTGTTTGTAAGAACAGCATTCCTTCTTTCTAAAGCAGCTATAGTATTCATCAAAGTAACTTTATCTGTGTCTGAAAAAAAAGGACTGTCATCTGTACATGTGCTCTTATTATGATGTTTCTTATTTGGTGACAGCTTTTCCAGAGTTTCCAGAGATCTCTTATGTAGTTCTCGTTTCTTATACCGTTTGGTTCTGTCTTCTGTTGCGGGTGACACATTGACAGTCGCACTACTGCACGGCAAATTGCGCGAAGGAACTGCATCTGGCTTGAGCATTCTTTTTCGGGGCAAATTAAGCAATTCAGACTGTACATCCCTTAAGTAATCTGTTTCTGCGAAATGGCGAGAACATATTCTTGTATGCGCAACATTTACACTGTCTTTCCCTCAACATTTCGACAACCATAGTTTTTGTAATGTTTCATTACGCGGGAAACTGTGATACGTCAGTTCCCTTTGTGCTCCAGTTTTAGCAAAAACAGCCCGTTACAGCACAGCCTGGCATTGTAAAAATTAATTTTCTCACTCACTTGTAGATTCTCCAATAAGAATTTCACGGGACGAACCATAAACTATAGAGCTGGCGAACGCAATGTTGATTCCGCTGTCCACTATCGCTAACTATTTCAGTTCCGAATCAAATACCAATTACAGCAAAAACCGTTAACACTCCCGAATTCCGAATGTTTCCGCTGTTGACTGAGTACCTCAGAAGAAAGAACTCAATCAAAATACTCCTTCAAACACAAAACAATACAAGAAAAACAATCACACGCAATTCGAACTGTGTACTGTTTGGCACAGCTGCTTCCACCGTGACGTCATGTGCACAATTGAGAAAACACGTTGCTTTCTGCGTATAGCTTTCTGCGCCCCACTGGTCGGTACGTAACAGTAACTCTGCTCTACTGTTTCATAGATGTTGTTATGCAATACATAGACCTCTCTGGCTGTCAGAGCTTGAAATTGTTTTTCGCACGCTTCTGTGAAAACAGAAGATTGTACGAGGTGCATTCAAGTTCTAAGGCCTCCGATTTTTTTTCTAATTAACTACTCACCCGAAATCGATGAAACTGGCGTTACTTCTCGACGTAATCGCCCTGCAGACGTACACATTTTTCGCAACGCTGACGCCATGATTCCATGGCAGCGGCGAAGGCTTCTTTAGGAGTCTGTTTTGACCACTGGAAAACCGCTGAGGCAATAGCAGCACGGCTGGTGAATGTGCGGCCACGGAAAGTGTCTTTCATTGTTGGAAAAAGCCAAAAGTCACTAGGAGCCAGGTCAGGTGAGTAGGGAGCATGAGGAATCACTTCAAAGTTGTTATCACGAAGAAACTGTTGCGTAACGTTAGCTCGATGTGCGGGTGCGTTGTCTTGCTGAAACAGCACACGCGCAACCCTTCCCGGACGTTTTTGTTGCAGTGTAGGAAGGAATTTGTTCTTCAAAACATTTTCGTAGCATGCACCTGGTACAGTAGTGCCCTTTGGAACGCAATGGGTAAGGATTACGCCTTCGCTGTCCGAGAACATGGACACCATCATTTTTTCAGCACTGGCGGTTACCCGAAATTTTTTTGGTGGCGGTGAATCTGTGTGCTTCCATTGAGCTGACTGGCGCTTTGGTTCTGGATTGAAAAATGGCATCCACGTCTCATCCATTGTCACAACCGACGAAAAGAAAGTCCCATTCGTGCTGTCGTTGCGCGTCAACATTGCTTGGCAACATGCTACACGGGCAGCCATGTGGTCGTCTGTCAGCATTCGTGGCACCCATCTGGATGACACTTTTCGCATTTTCAGGTCGTCATGCAGGATTGTGTGCACAGAACCCACAGAAATACCAACTCTGGAGGCGATCTGTTCAACAGTCATTCGGCGATCCTCCAAAACAATTCACTCCACTTTCTCGATCGTGTCGTCACACCGGCTTGTGCAAGCCCGAGGTTGTTTCGGTTTGTTGTCACATGATGTTCTGCCTTCATTAAACTGTCACACCCACGAACGGACTTTCGACACATCCATAACTCCATCACCACATGTCTCCTTCAACTGTCGATGAATTTCAATTGGTTTCACACCACGCAAATTCAGAAAACGAATGATTGCACGCTGTTCAAGTAAGGAAAACGTCGCCATTTTAAGTATTTAAAACAGTTCTCATTCTCGCTGCTGGCGGTAAAATTCCATCTGCCGTACGGTGCTGCCATCTCTGGGACGTATTGACAATGAACGCAGCCTCATTTTAAAACAATGCGCATGTTTCTATCTCTTTTCAGTCCGGAGAAAAAAAATCGGAGGCCTTAGAACTTGAATGCACCTCGTATGTGCTTGTTTCCATGGTGTTGCCTGAATTTGTGCGCAATTTATTGAAACTTCCGCTGAGTTTTCCATTGTAAGTACCTACCTTCTTTGTTTTTTTTATAATAGTTTGAAGCATTACGTTACAAGTGAATGAAATAAAGTGGAAAATATAAAGCGGACTTATTAGTACCGCCAGGTTGTGCGAACACTTTACTGTAGCAACAGTGCGTTACCTCTGACTAGTTGTTCCGTCCACTTTTTCACACACAGATGGACAATAATCGTATAACTGGTGGCTACTTTCGACCTTTGAGTGATGCAGAGATTGAAGCAATTTTGTATGACGACATTCCTTCTGATATTACAGAGGATACTGACTTCGAAGATGATGACGAAAATGTTAATAATTTTGACAAAGCTTTTTCGTGCAATTTGGAAGAGGCAGATTGTGAAACAAACTCCACTTGTTCGGATAATGATGACTCAGAGTGTTCTTTGCCGTTTACACCTTCACCTCAATGTGAATATTTGACACACAGAATGTGGAGAGACAAACACACAGTAACGTAAATTTATGCGAATTTAAAAAAATTCAGAAATATATTTTTCTTAATTAATTTTCTAATATAAAAATATTTAATATTTATGTGGAATAAAGTACAAGTTATAAAAATTGGAGCATTTTTCTGCGCATGTTGTGATTCTGTCCATGGAGTCTGACGGTACTTCTGAGTACCAGGAGTGAAAAAAGTTGTAAAAAATAAAATAAAATTTTACAAAAAATCCTACCGTCATTTGAGGCCACAATAGCATAAATTATGCAAAGAAAATGTTAAAAAGTAAATTTTTTCTTATGTCAGGAAACAAAGGGTTAAACAAACTTATGGTAACAAGGGAACCTCCCCATCGCACCCCCCTCAGATTTAGTTATAAGTTGGCACAGTGGATAGGCCTTGAAAATTTGAACACAGATCAATCGAGAAAACAGGAAGAAGTTGTGTGGAACTGTGAAAAAATAGGCAAAATATACAAACTGAGTAGTCCATGTGCGAGTTAGGCAACATCAAGGACAACCTAAGCTGAGGAGAGTAAAAATTTTACTTTCGCAAAGTTACGATCTGTCCTTTCATTCATTGACGTCTCTGTTCACTGTAATAAGTTTAGTGTGTGTGTTTTGCGACCGCAGCGCAAAACCGTGCGATTAGTAGACGAAAGGACGTGCCTCTCCAATGGGAACCGAAAACATTTGATCGCAATGTCATAGGTCAACCGATTCCTCCACAGGAAAACACGTCTGATATATTCTTTACGACACTGGTGACGGCATGTGCGTCACATGACAGGAATATGTTGTCGACCCACCTAACTTCCACACTTGGCGAATGGGTAAAAAGATTCTTCTACCTTGCCCGATTTAGGTTTTCTAGTGGATGTGATAATCACTCCCAAAAAAGTGATGAAAACATAAGAGTTTGTCACATATGCTGCAACAAATGAATGCCACAGTCGCACAGCTTTCCCTGTGCTCTGTCAAAACATGTTTTTTAAGTTTTCAAATTTTTCCGTGTGTAGACCGTCAAATTCTGCATATGTCCAAGCAAATCTGAACATGTCCTGGAATTCTGGAGAGCGAAGTTGATTATGTGTGAGTACCTGAACTTTGATAATTATCTGAAAATAAAAAATTAAACTTTTCACTCGAGAGAAGATTTGAACTAAGGAAGAAGTTCCGCAGCTGCTCACGCTAACCACGGGACCACGGCGCTCCTGAGCTCACACTATCCTTGATGTTGCCTACCTTATGCATGTACTACTCAGTTTGTATATTTTGCTTATTTTTTTCATAGTTCCACACAACTTCTTCCTGTTTTCTCGATTGATCTGTGTTCAGTTTTTCAAGGCCTATCCACTGTGCCAACTTATAACTAAATCTGAGGGGGGTGCGATGGGGAGGTTCCCTTGTAAGAACAACGCTAGAGATGGGTCGTTCGCGAACTAACAGGTCCAAAGGAACGAACGGTTCACCAAGATGAACGGAACGACCGAGGAACGAATTCTAAGGAACGGTCTTTGATAGTTGGGTCGCGGCTTTCTACTTACAGTTCCCGAGAACGGGAAACGGTCGGTCTCGTTCCAGCAACGGCACGTCGGCCGGTCCCGTTCCAGTCGGTCTCGGTCTCGCTCAGCCGGACTCGTCCGTCTTCGCTGGGTCACTCGCAGTTCCACTGTCGACTGCTCATAATTGAGTATCGAGTTGTTATTAGTTTCATTCGCTGCGCACACCCAATCTAGATCTGCTTCAAACCTTTTTTTCAACTCTGAACTTCTGGTTCTTTTCGAATTCTATTAAGCGTCCATGACCAGTAGTTAAAATGTATTTTATAATTACGTAAATTTCCCGCGCCCGGGTTCCCGGGTTCGATTCCCGGCGGGGTCAGGGATTTTCTCTGCCTCGTGATGACTGGGTGTTGTGTGATGTCCTTAGGTTAGTTAGGTTTAAGTAGTTCTAAGTTCTAGGGGACTGATGACCACAGATGTTAAGTCCCATAGTGCTCAGATCCATTTTGAACCAATTACGTAAATTACATACAAAATTACGTGGTATGTAATACATACATTTTTTCAGGTAGCAAAACGGCATATCAGTTTACTTCAGTATTTCGATTAACAGCAGCAGAAATACTTGTAAAAAGGCAAGATATTTTTGTTATTACACATGCAAAGAACGTCAGCACGGCACACACGAGTGGCCATTTTCTGTCTTTTTTTTTTTGACCCAAGGTAAAAAAGCATGTTCATTGTTATGGAAGGCAGACCGACTTACAACCGAATAAAGCCCGCGATCAGTAATCGCGTGTCTGGTGTCACATTTTGTGAAGAGAATACGATAACTCCTACAATATTATTTCAGTGGTACAGGGTGGCGCACGAAAAATTGGCACCAGGTACTAGACTGCTCATGTTGCCCACCAATCGTCAGCTATTGTTTCGTTCACTGCCTAATTACTACGTGTTAATCTACACTACTGGCCATTAAAATTGCTACAACACGAAGATGACGCGCTACAGACGCGAAATTTAACCGACAGGAAGAAGATGCTGTGATATGCAAATGATTAGCTTTTCAGAGCATTCACACAAGGTTGGCGCCGGTGGCGACACCTACAACGTGCTGACATGAGGAAAGTTTCCAACCGATTTCTCATACGCAAACAGCAGTTGACCGGCGTTGCCTGGTGAAACGTTGTTGTGATGCCTCGTGTAAGGAAGAGAAATACGTACCATCACGTTTCCGACTTTGATAAAGGTCGGATTCTAGCCTATCGCGATTGCGGTTTATCGTATCGCGACATTGCTGCTCGCGTTGGTCGAGATCCAATGACTGTTAGCAGAATATGGAATCGGTGGGTTCAGGAGGGTAATACGGAACGCCGTGCTGGATACCAACGGCCTCGTATCACTATCAGTCGAGATGACAGGCATCTTATCCGCACGGCTGTAACGGATCGTGCAGCCACGTATCGATCCCTGAGTCAGCAGATGGGGACGTTTGCAAGACAACAACCATCTGCACGAACAGTTCGACGACGTTTGCAGCAGCATGGATTATCAGCTCGGAGACCGTGGCTGCGGTTACCCTTGACGCTGCATCACAGACAGGAGCGCCTGCGATGGTGTACTCAACGACGAACCTGGGTGCAAAAATGGCAAAACGTCATTTTTCCGGATGAATCCAGGTTCTCTTTACAGCATCATGATGGTCGCACCCGTGTTTGGTGACATCGCGGTGAACGCACATTGGAAGCGTGTATTCACCATCGACATACTGGCGTATCACCCAGCGTGATGGTATGGGGTGCCATTGGTTACACGTTTCGGTCACCTCTTGTTCGCATTGACGGCACTTTGAACAGTGGACGTTACATTTCAGATGTGTTACGACCCGTGGCTCTACCCTTCATTCGATCCCTGCGAAACCCTACATTTCAGCAGGATAATGTACGAACGCATGTTGCAGGTACTGTACGGGCCTTTCTGGATACAGAAAATGTTCTACTGCTTCCCTGGCCAGCACATTCTCCAGATCTCTCACCAATTGAAAACGTCTGGTCAATGGTGGCCGAGCAACTGGCTCGTCACAATACGCCAGTCACTACTCTTGATGAACTGTGGTATCGTATTGAAGCTGCATGGGCAGCTGTACCTGTACACGCTATCCGAGCTCTGTTTGACTCAATGCCCAGGCGTATCAAGGCCGTTATTACGGCCAGAGGTGGTTGTTCTGGGTACTGATTTCTCATTATCTATGCACCCAAATTGTGCGAAAATGTAATCACACGTTAGTTCTAGTATAATATAGTTGACCAATGAATAGCCGTTTATCATCTGCATTTCTTCTTGGTGTAGCAATTTTAATGGCCAGTAGTGTATTCTGCTGGTAGCGGTCAACAAATCTTGTGTAACTGGCGAGCAGTCTGTACTCGGGACCGGTTTGTCGTGCCCCACCTTTTATTATTTCACTACGATCAGCCACATAACGCTGCAGTTGGCTAAACGAGAGGTTTTGCAGAATCACGATAATTAGAAGTGTGTGAGAACTCTGTTACGAATAAAGACTCTGTACTCCAGGAGTGAGGCAAGTGCCCCCTCTTGGCTCCTTCCATCTTCAGTCCCTATGCTACTAATTTTCAATTTTTCATAAGAACCATATACCGTGCACAAATGAACGGTGAGCGAGTAAAACGGTTCCCAAAAAAGAGCGATCACCAGAGAACTAGTTCCCAAGGATGAACGACTTTGCCCATCTCTAAATAACGCACACACCCATGCCCGAGGGGGGACTCGAACCTCCGGCGGGAGAGGCAGCACAATCCGTGACATGGCACCCTAAACCGCGCGGCCACTCCGCGCGGCGCCCTTTCAACACTTGCGTACGATGTACAACCAACATCTGTATATCCGCATATCGCTCGCTATCCCGTGACTTTCGCCACCTCCGTGTATCTTTACTAGTTTGTATAGGAACAGCACATCCGAAGATGTGATCTGATATTATGAAGCCAGCCGTGCTCCTGTAAATAAAAGTTCATATACACCTGAAACTGTTTTTTTTCTGAAACGTAAGCTAGGAAGCATATGTCATGATGCAGCCTAACTCACGGTGCAGAAACTACCCACTATCTGAGAATGACAGCAGTTAGCGACTTCCAAAAAATTATACACATAATTTCAAACCTTTTCTAAACGTATTCTCGCTGACCCCCCCCCCCAACAAAATGATAAATGGAAAAAAGTTCATGCCTTAGCACAGTTTCGCTGTTTGTACAATAGAACTGTAGCATCAGGCATGACGTTTTAGCTCACTACATCTTTACTACAAACTTTATTCACAACACATTTTGAAGAAAGTGCGCTCATATACCAAAGAATTTACCTGCAAAATTATATCAATTTACGCCACATTGTTTGGGAGGTGTGATGTTTTTTACGCACATGGGAATTCGATTCTTTAAAGATACGGGTGTTGCGGATTTACTGGTGTACTCCGACGAACTTAGCAGACACATACACTATGTGATCTAAAGTAACCGGACACCCCGAAAAACAAGCGTTTTTCGTATTAGGTGCACTGTGCTGCCACCTACTGCCAGGTACTCCATATCAGTGACCTGCATCTCAGTTTTCAAACGGTCCAATAACGATGAATAATACGCACCTGTAATAGTTTTACCCTCTTCCAGATAGTCGATGAGGATTATCCCTTGCGAATCCCAAAAGACAGCCGCCATAACCTTTCCGATCGAATGAATGGTCTTCGCCTTTTTTGGTGCAGATTCTCCCTTGGTCACCCATTGTTTAGATTGTTCTTTGGTCTCAGGAGTATAGTAATGTATCCATGTTTCATAAACAGTGATGAGACGACGCATAAAGTCCTGCGGATTCTTCCTGAACAGCTGCAAACCATCCTTGCAACAATTCCGCGGTGGCGTTTTTGGTCAAGCGTGAGCAATCGGGGAACCCATTTTGCAGATACCTCTCTCATGTCCAAATGTTTATGCAAAATATTATGTACCCGTTCTTTCGAGATGCCCACAGCACTAGCAATCTCACACACCTTAACTCTTCTGTCATCCATCACCATATCATGGACTTTATCAGTGATTTCTGGAGTCGTAACCTCCACAGGGCGTCCAGAACGTTCAGTGTCACTTGTGCCCATATGGCCACTCCGAAAATTTTGAAACCACTTGTAAACTGTAGTGAGATTTTCACTCTGCAGCGGAGTGTGCGCTGATATGAAACTTCCTGGTAGATTAAAACTGTGTGCCGGGCCGAGACTCGAACTCGGGACCTTTGCCTTTCGCGGGCAAGTGCTCTACCAACTGAGCTACCCAAGCACGACTCACACCCTCTCCTCACAGCCTTACTTCTGCCAGAATCTCGTCTCCTACCTTCCAAACTTCACCGAAGCTCTCCTGCGAACCTTGCCAGCGAAAGGCAAAGGTCCCGAGTTCGAGTGTCGTCCCGGCACACAGTTTTAATCTGCCAGGAAGTTTCACTTTTAAACTGTTTTAATCGAAGGTGCAGAGTCACCGTAAAGGTTATCAAACTTCCCTTTAGTCTCCTGACGCGTTTTGCCTTTGATAAAGTAATGTTTAAGCACCAACGAAATTCTTTTTCGTCCATTTTTTGACAATCACTCGGCTTCCTTGATTCAGAGGAATGCCAAACAAAAAGAAATAGACCAATATGACTGAAACTTGGTAGACGTTCTTTCCAAAGATGCTACACATGACATCGATACGCGCCGGTGGTGCCATCTCTCGGACTTTGGACGGACTTTTCAAATGCCTCTAGTAAAGATTCTGGGCTGTACGGCCTTCAATCGGGAACTTTTCGATTTCTCCTTGTAGAACGCCGTACATAAGGCAACTTTCAAAAGGAAAATGTCCCATGAGAAAGAGAAAAAAACGGCAAGGACGAGAGAGAGAGAGAGAGAGAGAGAGAGACTGGGGGGGGGGGGGGGGGGGCGTGTAAGCTTGTGTTAATGAGAGCTGCCGCTAGATCGCTTTCAGTCTTGTGTCTCCCAGCTCAGTGTTCCGTAATGCACGATCGATGTATCGCTGTTATAAGCCGGCATACCAATCACCTGATTAATACTGTTTGGAAACAGCCACCTCCAGATAATTGTTGCTCACTTACTTAATTCGAATATAGAGATATCTGGAGACTAGAAGTACGGTTTTGACATGTCCGAGATTGCTGTTGCCGAAGTGGGTGGCCGAGATGTAACGCCAGATGAATCTTATCCCGTCTAACACGCGAAGCACGGAAACGCTTCTGAGATCGCTAGATGAGGATTGTACCTCATCACCAGAACAGACAGTTGACTGCGCTTCATGGCGCACATCAGGCCCACTACGTAATCCGCCGTACTGACGGAACACCACGACAATGTTGCCTTCACTGCGCTCGATAAGGGAAGAAACACTTAAGGGGAGATGGAAGGCAATTTTTATCCCTAATCTGCCAATGCTATCTTACCCTTTGAGTAGGTACACTTTTCAGAAGAACTATAAGTGATAAAACAAAGAAACTTTTACTGCATATATATAGCATACAATACTGGCCATTAAAATTGTTGCACCACGAAGATGACGTGCTACAGACGCGAAATTTAACTGACAGGAAGAAGATGCTGTGATATGCAAATGATTAGCTTTTCAGGGCATTCACACAAGGTTGGCGCCGGTGGCGACACCTACAACGTGCTGACATGAGGGAAGTTTCCAACCGGTTTCTCATACACAAACAGCAGTTGACCGGCGTTGCCTGGTGAAACGTTGTTGTGATGCCTCGTGTAAGGAGGAGAAATGCGTAACATCACGCTTCCGACTTTGATAAAGGTCGGATTGTAGCCTATAGCGATTGCGGTTTAGCATATCGCGACATTACTGCTCGCGTTGGTCGAGATCCAATGACTGTTAGCAGAATATGGAATCGGTGGCTTCAGGAGGGTAATATGGAACGCCGTGCTGGATCCCAACAGCCTCGTATCACTAGCAGTCGAGATGACAGCATCTTATCCGCATGGCAATAACGGATCGTGCAGCCACGTCTCGATCCCTGAGTCAACAGATGGGGACGTTTGCAAGACAACAACCATCTGCACGAACAGATCGACGACGTTTGCAGCAGCACGCAGACCGTGGCTGCGGTTACTGTGGTGTCACCGCCAGACACCACACTTGCTAGGTGGTAGCTTTAAATCGGCCGCGGTCCATTAGTACATGTCGGACCCGCGTGTCGCCACTGTGTGACCGCAGACCGAGCGCCACCACAAGGCAGGTCTCGAGATACGGACTAGCACTCGCCCCAGTTGTACGGACGACGTAGCTGGCAACTACACTGACGAAGCCTCGCTCCTTTGCCGAGCAGATAGTTAGAATAGCCTTCAGCTAAGTCCATGGCTACGACCTAGCAAGGCGCCATTAGTAGTTTGTTGCATGTATCTATGGAGTCTCACTTATATCGTCAATAGCGATGTACCAAGGATGGATTAAAGTTAAGTATTCCAGAAGCTACTTACTTTTCTTATAGCATTCATTACGTATCCTGTTACAGACCTATCCCTTGCCTGCTAAACGCGTGCCTTTCGGCTACTTCCGTGGCGTGGCTGTCTTGCTACGCCACAACAGTTACACTTGACGCTGCATCACACACAAGAGCGTCTGCCATGGTGTACCCGACGACGAACATGGCAAAACGTAATTTTTTCGGATGACTCCAGGTTCCGTTTACAGCACCATGATGGTCGCATCCATGTTTGGCGACATCCCTGCGAAACACTACATTTCAGCAGGATAATGCACGAACGCATGTTGCAGGTCCTGTACGGGCCTTTCTGGATACAGAAAATGTTCGACTGCTGCCCTGTCCAGCACATTCTCCAGATCTCTCACCAACTGAAAACGTCTGGTCAATGGTGGCCGAGCAACTGGCTCGTCACAATACGCCAGTCACTACTCTTGATGAACTGTGGTATCGTGTTGAAGCTGCATGGGCAGCTGTACCTGGACACGCTATCCGAGCTCTACTTGACTCAATGCTCAGGCGTATCAAGGCCGTTATTACGGCCAGAGGTGGTTGTTCTGGGTACTGTTTTCGCAGGATCTATGCACCCAAACTGCGTGAAAATGTAATCACATGTCAGTTCTAGTATAATATATTTGTCCAATGAATACCCGTTTATCAGCTGAATTTCTTCTTGGTGTAGCAATTTTAATGCCGAGTAGTGTATATGCCTCAATTTTCAAGTAAATTGAACAGAATACCACTTTTGGTTTTGAAGAAAAAAGAAATTTATTCTTTCACTAGTAAAATTTAACTTTTTTTGTACATTAATTATTATAAAACAATTTCCGATTGTTTGGTGGTTCTCAATTTACTTGTAATTACCTATTACCATCTGTTGGACAAACTGACCAAATTTCATGTTTCTAACCCCATTAGTTTATCAAAGCAAACAGTGAAAAAATGTTGTTTGGAGAAAAATCCATTCTAAAGTTCAATATTGCAATTCTAGGTTAGTTATTGACGAGAGTTAGTTACCGCTAATATTTTCCTGCAGCGTACTGAGCGTGATCTGAATCATATTGATCTTCTTTTCTTCTCTTGGTCCCTCTTTTTTTCTGTCTGGCTTCTTTTGTGCATTTTAAATTGGCAATATCTGCTTTGCGAATTCATTCTTTATCTATTTTTTTCAACAAGGATTTTGCAATATTTCCACTAGATTTTATGCCCAATAATTCCAAAACATCCAGTTTTCTAATTACATCATCATTGAAGCATAAAGTAGCATCAAGAACACCAAATTTTAGGGTTGTCGGCTGAACAAATGCAGTTTTCGGTAACTGGTTCCAAATGACAGAATACACACATTCATTTAAATTTTGGGTTTTCCCATGAAGACATTTCTTCAACAAGGTATCTTTACAAAGATCTCTAAATATGGGTTTCATTTCATTTCATTTCATTAAATGCTGTGCATTATCTCTGCATGGAGCAAAAAGGAAAGCGTGGCATTTAAATGCCAGATTGCATAGAACACAAGGAAACCATCGTATCTCACGAAAAAATTGTTGTATTTATATAAATGAAAAACTGTTTCACGCAGGAAAGTCCAGCCATTTCAAATATGCTAAAATATAAAAATCGAATTTTTGAAGCCCACTTGCCTTCCGTCTCCCCTTCAGGAAAATCAGCGTACATTAATACTCCCACCGGACAGACCACGCTGATGGAAAAAAATCGCAACACCAAAATGTAATTAATGCATAGTAATGACATTTAAGGGAATACATTAGCCTAAGTAACATAGTTAACTGATTGTTGTTGTTGTTGTGGTCTTCAGTCCAGAGACTGGTTTGATGCAGCTCTCCATGCTACTCTATCCTCTGCAAGCTTCTTCATCTCCCAGTACCTACTGCAACCTACATCCTTCTGAATCTGTTGTGTATTCATCTCTTGGTCTCCCTCTATGATTTTTACCCTCCACGCTGCCATCCAATGCTAAATTTGTGATCCCTTGATGCCTCAGAACATGTCCTACCAACCGATCCCTTCTTCTGGTCAAGTTGTGCCACAAACTCCTCTTCTTCCCACTTCTATTCAATACCTCCTCATTAGTTATGTGATGTACCCATCTAATCAACAGCATTCTTCTGTAGCACCACATTTCGAAAGCTTCTGTTGTCTTCTTGTCCAAACTAGTTATCGTCCATGTTTCACTTCCAAACATGGCTACACTCCATACAAATACTTTCAGAAACGACTTCCTGACCCTTAAATCTATACTCGATGTTAACAAATTTCTCTTCTTCAGAAACGCTTTCCTTGCAATTGTCAGTCTACATTTTATATCCTCTCTACTTCGACCATCATCGGTTATTTTGCTCCCCAAATAGCAAAACTCCTTTACTACATTAAGTGTCTCATTTCCTAATCCAATTCCCCCAGCATCACCCGACTTAATTCGACTACATTCCATTATCCTCGTTTTGCTTTTGTTGATGTTCATCTTATATCATCCTTTCAAGACACTGTCCATTCCATTCAACTGCTCTTCCAAGTCCTTTGCTGTCTCTAACAGAATTACAATGTCATCTGCGAACCTCTAAGCTTTTATTTCTTCTCCATGGATTTTAATTCCTACTCCGAATTTTTCTTTTGTTTCCTTTACTGCTTGCTCAATACACAGATTGAATAACATCGGGGAGAGGCTACAACCCTGTCTCACTCCCTTCCCAACGACTGCTTCCCTTTCATGTCTCTCAACTGCTATAACTGCCATCTAGTTTCTGTAAATATTGTAAATGGTCTTTCGCTCCCTGTATTTTACCCTTGCCACCTTCAGAATTTGAAAGAGAGTATTCCAGTCAACATTGTCAAAAGCTTTCTTTAAATCAACAAATGCTAGAAACGTAGGTTTGCCTTTCCTTTATCTATTTTCTAAGATAAGTCGTAGGGACAGTATTATTGCAATAGCACTGGTTAATGCGAGTGCGAGATGAGCTATCGAAAATGTCAAATGCTCCTACATTAATAATGGGTCTGACCGCCAGAATGTTGAATGTAAGCGTTAAAACGTGCGTGCATTGTGTTGTACGGGTGTCGGATGTCAGTTTCTGGGTTGGAATTCCTTGGGATTTTTGCTCGGTCAGTCAGTACAGGGACGGATAAAGCTGTTTGTGTATGACGCTGGAGTTGTCACCCGACGATGTCCCATGTGTGCTCGATTGGAGACAGATCTGGTAATCTAGCAGGCCAAGGCAATACGTCGACACTCTGTAGAGTACGTTGGGTTACGACCGCGGTATGTGGACGAGCGTTATCCTGTTGGAAAACACCTCCTGGAAGTTTGTGAAAGGTCGCACAACAGGTCGAATTACCAGACTGACGTATAATTTTACATTCTGGTGCGTCGGATAGCCAAGAGAATGCTCCTGCTGTCATACGAAATCGCTCCTCAGACCAAAACTCCAGGTGTACGAGGTGCGATAATAAAGTAATGAGACTGATGTGAAAAAAAAAAAAATGTTGCTTACCGTTTTAAAATATGGCTGTGAGTACTATGGGACTTAACTGCTGAGGTCATCAGTCCCCTACAACTTAGAACTACTTAAACCTAACTAACCTAAGGACAACACACACATCCATGCCCGAGGCAGGATTCGAACCTGCGACCGCAGCAGCAGCGCGATTCCGTACTGAAGCGCCTAGAACCGCTCGGCCACAACGGCCGGCTGGCGTAGAACGAATTGGTCACAATTCCTGAAAAGGTGCTAAGTGGTATGATCTGGAATGTATAATTAAAAGGAACGGCAGAGACGGGCTAAACCCTCGGCAGTCTGTAGCTGTGAATGTGTTATGAATTCACAATGGGAGTTTGTTCTGTTCAAATCGTCAACTAATCGTCTGCATCTCTCGAACACCGGCGGAGTTGTTAACAAGCTGTATTCCCGATCGGGTGGGGAGGGATTCGACTTCCTGCCTGACAATAAGGGGTTAGCTCTGCAATAGTTTTCCTAAACTATTTAATGCAAATGCTGGAAAAATTCATTTCAGAAGGAGAAGGTCAATCTCCTTTCCTATCCTCGTCCGATCCGAACGTGCGAATTCTTTCTGGTGTCATTGTAGTAGACTGGACGTTAAACACTAAACTGGTTACTATCGTATTTTTTCCTGTTTACCAAAGCAGCAGTTTTGTTTTCTTCATATCCCACGTAACAACGCGGCAGTACTGCAATGTGTGCTTCAGCGCGGTCTCAGGGCAATAAATATTCGATAACGTAAGCAACATGGAAGTTGGCAGATTCCTAAACTAATTTCGCCCTCTTGAAGTAATGAAGTTTAAAGAACAGCTTTGCCAGAAGTCAGTTCAGCGCCGCTGAACTGAAGTTCTTACGTCTCAGTTGTGCCGGGGCAGCAGCTGTCACCAAAACATGGGCTGGTTTCGCACTGCTGAGCCGGCCGGAGTGGCCGTGCGGTTCTAGGCGCTACAGTTTGGAACCGCGTGACCGCTACGGTCGCAGGTTCGAATCCTGGCTCGGGCATGGATGTGTGTGATGTCCTTAGGTTAGCTAGGTTTAAGTAGTTCTAAGTTCTAGAGGACTGATGACCTCAGATGTTGAGTCCCATAGTGCTCAGAGCCATTTGAACCATTTTTTTCGCACCGCTGGCCACAAAAATGATCTCATTTTGTTCGTTGCATCTGCTCGTGGCGGATGTCGCAAGACACCCGTTTTAGCTCGTCGTTGATCCATTAACTCAGTTTTTTTTTATTACAGAGGGCAGCTAAACCTCTGACCGAACACGCTGAGTTACCGTGCCGGCTCGGCCACTCCGGCTGGCGCTTACCGTTTTAGTCAAGTTTAGTGTTGTCACCTTCACAGTAGTTCCCTTCTGAATGCACACACTTTTTCCAGCGCTCCTGCCAAGGATGCTAACATTTCTGGAACTCATCTTCTGTAATATTCTCCAAGACCCTAGTCACAGCTTTTCGGACAGCTTGTGTTGTTTGAAAATGGTGTCCCTTGACCGCCGTTTTGACTCTTGGAAACAGAAAAAAGTCGCAAGGAGCGATATCTGGTGAATAAGGTGGCTGTGGTAGTACTGAAATTTGTTTTGAGGTTAAAAATTGCTGTACTGGCAGAGCAGTATGGGATGGCGCATTATCGTGATGCAGAATCCAGTTATCAGCAATGTTGGCACAGACACGAAGAACTTTTTTACGAAGGCCTTCTAAAATTTCTTTGCAGTAATATTGGTTAACTGTTTGTCCAGAAGGTACCCACTCTTTATGAACAATTCCCTTGGAATCAAAAAAGCAAAGAAGCTTGCATTTCACTTTTGACTTTGACATGCAAGCTTTTTTTAGTCTGGGTGATCCCTTTATGCACCATTGCGAACTTTGGCGTTTTGTCTCTGGATCGTATTGAAAAAAAAAAAAAACGCCTTTCACCACAATTCAGGGCCGGCCGCGGTGGCCGAGCGGTTCTAGGGGCTTCAGTCCGGAACCGCGCGACTGCTACGGTCGCAGGTTCGAATCCTGCCTAGGGCATGCATGTGTGTGATGTCCTTAGGTTAGTTAGGTTTAAGTAGTTGTACGTTCTAGGGGACTGGTGACCTCAGATGTTAAGTCCCATGGTGCTCAGAGCCATTTGAACCTAACTAACCGAAGGACATCACACACATCCATGCCCGAGGCAGGATTCGAACCTGCGACCGTAGCAGCAGTGCGGTTTCGGACTGAAGCTTCATATCACCGTGCACTCCGCTGCAGAGTGAAAATTTCAGCTTGCCAAATACACTCATGCTCATAAATTAAGGATAATGCTGATACACGGTGAAACAACGCTATGGTGGGCGGTTGGCGGGTTTAAATCACCCCGGGGTATGACCATGCGGTGCATTTGACCTGCGGTCGTCGCACGGTGGCGCTGGCAGCAGTCCACATACGCAGAGGTGTGTTGGTGCATGTCAGAGTACGGTGCAGCGAGTAAGTGTGCAGACGTTTTCAGACGTGCTAATGGTGACTGTGTGTTGAAAATGGCTCAAAGAACTCATATTGATGACGTTACGAGGGGTAGAATACTAGGGCGACTGGAGGCTGGTCAAACACAGCAGGTCGTAGCACGGGCCCTCCGTGTGCCACAAAGTGTGATCTCAAGATTATGGCAACGATTCCAGCAGACAGGAAACGTGTCCAGGCGCTACAGGACGGGACGTCCACAGCGTACAAGAAGACCGATATCTCACCATCAGTGCCCGCAGACGGCCAAGGAGTACTGCAGGTAGCCTTGCGTGGGACGTTACCGTAGCCACTGGAACAATTGTCTCCAGATACACAGTCTACAGACGACTGAACAGACACGGTTTATTCGCCCAGAGACCTGCAAGGTGCATTCCACTGACCTCTGGTCACAGGAGAGCCCGTAAAGCCTGGTGTCACGAACACAGTACAACAAGGATAATGAAATTTAGTCTTATTAAATCAGGTGATGCTGAGGGAATTAGATGAGGAAATGAGACTCTTAAAGTAGTAGACGAGTTTTGCTATTTGAGGAGCAAAATAACTGATGATGGTCGAACTAGAGAGGATATAAAATGTAGACTGGCAATGGCAAAGAAAGTGTTTCTGAAAAAGAGAAATTTGTCAACATCGAGTATAGATATAAGTGTCAGGAAGTCGTTTCTGAAAGTATTTGTATGGTGTAGCCATGTATGGAAGTGAAACATGGACGATAAATAGTTTGGACAGGAAGAGAATAGAAGCTTTCGAAATGTGGTGCTACAGAAGAATGCTGAAGATTAGATAGGTAGATCGTGTAACTAATGAGGAGGTACTGAATAGAATTGGGGAGAGAAGGAATTTGTGGCATAACTTGACCAAAAGATGGGATATGTTGATAGCACGCATTCTGAGCATCAAGGGGTCACCAATTTAGTATTTGAGGGAAACATCGAGGGTAAAAATCGTAGAGGGAGACCAAGAGATGAATACACTAGGCAGATTCAGAATGATGTACGTTGCTGTAGTTACTCAGACATGAAAAAGCTGTCACAGGATAGAGTAGCATGGAGTGCTGCATCGAACCAGTCTTTGGACTGAAGACCACAACAACAATAACAACTGACTTTGGGTCCTTAACAGTGCTCCAATAGATCTTCACAATTACACCTAAATAAATATCCTATGTATCTAGTAAGATCAGTAGTCTCACCATTTTGTGGTTATATCTGAACTATATCGTTTTACTGTATGTATCTGTGACGATTATTCTCTGTTTTAAAACATGGTAAGGAGTATAGCCTCCTTCTTGTCATTCACTTGTCTTCCGTCTTGCAGAATGCAAGCACGCTATTTTCATGCTCTCTGTAATTTTATTATTAATTGTGGATTTAATTATAGAAGTAATTAACTTGAACTATGTTTTTATTTCTCAGTAAATGCACCACTATCCTTTACTAATAGTAACAACATTGCTGCACAGTTCTTGAACACACTCTCAGTTCGAATATAATCCGCCAGGTTAGCTGAGGGCGTTAATGCGCTGCTTCCTGGACTCGGATAGGCGCGCCGGCCCCGGATCGAATCCGCACTCCGGATTAACGACGAGAGCCAGTGTGCTGGCCAGCCTGGATGTGGTTTTTAGGCGGTTTTCCAAGTCCCATTAGGTGAATATTGGGCTGGTCCCCACGTCCCGCCTCACTTACATGGCTCGCAGATATTTGGAAACGTTCGCACTATATCACAGCTTACACTAGACGCAGACAGCTGGGGTAGACTTTTTCCGTCCGGGGGGATATGGGAGTGGCGGCGACAGGAAGGGTATCCGGCCACCCTCTGACTAACATCGCCAAATCCATAGTAACATGGCCGACCCCGCGATCACGTGGGGCAAAGGCCCAAAGGAAATGATTATGATTCTCAGTTTGAATATAATAAACTTTCTTGAGACTGAGAAGGTTATGTCCTCGATTCAGCATGGTTTTGAAAAGAATCACTTGTGCAAAACTCAGTTTGCCCTTTTCTCGCATGATATAGGGCGAACTATGGATGAAGGTCAACAGGTAGACTGCATATTTCTAGATTTTCGGAAAGCATTTTTAGGCGGTACCCCATTGCAGGCTGTTAATGAAGATGCAATCATACTCGAGTCGAAGACTTCTTAAGTGGTAGAACCCAGTATGTTGTCCTCGACGGCGAGTGTTTATCAGAGACAAGGGTATCGTCAGGAGTGCCCCAGGGAAGTGTGGTAGGACTGCTGTCGTTCTCAGTATACATAAATGATTTAGCGGACAGGGTGGGCAGGAATCTGCGGTTGTTTGATGATGCTGTGGTGTATGGTAAGGTGTCAAAATTGAGTGACTGTAGGAAGATACAAAACGACTTAGACCAAATTTTCAGCTGGTATTATGCATGGCAGCTAGCCCTAAATGTGGAAAAATGTAAGTTAACGCAGATGTGTAGGAAGACCAAACCTGTAATGTTCTGATACAGTATTACTAGTGTCCTGCTTGACACGGTTAAGACGTTTAAATATCTGAGGGTAACATTGCAAAGTGATATGTGATGCACCAAACATGTGAGAACAGTGGTAGGGAAGGCGAATGTCGATTTCACCTGATTGGGAGAATTTTAGGAAAGGGTGCTTTATTTGTAAAGGAGACCGCATATCGGACGCTGGTGCGACCTATTCTTGAGTACTGCTCAAGTGTTTGGGATCTGTAGCAGGTCAGATTGAAGGAAGACATCAAAGCAGCCCAGAGGCGGGCTGCTCAATTTGTTACCGGTGGGTTCGAACAACATCTAAGTGCTACGGAGATGCTTCAAGAACTCAAATAGGAATCCTTGGAATGAAGACGACATACTTTTCGAGAAACGCTATTGATAAAACTTAAGGAATCGGTATTTGAAGCTGACTGCCGAACGAAACTGCTGTCAACATACACTGTGCGTAAGGATCACGAAGATACGAGAAATTAGGGCTCATACGGAGCCATATAGACAGTCTTTCTTCCCTCGCTCTATTTGTGAGTGTAACAGCAAACGAAATGGCTATTAGCGGTACAGGACACCCTCCGCCACGCACTGAACGGTGGCCTGCGTGGTATCTATATAGATGTAGGTGTGGAAAGCGAATGATTTGGTGCCGCAACGATTGCGCGCCATTGCATGCACGCTTGAATTCTTCATGTGTCGAACCTTGCAATCTGAATTACCTGCTACAAACTCCGTTTACTGTTTCTCTTTGTGTTCTTTCTTTGGGTCATCAGTCTTCTGACTGGTTTGATGCGGCCCGCCAAGAATTTCTCTACTGTGCCAATCTTTTCATCTCGGAGCAGCACTGGCAACCTCCGTCCTCCAGTACTTGCTGGATGTATTCCAGTCCCTGTCTTCAAATGGTGCAAATGGCTCTGAACACTATGGGACTTAACATCTGAGGTCATCAGTCCCCTAGACTTAGAACTACTTGAACCTGATTAACCTAAGGACATCACACACATCCATGCCCGAGGCAGGATTCGAACCTGCGACCGCAGCAGCAGCGCGGCTCCGGACTGAAGCGCCTAGAACTGCTCGGCCACAACGGCCGGCTACTCCTTGTCTTGCTCTACAGTTTTTGCCCTCTACAGCTCCCTCTAATACTATGGAAGTTATTCCACGTGCCACAGCAATGCCTCTGCGACGTGGTTACCGTCGTCGCTGGCGGCGCAGCGTTCCTGTGTATCGCAGTTTGAAGGCTATTGATATTGACTTGGCTGGACAGTTTAATAAACAGCAATTGATTGGAGGTCAAAATGTGTTTCGTGGACTCCGTCTGAACTTTACATGTGATGTACAAGCACTGTTTGGAGGTAGTACATGGTTAACACTTGCTGTTGTATGGGGCAATCATGCAGATTATGGTGGCCTTGAAGCGTTTCCAGATGCTAACATTTTGGCTTGGAAGACATGGAGTATAGCTGAGACAACAGGACTCTTAGCTAAAGTTCCATATGGTACACTTGTTCCAAGTAATGTGCATCATTATTCCGTTGCATTATATGACGGTGGTTTGATGAGTCTTGTAAAAAAGCAAGAAAAAATGTTTCTTTCGTAAACAACTCACCTTACTTCTCAACGTAGTGTTCTTTGAAGGGTTATACTCTTGGTCCAGCGATCCTTCAGCTTTTGCATCTCATCGGAAAACTAGATTTTATCAAAATGTGCAAAATACCTGTTGATGGAACTATGATTTCCTCAGCTGATGAAAATTTCTTCCCTGCAAGCCAAAGTTTCGAGCTAGGGAAAAACAAGGAGTCACTAGGAGTTACGAGAGTAATCACAAAAGTAAGGTCTCCTATTTTTTTATAAGTACATAGACCTGTTTATTTCCACAATACTTTACATCAGTTTACAGCTTGAACATTTAGCTATTTTTCGACATAATTTGTAGACTTAGAGAAAGCTTTTGACAATGTTGACTGGAATACTCTCTTTCAAATTCTGAAGGTGGCAGGGGTATAACACACGGAGCGAAAGGCTATTTACAATTTGTACAGAAACCAGATGGCAGTTATAAGAGTAGAGGGGCATGAAAGGGAAGCAGTGGTTGGAAAGGGAGTGAGGCAGGGTTGTAGCCTATCCCCGATGATATTCAATCTGTATATTGAGCAAGAAGTGAAGGAAACAAAAGAAAAATTCGGAGTAGGTATTGCAATCCATGGAGAAGAAATAAAAACTTTGAGGTTCGCCGATGGCATTGTAATTCTGTTAGAGACAGCAAAGGAATTGGAAGAGCAGTTGAACGGAATAGATAGTGTCTGGAAAGGAGGATATAAGATGAACATCAACAAAAGCAAAACGAGGATAATGGAATGTAGTCGAATTAAGTCGGGCAATGCTGAGGGAATTAGATTAGGCAATGAGACACTTAAAGTAGTAAAGGAGTTTTGCTATTTGGGGAGCAAAATAACTGATGATGGTCGAAGTAGAGAGGATATAAAGTGTAGACTGGCAATGGGAAGGAAAGCGTTTCTGAAGAAGAGAAATTTCTTAACATCGAGTATAGATTTAAGTGTCAGGAACTTGTTTCTGAAAGTATTGTATGGAGCGTAGCCAAGTATGGAAGTGAAACATGGACGATAACTAGTTTGGGCAAGAAGAGAATAGAAGCTTTCGAAATGTGGTGCTACAGAAGAATGCTGAAGATTAGATGGATAGATCATATAACTAATGAGGAGGTATTGAATAGGATTGGGGAGAAGAGAAGTTTGTGGCAGAACTTGACTAGAAGAAGGGATCGGTTGGTAGGACATGTTCTGCGGCATCAAGGGATCACCAATTTAGTAATGGAGGGCAGCGTGGAGGGTAAAAATCGTAGAGGGAGACCAAGAGATGAATACACTAAACAGATTCGGAAGGATGTAGGTTGCAGTAGGTACTGGCAGATGAAGAAGCTTGCACATGATAGAGTAGCATGGAGAGCTGCATCAAACCAGTCTGAGGACTGAAGACCACAACAACAACAACAACCATTTCTGTCGATGCTTTTTGTAGACGCTGTGGCAGTTTTTGTATGCCCATGTCATACCAGCTCGCCGCCACGCTGTTCAGAAAGTTGTGAACCTCTTCTTTCGCCTCGTCGTCGGAGCTGAAGCGCTTTCCGGCCAAATGTTCTTTTAACCTAGGGGACAGGTGATAGTCACTGGGCGCCAAGTCAGGACTACAGGGTGGGTGGGTGATAATGTTCCGCTGAAACTGTTGCAGGAGAGCAACGGTTTGCCGAGCGATGTGTGGGCGAGCGTTGTCATGGAGAATGTGTACGCCCTTGCTCAACATACCTCTTCTCCGGTTCTGAATTGCCCGTTTGAGTTTTTTCAGAGTCTCACAGTATCTGTCAGCGTTAATTGTGGTCCCAGCGATTCAGCTCCGACGACGTGGTGAACTCCTCCTCTCTCGCCATAGGGCGGGGTTTGAGAGAGAGGATTTAGAGTTTTACAAATGTTGACCACGAAAAAAACAAAAGTTATCCGAATCTGCGGGAAAAATTAATATTTGGGTCAACATTTGTAAAACTCTAATTCCTCTCTCTCAAACCCCACCCTATGGGGAGAGTTTTCGTTTTAGCGCATCAAAATTTACGAAGCAAGTAAGTATTTTTTATTTATCCGTAACCATTTTCCACGCAAAAATGAGAACATTGATTTTCTTGAATTACAGCGCCAACTACTAAGAATCAAAACAAATGTGTAAGACAAAATGTACGTAGTTTTTTATGTAGAATCTGATTCTGCAATAAAAAATGGGCGTTCCAATTTGAAATTTTAAAGTTGCCTCCCATCCCAACCCCAGGGGGCTGGGGTGGCGGGCTAATTTTAGCTAATTTAGCCCACTCGAAAATAATCAACTTTGGATTTTACACATTTTTCGTGTGAAGCTTATTTTTCCAGTTATTCTGGTTTGTCAACTTAAAATTTACACCCTTTATAGGAGCTCCAGGCTTAACAAATGCTACACGACAACACATCCAGACATGATTTATCCACTGTGGATTCAATCGTTGGTAGACACAAATAGTCTCTGGATTATTAGCGATTGAAATTTCAGGGTACTTTGTGACAGATAAAGTTCCACCGACGAGCCATTAGACGTTTTCATGTCACAAAATTAACTTCGCCGAGTCGCTACAAAAAATGCCCACGCGAATGGCAATCATTCTTTGGGCACTCCATAGCTGAATGGAGCGGTGGGAAGCCCTAATAAATAATAATAATTTCGTGTAGGTGAATGCGTTGGCGAAGTTTTTCTGTTGGATGCCTGCCGGCCGAAGTGGCCGTGCGGTTCTAGGCGCTGCAGTCTGGAACCGCGAGACCGCTACGGTCGCAGGTTCGAATCCTGCCACGGGCATGGATGTGTGTGATGTCCTTAGGTTAGTTAGGTTTAACTAGTTCTAGGTTCTAGGGGACTAATGACCTCAGAAGTTGGGTCCCATAGTGCTCAGAGCCATTTGAACCATTTTTGTTGGATGCCACTTCAGATACTTGCGTGACCCTAGCCAACCCTAGTTATCCAACCGGGGAAAGAAGACCTACAGTTTAACGTGGAATCCGTGTTTCTGCCGTGGAGCTAGGTTAAAACGTAAATCGAAAAATGCAAGGTCCGATGGGCATTCGAACTTCTTGTCTTGCACTCAAGCGTTTTACCTTCCTTTTTTTCAGTAGTGTGTGTGTGTGTGTGTGTGTGTGTGTGTGTGTGTCTGTGTGTGTGTGTGTTGTATTCTTAAATTACTGAATATACCGAAGACTATGATAATAGAAGCTAATGCTACCGTCAGTTTTACCCTGAATTTAAGAAGGAGCATCGAAGAAGCTGCACCACTTCAGTCTTGGGCCGCTATCAATAAGGACCCCAACCACTAGAGCACAAACCCCGACGCCCTTATAATTTATTTACTTATGTATCTATTTCTGTGCAACTTTATTGTCAGCTTCCATTAAGTTTGAAAAATTACAAGTTTCAGAATTACATAACTACATGCATATAACAGTAAAATGACTGATTTCTTTAAGAATAGCTACCAAAATACAAGCATCTTTAAAAATATTTGTTATACGTACATAATTACCAAACATTAAAATTACTTTATACTATTTGCACAGGTACGTATGAAACATTAGTTAATTTTTTCCTTCAAGATATTCTTGAACACTGCACGGACAAAGTTTAATCAAGTGACATTTTAGTTTATTTTTGAAAACAGACATGTTTTCTACCATCTTTATATAGTTTGGCAAACTGTTTTATAGAAGGCGTCCTGCTTTTACAGACTCTTTCTCAGTTTATTTGAGCCGACTTCATTTTTATTTATTGTGTTATAGTTATGGATACCTCTGTTTAACAATGCAAAATGGTTATTTCTTACGTAAATAATTCTTTCAATGTGTACAGCGACGAGCCGGCCTGTGTGACCGAGCGGTTCTAGGCGCTTCAGTCTGGAACCGCGCGACCGCTACGATCGCAGCTTCGAATCTTGCCTCGGGCATGGATGTGTGTGCTGTCCTTAGGTTTGTTAGGTTTAAGTAGTTCTAAGTTCTAGGGGGCTAATGACCTCAGATGTTTAGTTCCATAGTGCTCTGAGCCATTTGAGCCATTTTTTGTGTAGCGACGCTACTGTTAATACGTTCAGTTCCCTATATTTATGTCCCTCAGATTACTGTGTTATGCGTCTTACAGTTCAAAATGGTTCAAATGGCTCTGAGCACTATGGGACTTAACATCTGAGGTCATGAGTCCCCTAGAACTTAGAACTACTTAAACCTAACTAACCTAAGGACATCACACACAGCGATGCCCCAGGCAGGATTCGAACCTGCGACCGTAGCGGTCACGCGGTTCCAGACTGAAGCGCCTAGAACCGCACGGCCACACCGGCCGGCGTCTTACAGTCTTCTTTCGTAGATTTAGTATGTTTGCATAATAAGAGGCACATTGCAAAGTACCCTCTGCCTTGCACTTCGCAGTCGACTGCAGAGTATGAACGTATACATAGATTGTTGCTGCTGTTACGTTCGGAGTATCAAATACTATTCAGTTAATGAATTAAAAAATGAAAAAGGTAAATGATCCACAGGAGCAGGGGATGCGGATTAATGAGGCACTGGACGAAAGGCGGTGGTGCGTTCTGTTTACTTCCGCGGGCTCCTGCTACGAGGAACGGGGAGCTGGTGTGAAGCGGCGAGCGTGTAAGCAGGCACTGGATGTGACGCGCGAGCAAATGGTGTCGGCACGGCCGGCTTTCCGTATCACTAACACGCCTCCAGTCATTATGAAGTTCCCGCTGCACGAGCAGGGCGTTTAAACCGGCCACATGCGCAGCGGGAGGGAAGGGAAAGGGAGCGAGGGAGTAAAAAAAAGGAAAGAGACGGAGAGGGCGAGAGACGAAAAAGGACGACGACGAGAAAAAGGGTCAAGGAAGCCAAAGGGACGAAAAAGAAGGCCTAAACGGCCGCGCCGCGCGGCCGGCTCGCGGTGCGCATTCTTGCCGCGGGAGGCGCTGCCGTCGCGCGGCGGCATTCATTTGTTTCCAGGGTGATGTGTGGCTCGGCGGCGGCGCATTTGTCTGGGGGCCGCGTAATCTCCCGTAGGCCGTGGGCCTCCCAGGGCGGCCGGTAGCGAGCGCCTGGTTTCCGGATTGGCCGCAGAGAGGCGCTGCCGCGCAGCGGGAGCGGATATGCCTTTACCAGCATTGCAGTCGTAGACATAGGCGCCGCTAGAGACCTCTCTTGCTCATCCCAGGAATCTGGATGTTCGTTACAAAATTCTCACCCATTTCATTATTTGACTACGTACTTTATGTTATTCCCTTAGGCCTGTATTACACTATCAAATTTCTTTGTCAAAGATCTTATCAAATATTCCGTCAAATATATTTGACAAAGATCTTTGACGTAGCGCTAGAAGGGTACTACACTGTCATCACATTTTTCGTCAATGTTCAAGATGGCTGACAACAACAACTTGTTATTATCCGCAGCAGTTGCATGTGCCACAATTGCACTGTGTGCATATGCGGAGGAGAAGCGGGGAAAAAAAGGAAACAAATCTGGGTGAAGCCGTGGGTTTTACGACGACACGATAAAGGCATTCAACAAAACTTGTTACGTGAGCTTATAGTGGAGGACGTCAAGTCGTACATCAATTACTTAAGAATGGATGCGCATACGTTTCTGTTTGTGCTCAATGAAGTGAATCCTCATATCACAAAGCGCAATATTCACTTAAAAACTGCTACATCTGCAGAAGACAGGGTCACAGTAACACTCCGATTCCTTGCTACAGGAGAGTTTAGGTTAGGTTAGGTTAGGTTAGGTCAAGTGTCCCACCTCCGTAATCTATTTTTGTATTCAGCGTCCCTCACGTTGTATAGCGCCTCATCAGCTTCATACATCTCTATTAATTTTGTAGTTGTCGGCACACACCAATTGTATTTACCCGAAATGTTTATAAAAACACTACAGACGACAGAATGCAGCGATGCTAGCGCTCCGTGTGGTAACATGTCACATTGCAGTGAACAGAAGACAAGCGACTTCTTTGATCAAATCTACAGCAAGACCCTAGATTTGATCAAATATTGGACATTTGACAAAATTCCCTATTACACCATCAAATATCTTTGACAAAGATACCGAACAAAGATATTTGACAAAGAAATTTGATGGTGTAATACCAGCCTTAGAAAAGCCTAACTTTTCTGGAACTGATGGCTTCACATGCAACTCGTTTGTGACATACTTAATAAACGGGATGCAAAAACCTGCACTGAGTAATTCAAACTGTTGATAGGGTAGAAAATTTTAGTGACTGTGGAGGAATCACGAAGGGTGTCCCACAGTGTTCTGGGTCCACTCCTATTCCGTAAGTCTGTGAATCACCTTCCACAAGAAGCAAAACTGGTACTTTTTGCAGACGATACTGCCATAAAAAAGTCCTATAGCAGTCAAAGCAATGGACGAGAATGTTAAAGATGTTTCGCAATGAATTATTCTGTAGCTCTCTGAAAATGGACTGACCTTAAATGTTGAGAATACACGCTATGCCGAATTCTGTATAACAAACAAAATCGTACCAACAATTGATAAGGTGACCATATTTTCTAGACTCAGATTCGGGACATTAACATATTTCCTAGGCCCAAATCTGGGACATATTAAAAATTTTGCAAAATGGGCTATATTATTTATTACATGAGAAGAAGATTTCAATTAAATGTAATAAATACAAAATATGAATTAAATTTGTTACAAAGAAAAGACATTTACATTTTATTAATACCTTCTAAGATGAATTAGTGTGATCAGAGCAACTGTATTTATCAGTGCTGTGAATTTTCTTTATCAAGTCTGTATTTTTCAACAACATATGAAAAAACTCGACACAAGTTTCATCATAATTTATTCTACTTACCAACATTGCTTTCACGGTTTCTACAGCCAACTGTGTTTTGTCACTTGTCCATATATTGTTTATGTGGGAAAACACACTTTCAGTAGCAGCATTAGTGCCAGGAAAGCAGAAAAGAAATTCCACTAGCTTGAGTACATTTAAGAATGGCACATGATTCTGGCAGAAATGAGAAATCATCTTTGACCTGGAACAGTGTTGTTAGCAGTCCATTCAATGATTTTCTCAGTGGTGACAAACTGTTTGACACTGACATACTCATCATACATTACATTTTCTGCAAACTGAACATATGGCACAGTTTCGCTAACTAGAGAAGAAGTTCTTTCGATGTCATCCCATATGGGTATTTGATTCAGGGTAACCCAATTGTAGGAGTCTGGAAACTTTTTTCAGTACACTTTTTTTAAGTAGGATAGAGCACCATGAAAACTCTTTACCTCTGCTGGAAGCAGACGTACCTCTGTTTCAAGAGTTTCAAGAATTGTTTCAACTCTTGAGGGAAGGAACTGATCTTCAATTTTGGACTGCAATGTAGTTTTCAACTTACTAATACAATCAGCCACTTCAAATATAGTGACTGTCTGTCCTTCAACTTTCTTAACTGCTTCATGAAATGATGAAGCCTGACTGTGAAGAAAGTATAGCCATACTTCAGACAAAGGGTTTTGAAAGAAGTTTTGAAGTAACAATGGACACTTCAGACTGGAAGTATGATTTTAGTGGTTTAAACATTTTGATGACTCGCTCAACAGCAGGCAACAGTGCTAACCATCTTGTTCTACATCTACAGCTACATGATTACTCTGCAATTCACATTTAAGTGCTTGGCAAAGGGTTCATCGAACCACAATCATACTATCTCCCTACCATTCCACTCCCGAACAGCGCGCGGGGAAAACGAACACCTAAACCTTTCTGTTCGAGCTCTGATTTCTCTTATTTTATTCTGATGATCATTCCTACCTATGTAGGTTGGGCTCAACAAAATATTTTCGCATTCGGAAGAGAAAGTTGGTGACTGAAATTTCGTAAATAGATCTCGCCGCGATGAAAAACGTCTTTGCTTTAATGACTTCCATCCCAACTCGCGTATCATATCTGCCACACTCTCTCCCCTATTACGTGATAATACAAAACGAGCTGCCCTTTTTTACACCCTTTCGATGTCCTCCGTCAACCCCACCTGGTAAGGATCCCACACCGCGCAGCAATATTCTAACAGAGGACGAACGAGTGTAGTGTAAGCTGTCTCTTTAGTGGACTTGTTGCATCTTCTAAGTGTCCTGCCAATGAAACGCAACCTTTGTCTCGCCTTCCCCACAATATTATCCATGTGGTCTTTCCAATTGAAGTTGTTCGTAATTTTAACACCCAGGTACTTAGTTGAATTGACAGCCTTGAGAATTGTACTATTTATCGAGTAATGGAATTCCAACGGATTTCTTTTGGAACTCATGTGGATCACGTCACACTTTTCGTTATTTAGCGTCAACTGCCACCTGCCACACCATACAGCAATATTTTCTAAATCGCTTTGCAACTGATACTGGTCTTCGGATGACCTTACTAGACGGTAAATTACAGCATCATCTGCGAAAAACCTAAGAGAACTGCTCAGATTGTCACCCAGGTCATTTATGTAGATCAGGAACAGCAGAGGTCCCAGGACGCTTCCCTGGGGAACACCCGATATCACTTCAGTTTTACTCGATGAATTGCCGTCTATTACTACGAACTGCGACCTTCCTGACAGGAAATCACGAATCCAGTCGCACAACTGAGATGATACCCCATAGGCCCGCAGCTTGATTAGAAGTCGCTTGTGAGGAACGGTGTCAAAAGCTTTCCGGAAATCTAGAAATACGGAATCAATTTGAGACCCCCTGTCGATAGCGGCCATTACTTCGTGCGAATAAAGAGCTAGCTGTGTTGCACAAGAACGATGTTTTCTGAAACCATGCTGATTACGTATCAACAGATCGTTCCCTTCGAGGTGTTTCACAATGTCTGAATTCAGTATATGCTCCAAAACCCTACTGCAAACCGACGTCAATGATATAGGTCTTTAGTTCTATGGATTACTCCTACTACCCTTCTTAAACACTGGTGCGACCTGCGCAATTTTCCAATCTGTAGGTCCAGCTCTATCGGTGAGCGAACGGTTGTATATGATTGCTAAGTAGGGAGCTATTGTATCAGCGTAATCTGAAAGGAACCTAATCGGTACACAATCTGGACCTGAAGATTTGCCCGTATCAAGCAATTTGAGCATAACCCAAAATCATTGCAAAATCTGTTTCAACAAAGCTGCAAAAGTTCTTCAGAGTTTCAACTCTCACAGTGTATGATTTGAAATACAGAAATATTTTGGAAACTACCATTTCTATATCTACAGGCAAAATATCAGTAGCTGCTCGAACAATATTATGCAGAATATGAGCAGCACAACCAACCCCTATCAGTCGATGACCGAGTTCCACTTGTAGTTTAGTAAAAACATTATTCTGACCTTTTCTTTCAGCACCTCCAAAATTACAATTAGTGTTATCAGCACACAGTCCAACAACTTTTTCTTCTAGACTGTTTTCTCTAGGGCAGTCTGTTAAATAGCCACTCACAATAGTAGATGTTTCCCCAGGCAACGATTTTAATTGTAATAATCTTATTTTTACACCAGTTTTGTAATCAAAATATCTGACGAGGATAGGAAAGACCTTAATCTCTTTGTGGTTAGATGCATCAGTCAGAAGTGAAATAAATGTCACTTTTTCTAAATCACGTCGCAACATATCTAATGCATGAGGAGCTAACACATTCACAATTATTGCCTCTGTTTTTGCACGTGCACAAGCAAATTTAGGCTCTAATGTCGCTTGAAGAAGCTTCGATGTACAGTCCATAGATCTGAAACTATGATTGTGCTGAATTGTATGATACGCAAAAACGCCCTCGGTTGCAACTAACCTCTCCTGCTGTTTCTCTGATGCAAAAAATGACTTTAATGTTGCACTAGACGCTGCTGCAGAAACTGCTCTTTTATGTTTGTCACTTTTTAAATGTAGTGGTATATCACGACGTCCACTGTGACGTAGTGAGAAACAAGAAGCATACTTTTCCTTTTGAGCCCGAAGAACTAATGTCACTGATGAATGGAAATTCTTTATGCAATTGTTCATTGAAGGAGCACTTGCGCTTCTTTGAACTCATTCTTGCGAAGAAGTATTGTTATTGTAATTGACGAAAAAAAAACAAATAAACTTATCAAACGTAATATACCATAACACGACGTAACAAAAAATTCAATCTGATATAATATGGCGCATACAGATGACAAATGAGACCAGCATACATTGCGTTGGCGACGCCAAAGTCAACGATAGCGTGTATTACTGTTCGTGTGTTCCAGTTACTTTGTATTTCGTCTGCATGTTTGCCATAAAACCTCCTCTGCCTCTTCCATGGCTATCAGAAAATATGCAGATTTCTTCCTTCTTCTGTTCGAGTTACGTTTAGAACCGTTTCGACTGCGCGAATGCGTTCGAGTGCGACTTTTTCCCAGTTGCCGTGGTCTCTGACTGCCCATTAGCTGTTCGAGCTGCGGCCAACACGTGTTTGCACAGTAGAAACAGTTTGATAACGGTTTCGACAGTTTTTCGTACCCTCATGTCAAACAATATCCCACCATAACTAAAACTAATAATAAAATATACCGATACAGGTGAAATGAATGCTTAATTCGGGACAAATTGGGTCATGATTGTTAATTCCGGGACAAACAGGTGTCCCGAATTACCTTTGAAAAAATTCGGGACAGACACAAAAAAATCGGGACTGTCCCGAAAAAAAACGGGACGGATGTTCACCTTACAATTGTTGCAGCACGTACCCACCAACCCACCCCAGAGTCAAACCATTTGCTACCCACGATAATGAAGGAAACTCTAGTCAATGGTTCTCATTCTTGTCATCAAATATGGTGTTAGTAACCACTCATACTAATCATCTCCAATAATCACGGTAAATGAGATTAAGTAGCAAAAGTTCTGCCCATAAGAATACATTGCCAGAAAATTTCTTAGTCCGTTCGTGTCCGCACCAGCGGTGAAGCGGGTCTGACTGCTACAAATTTTTCGGTGTGCCTTTTGATGGGAACTTGAACTGGAAGAAGCACATTACTGAGCTAGGCAGTCTGCCTTCGGCAGTGCTACGGCACGGACGTCTGTTTACGTCCCTGCCGGAGACGTTCGCGCTCGCGCAGTTGTTTACCTCTTCGGCGTACTCGCGCGATTAGACGACTCGATATAGAATGGCACATGCATATCGAAAGTCGACTGTCCAGATTAGTTTTTCGAATGAATACGCGAGACCGAAAGCCTACGAAATCGAAAGGTTCCTACGAGACGAAGTTAAACTGGACTACAACGAACTTATCGGAATCCACCTCTCCATAGTGAGCAGTGTCGTTTACGTCAAGCTGATTAACGATGCAGTATGTGACAGAATCATCCGAGATACTAAACATGGCCTCAAATTTCGTCACTCTGATGGACATGTTGGAGAAGTAACTATTGATCACGCAGGACTGGGCTTATGAAACATACATATTTTCGAACTTCCCTTCGAGGTTCCGTCTGACTTGGTCGTTGACGCCTTACGCCCATATGGAAGAGTGCTCAGCCACGTTGAGGAAAAATGGTCCAACTTCACCACTTACCCAGTTCTCAATGGGGTGCGTCAAATCAGAATAGAACTGACACAACATGTACCCTCGTACTTGTTCATCGGCGGATGTAGAGCTATAGTCATCTACGATGGACAACCCAAAACATGCTCAGGCTGCGGGAAAGAGGGCCATGTCCGTTCCGAATGTATGCAGCGGAGGATAGTGCAACTTCCAAACGGCGAACCCGTACCTCCGTCCACGTTGACGCCGCTGCCACTAACGTATGCGGACGCATTTCGAACGGATCCCATCCCGAAGAATGACCAGTTACAGAATCCTGACAGTTTACGGCAACCGACTGCGGCAGAGACCGCCTCCAGTGACGAAACGACGCACGCCTCTGCCGCTCCGGAGACGACGACGCCCTTAACTGAACGGAAAGGATCGGTAGGAGGTATGGAAATTGATCCTGCGGTTGTGCCAACAGCTGCTTTCGTCCCTGAGCACCGGGAGTCACTTCCGCACTCGGATACGGAGGCGCACACGCGCAAACAACGATCGCCGAAGCGCCACAAGAAACGACGGCTAGCGCCGTCGGATACCTGCTTACTGCAGCCCAAGTCAGACGGACTTGGGTGTAACGTCGATGCAGTGCATCCGGATGCGCAACGAGAGGTTCTACCTCCCACACAGCTGTACGACGCGAATCATGCTAGACAGGGGTTGAATACAGACACACCGGACGGAAAGCCGACGGAAGGAGTCCCTCCACCCACCGGAGCAACGCCACCGCCTTCGGTTAGCCCGGCAGGAGAGACACGGCGGGAGCTGGACCTCCAGCACAGGAACTGGGCCGACGAATCCGATACTGACCCCCACACCGACGACGCACCCGCCATGGCGAGTGCTGCGTCCACCGGATGTTAACCGTGCAGAAGATGCAGACTGACGCACGGACAGCATGTCACCGGGCAGCAGCACACAAATTAACATAAGCGTTCATGTGCGCTTTACGCACTGAGCAACAGCGGCAGGCATATCGAACAGCCTCTATTAATATTAATACGATCAGAACGCCTGTCAAATTGCAATTACTACGAGACATGTTGCGTGCGTCGGACGTCGACATCGTTCTTCCGCAGGAAGTATATGTCGAGAGCTTCCCCGACATATACGAGTACGATACGTACATTACACCTACTACCGACGGCGGAAGCGGAACAGCGATACTTCTCCGTAGCGGCATAGTAGCCGAGGACGTGGTGTACCTGGCGTCAGCGCGAGGACTGGCGCTCACAGTGCTGGGAGTACGGGTCGTTAACATTTACGCACCGTCGGGGTCAGACAGATGGCGCGATCGATCCCGATTTTACGCAGAGGAGATTGCAACACTATTCTTAGGTCGGTATGAACATGTCTTATTTGGAGGCGACTTTAACTGCGTGCTCGCACCAAGAGATCAACACCCACGTTACACTTCATGCCCGGAGCTGCGGCAACTCATACAGGACATGAATCTCATTGATACATGGGAGACGATACATGGCGACAGACGTGGATACACCTACGTTACGAGTCACTCTGCCAGTCGTCTCGATCGCATTTACGTGACACGTCGTCTCGAAGCTGCGATCCTCGATGCGGAATTGTGGCCTGTCGCCTTTTCAGATCACATAGCATATATATGCACGGTCTCCCTGAGTCGTCAACAAGTGTGGAGGAGTCGCAGTGTTTGGAAACTGAATACAGCACACCTCAGGGAACCGGAGTGCAGACGCTTAATCGAAGACACTTGGCACTTGTGTGAACGACGCCTCCCGACATATCCGACGACATTGCAGTGGTGGCTGGAATGCGTTAAGCCTGCATTGTCCCGAGCGTTAATTGGATACGGAAGAGAGCAGGTGATGTGGAGGCGACACACGACGGAATTTTATTTCACGATGCTCCGCGAGCTTTCTGTACAAGCACCTTCACAGGAGCGTCGTACCGGTATACAACGAGCACAGGCTCAAATAATTTCAATAACGCGCCGCCGTCTGGAGGGTGTCGCAATCCGTGCAAGGGCCTTTGAACGAGTCCGTGGAGAATCACCGTCGATGTATCACATTATCAGAGAAAAACAACGTAGCCGCAGAACCTTAATACAGACGGTCGTACTGCCGGATGGACGCCGTACGACAACGCAAAAAGACATTGCCAACGCTTTCGTGGAACACTACGGTCATCTCTATGACGAAGCGGAACACGATCAGGCAGCCTTTCATGAGGTCCGACGAACGCTCTCTGCGTGTCTCGACGAGTCGGCCAACCTGGAGTTAACAGGAGAAGTCACAGTTGGCGACGTAATGGAAGCGATTGATAAGGGAGCGTCGCACAAATCGCCGGGGCCCGACGGGTTTCCGTTAGAGTTCTATCGTACATTTAAAGATCTTATGACTCCACGATGGACTGCCATGTACTGCGAATTGATGTCTCCCGACGTGCCTCTTCCACCCTCCTTCATGGAAGGCATGATCATCCCGATCCACAAACCATCTGGCGGCACAGGGATACAGGCCTACCGGCCACTGACTCTTCTCAATTGCGACTACAAGATCTACGCCAGGATACTTGCAGCACGCTTTAAACGCGTGATACGCCAAGTGATTTCACTCGACCAAACCCAGCTAGGAGGAGCTAGCAATATACAAAGGGCACTCAGCGACTACCGCGATGTTATCGCACTGGCAGCAACATGTCGTCTCCGTGGTGTATTGGTATCGATAGACTTCGATCGCGCATTTGACAGGCTGAGCCATACTTACCTCACGGACGTGATGAAGCAAATGAAGTTTCCGGAAAGTTTTGTCACCGTCGTCATGCGACTACTCCACGGAGCCGCATCCAAAGTGCTCATCAACGGACGCTTGGTGGGGCCCATCACCATCACACGATCGGTCAGACAAGGGTGCCCGCTGTCAACGATATTGTATGCCATCGCTGTCGAGCCGCTGCTCTGCGGGCTCCGGAATCGACTCCAAGGAATGACCATAAGGCACAACACGTTTATATGCAGAACATACGCGGATGACCTAGTGTTTTTAGCACGGTCAGGCGACGAGGCAAGAGTGGCCTTGCATTGGATTAATTTGTATTGTATGGCTACGGGAAGTCGCCTGAACATGGCAAAGTCGGGAGCGATGTACATCGGGAGAGGACTCCCACCAGGAAGTGTAGCACAATTACAGCCGATTAACAAGATGAAATGCCTAGGAATTATCTTCACTACAGACGTTCGACGCACGGCGGCACTGAGTTACAGACATCTTCTGCAAACAATTCGTGCGAGTGTCCGAAGTCACAGGTTAAGGGCACTGGATATGATACAACGGGTCACCTTTGCCAACACTTATCTAGCTTCTCGCATCCCCCACCTGGCACAAGTTCTTCCTATGCCGGTGGTGTTGGCGCGTCGAATCCTGGCGGCACTGGGATATTTTGTGAGCACAGGTCTGCTTTTTAAGGTCGGATACGAAACCCTCACGCTTCCTCGCAGTCGTGGAGGTCTTGGACTAGTCCACGTACGCGACGGAGCAGTGGCTATTTATGTAACCACAATGATAAAGATGTGGACACGACACCAGACAAGTCTGACGGGCAGCTTGATAGACGAACTCGCTCCACCTTCTCGTTCGGCTCCAGTAGCGGTGTCTCACATCTCACCATCGCTTGCCCATATGCGAACCTTTTTTGTGGAACACAGTTATGTACATACGGAACTACCGACTACCAGGACGGCGACGGCACGTGATATATATCACATCTTGACTCGACGACGGCCGAATAACGCCGTAGAGCGCCGCCAACCAACAGTTACGTGGTCAGTGGTATGGCGTACAGTGCACCACCCACACCTTGACACGGGAACGCGCGCACTGTGGTATCAGGTGGTAAATGGGAAATACGTGACTCGTTCCGGGTTGCATAAAATTCACATGGCGGACGAGCCACTGTGTCCGCAGTGCAATGTTATAGACACAGAGGAGCATCGCCTGATATGCGGACCTTCGGCGGACGTATGGTATTTGGTCAAAAAAATTATGGCCTTCCTCCTTCGGGTGGGGCCGCAAGCAATAGAACCACGGATACTACTTCTCCCAGATAGGACATATTATCCCCGAACAAAGACAAACGCAGTGACCTGGATTCGAGGTTTGACTGTGCGTTATCTTTTCCGAGACGGCAGTAAGAATGTGCTCGACTTTTGGGCCTTACTACAAGATCATCACTCACAGCTTATGAGGCATCCGAGATATCGAACATATTACGCAAATTTTTTAGGGAGTGCCTTGCTTGATCCCCCACCCAGTTGGGGTGTCCCGGGTAGGAGAATGTAATTATTGATTATCAGTATCAGAACAAGAAAGGACCAGGACAGTGGAGAGGATCCACAAACACACGTGAAGACGTACCCGACACCAACGCGAGGTATGACGGGATTAGTGAGGTACGCGCCTAAAAGAGGAACGTAGACCGTTATTGTTTTGTACTGACAGAAGCAGGTTTTTTTTTTTTACTATTATGTAAAAAAAAGTTCACGTATTTACGTTACCCAGAAATATTTTATTTTATAAAAGTCGTCTTCCTATATATTAAAAAAAATGCTAGAAGCAGTTTATGTTTGTTATTGCTAAACCGGACTGCAAACAAAAAAAAAAGTCCACTTATTTACATTTCCCAGAAAAAAAAAAAAAGTGGCAAGCGAGCGAGACCCTCGTCCAGGCGACCCTGATTCGAGACCCGTCTATGCTGCTTTTCTTTTCTTTTTGTTTTTTTCAAATGCTTGTTTTAATTTATAATTACTCATGAAAATTTAGCAAGTAATTGATTGAAAAGAATTAAAAAAAAAAAAGTTGGTAGAGTACTTGCCCGCGAAAAAAAAATGGTAGAGCACTTGCCAGCGAAGGCAAAGGTAAAAAAAAAAAAAAAAAAAAAAAAAAAAAAACTACTCAAACGATTAAGTTCGCCTGGGTTTCCTCTCTGTGTAATTGCATACTTTGGAAACAAACGAATCAACCTCCTGGCTTATTTTTCATATTTCTACTCAATTGCACAAAAGCGAACAGAAAGAATAATATGTGCTGTTCGCTCAAGGTGCTTCTCTTCAAGGACGTAGGCATTTTAACTGAACAGAATACATATATTCGCTAGTGAAATTTGTCATGAATATCCATTTCAATTTGAGAAGAACAGTGACGTCCACACCACAAAAGTAGAAGAATAACCTGACAGTTATTACCCGTTATTAAAAGCGTCAGTTTCTCAGAAACGACTTCAGTAAGCAGCAACAAAATTTTTAAATTTTTTTCCTAATAACATAAATTACCTGACATATAACAACCCAAGTTTTTTAACCAAACCTAAAATCATTTCTCCTGGACAACACATATTTCGTGCAAGAATTTTTATCTAAAAACTGATAGCACGTCAAACAAAGAGAAAAACAATTAGTTTTTGAGTGTGTTTCCATGAGTAGGACTAAAAAATATGTTCATTTATGTTAACACTAAGCACGTATACTTATCCTTGAAACTAACTCGTTACGCACCACTTCGATAAAAGAATCGTTCAGACAATCTATAGAATATGTAACCAAGTATGAGGTGTCCAATGAGGAAGTTTCCTTATTTTATAAAAACAAAAGCATTACACACAATTACAATGTTGACATAATTTTATGCACAGTATACACTGCTACAGCGTGACTCGGAATCGATCCAGAAATACTACTAAAGTTAATAAATACACCACTGGTCATTAAAATTGCTACACCAAGAAGAAATGCAGATGATACGCGGGTATTCATTGGACAAATATATTATACTAGAACAGACATGTGATTACATTTTCACGCAATTTGGGTGCATAGATCCTGAGAAATCAGTACCCAGAACAACCACCTCTGGCCGTAATAACGGTCTTGATACACCTGGGCATTGAGTCAAACAGAGCTTGGATGGCGTGTACAGGTACAGATGTCTATGCAGCTTCAACACAATACCACAGTTCATCAAGAATAGTGACTGACGTATTGTGACGAGACAGTTGCTCGGCCACCATTGACCAGACGTTTTCAATTGGTGAGAGATCTGGAGAATGTGCTGGCCAGGGCAGCAGTCGAACATTTTCTGCATCCAGAAAGGCCCGTACAGGACCAGTGCGATCGTGCGTTATCCTGCTGAAATGTAGGGTTTCGCAGGGATCGAAAAATGGTAGAGCCACGGGTCGTAACACATCTGAATTTTGACGTCCACTGTTCAAAGTGCCGTCAATACGAACCAGAGGTGACCGACACGTGTAGCCAATGGCACCCCATACTGTCTCGCCGGGTGATACGCCAGTATGGCGATGACGACTACACGCTTCCAATGTGCGTTCATGTCGATGTCGCCGAACATGGATGCGACCATCATGATGCTGTAAACAGAACCTGAATTCACCAGAAAAAATGACGTTTTGCCATTCGTGCACCCAGGTTCGTCGTTGAGTTCACCATCGCAGGCACTCCTGTCTGAGATGCGGCGTCAAGGGTAACCGCAGCCACGGTCTCCGAGCTGATAGTCCATGCTGCTGCAAACGTCGTGGAACTGTTCGTGCAGATGGTTGTTGTCTTGCAAACGTCCCCATCTGTTCACTCAGGGATCGAGACGTGGCTGCACGATCCGTTACAGCCGTGCGGATAAGATGCCCGTCATCTCGACTGCTAGTGATACGAGGCCGTTGGGATCCAGCACAGCGTTCCGTATTACCCTCCTGAACCGACCGATTCCATATTCTGCTAACAGTCATTGGATCTCGACCAACGCCAGCAGTAATGTAGCGATACGATAAACCGCAATCGCGATGGGCTACAATCCGACCTTTATCAAAGTCGGAAACGTGATGGTACGCATTTCTCCTCCTTAAACGAGGCATCACAACAACGTTTCACCAGGCAACGCCGGTCAATTGCTGTTTGCGTGTGAGAAATCGGTTGGAAACTTCCCTCGTGTCAGCACGTTGTAGGTGTCGCCACCGGCGCCAACCTTGTGTGAATGCTCTGAAGAGCTAATCATTTGCATATCACAGCATCTTCTTCCTCTCGGTTAAATTTCGCGTGTGTAGGACCTCATCCTCGTGGTGTAGCAATTTTAATTGCCAGTAATGTATATAAGCTTTCCAACATGCTTCCAGTTATCGTGCCACGTTGGAAAAATGCGAAGATTTTTGCTGCGGAAAAGCTTTCGTTCCGCGTATTCGGTGAGTAGATCCTTGTACTATTACCACGGTAACATCCCTTTTTTTCTGAAAATGAGAACATCCGAGTCTACAGGCTAAGCTCCCGTGTTCTTCCAAGCTATTGTACCTGGCATAACAAGGAAAACGATAAGAATCCAGATCACATGAAAACAACTCCGCTGAAATCGAAAGCCACCCTGCTCTTATCGTATTGAAAGAAAAGAAGGAAAAAACCAGCTGCAGTACTGAGGTAGTAGATCACACTCGACTTCCTTGTGTTTTGGTTTATTCTTTGTTAGTGCACGATATCGGCAAGTAGTTATTTTAAAACAATCGTTGACGAGTGGAGTGGGCGTACTATAATGTGTCATTTGTAAGAAAACGTCAAAGCAGGCCGGAAGGACGTGATTATGTTCACAACAACTATGCTAAAAAAGTCACTGCGCAGTGCCGTACGATTGTTAGCCGCGCATGCCGTATGCCGAAGTGAATATATCGAAATGAAACTCACAGAAATACAAGTTATTAATTCATTGGAAATTCATTTTTACTTACAAATTTTCACATTAAATGTTGAAAGTGTCCCCCCCCCCCCCTCCCCCCGCCTCCCCTGTTGTTGAATTCACAATTCGTCTAATCATGTTTCCAAACACAAGCTGTAACATTTCTTCTGTAACAGAAGCAGTGAAAGTGGATATTGCAGTTTATCAATTCATCGATGGATTTTGGACGGTTTTTATAGACAGTTGCTTTCGGTGCGCCCCAGAAGAAAAAGTCAGGTGGTGTTAGGCGACCGTGGAGGCCAAAGTCCCTGTGAAATTATGCGATCACCAAAAACATCAGCAAGCAGTGACACGGAAACGCGAGCTGTACGCGCGGTTGCACCACCTTGTTGAAAACAACCGTTCAGTATTTCACTTAACACAAGTTCTCCTATGAACGGATACAGAATATCACTGCAGTATCGTTGTGCGTTTATTGTTCCGTTGAAAAAAATAGGCCGGACAACAATCATACGACATCCGCGGCTAATAATAATGCGGCACTGCGGAGACACTTTTTGAACACCTCGTATATCCACTGTTATTTTGGCGCCTGCCTGTCACTTGGATGGTTGCCTTAGCACATTTTTGAAAGGAACAATTACGTTTTAACTGCTTATTATTTTTTGGATAGGCGGCCAGTGTAGCCGAGCGGTTCTAGGCGCTACAGTCTGGAACTGCGCGACCGCTACGGTCGCAGGTTCGAATCCTGCCTCGGGCATGCACGTATGTGATGTCCTTAGGTTAGTTAGGTTAAAGTAGTTCAAAGTTCTAGGGGACTGATGACCTCAGCAGTTAAGTCCCATAGTGCTCAGAGCCATTTGAACCATTTTTTTTATTTTTGGACAATAGTAAGCGAGAATTGTTTATTTTGTGTTTATTTCTATTGTTTTTATTTTGTTTTTGTCAAACTAAAAATTATGTAGGTGCTCGAACCCCGGAGCGCCCACGCAGTCGAAGCGCATGAAATTTGAGCTTGATGAGGCAGAAATTTGTCAGGAATCAAGAGAACTTTGCGAGACAAAAGTCCAGGATGTTTTCTTCTCATGGCAGCCCGCAGGTGCCTCAAGGCATTACGTACCTTTTTGCATTCATTGTGGTGAGCGAGTAACATCCCATGACAGCCCCGAAAGATGGTGGCCGTAACTTTACCTGTCGAATGTGTGACCTTTGAATTTTATTGGGACGCTTTCGCCACCTTCCTTCCACACCTTCCTGTTTTGTCTGAGAGGTCGAATGATGGGCGAGGATCTCATCGCCTTTTGAATGCTCGTACAACCTTGCTCAGAGGTTGATTTTCCATGGAAATCGACAGCCGATAGTTGTTTTGCTGCAAAAAAGCGGATGACAGTGGATAATCACAAACGGACACACTTTGTAGTGGCACCTCTGAGTTTACTGCCACTGTACTGGCAACATGCCAACGGCCTTGCCGCATTAGTAACACCTGTTCCCGTCAAATCGCCGAAGTTAAGCGCTGTCGGGCTGGGCTAGCACTTGGATGGGTGACCATCCGGTCTGCCGAGCGCTGTTGGCAAGCGGGGTGCACTCAGCCCTTGTGAGGCAAACTGAGGAGCTACTTGACTGAGAAGTAGCGGCTGTGGTCTCGGAAACTGACATACGGCCGGGAGAGCGGTGTGCTGACCACATTCCCCTCCATATCCGCATCCGCTATTACGAATACATAGAAAGAAGGATCCTTTATTGTATGATTATATGGCAGCGGAACAAACACTGGTAGCAGTTACTTCTGTAATATATCTGGGAGTATGCGTGCGGAACGATTTGAATTGGAATGATCACATAAAATTAATTGTTGGTAAGGTGGGTGCCAAGTTGAGATTCATTGGGAGAGTCATTAGAAAATGTAGTCCATCAACAAACGAGGTGGCTTACAAAACACTCGTTCGACCTGTACTAGAGTATTGCTCATCAGTGTGGGATCCGTACCAGGCCGGGTTGACAGAGGAGATACAGAAGATCCAAAGAAGAGCGGCGCGTTTCGTCACAGGGTTATTTGGTAATCGTGCTAGCGTTACGGAGATGTTTAGCAAACTCGTGTGGCAGACTCTGCAAGAGAGGCGCTCTGCTCGCGGTGTAGCTCGCTGTCCAGGTTTCGAGAGGGTGCCTTTCTGGATGAGGTATCGAATATATTGTATCCCCCTACTTATACCTCCCGAGGAGATTACGAATGTAAAACCAGAGAGATTCGAGCGCGCACGGAGGCTTTCCGGTAGTCGTTCTTCCCGCGAACCGTATGCGACTGGAACAGGAAAGGGAGGTAATGACAGTGACACGTAAAGTGCCCTCCGCCACACACCGTTGGGTGGCTTGCGGAGTATAAATGTAGATGTAGGATGACACGGTGGCCGGTCGGTACCGTTGGGCCTCCATGGCCTGTTCTGGCGGAGTTTAGTTTAGTGTTTTTGGGGTATTGCTGGCAAGCCGGTGTAAGCGTTGTCAACACATAGTATAGAACTCACTAGCCCTCACATAACACAAGCCAAATCTATTTTGCAGAGAAATAAAATAGGCAAACATAATTACTGCACAATCATCCTAACTAACACAGCAATGATTGTCTGCAGATCTGCTTAATTACAGGGCTAACACAGTCGAACATATTTCTCACATGCTATTCTGAAAGCTTTGGATCGAGGAAACCAGGTAGATGCAGTATTTCCTAATTTGCGAAAAGCGATATTCGGTACCATATCTACTCTTATTGTCAAAAGTACGTTCATATGGGGTACCAAGTGAAATTTCTGACTGGATTGACGAATTTTCGGTAGGGAGGACGCAGCATATTATCTTGGTTGTAGAAGTAACTTCAGGTGTGTCCCAGGGAAGTGTGTTGGGACCCTTGTTGTTCATATTGCATAATAACGACGTTGTAGATAATATTAACACTAAAATCAGGCTGCTTGCAGATGAAGCATTTATCTATAATGAAGTACTATCTGAGAGAAGCTGCGTAAATATTCAGTTAGATGTTGATAAGATTTCAACGTGGTGCAGAAAATTGGCAGCTTGCTCAAAACGTTCAGAAATGTAAAATTTTGCACTTCACAAAACGAAAAAAAAACATAGTATCCGGTGACTATAGTATCAATGAGTCATTGTCGGAATCGGCCAACTCATACAAATAGCTGGGTTAACACTTGGTACGGATGTGAAATGGAATGATCACATAGGTTCAGTCGTGGCTAAAGCAGGTGGGAGGTTCAAATGTTTCAAATGTGTGTGAAATCCTATGGGACTTAACTGCTAAGGTCATCAGTCCCTAAGCTTACACACTACTTAACCGAAATTATCCTAAGGACAAACACACACACCCGTGCCTGAGGGAGGACTCGAACCTCCGCCGGGACCAGCCGCACAGTCCATGACTGCAGCGCCTAGACCGCTCGGCTAATCCCGCGCGGCGCAGGTGGTAGGTTTCAGCTTATTGGTACAATACTGGGGAACTGCAAATCATACTACGATGGAGACAGCCTAAAAATCACTCGTGCAACAAGTTCTAGAATACTGATCAAGTGTCTGGGACCCGTATCAGATAGGACTAACAGGGGATATTGAATGTTTACAGATAAGGGCAGCACAAATGATCACAGATTTGTTTAAACGGTGGGAGAGTGTCACAGAGATACTGAAAGAACTGATGTGGCAAACACCTGAAGACAGACGTAAACTATGCCGGGAAAGTTCTTGGCAGATTAAAACCGTGTGCCGGACCGAGACTCGAACTTGTGAGAGCTTCTGTGAAGTTTTGAAGGTAGGAGACGAGATACTGGCAGAAGTAAATCTGTGAGGACGGGGCGTGAGTCGTGCTTGGGTAGCTCACATGGTAGACCACTTGCCCGAGAAAGGCAAAGGTCCCGAGTTCGAGTCTCGGTACGGCACACAGTTTTAATCTGCTACGAAGTGAAACTCAGCTCGCCCTATTTGCCCAAGAAATTCACAGTGCCGTAGACACTGGCGAGCAGATTGATGCCGTATTCCTGGACTTCAGGAAGGCATTTGATACGGTTCCGCACTTACGTTTAGTGAAAAAAATACGAGCTTACGGAATATCGGACCAGGTTTGTGATTGGATTCAGGATTTCCTAGAAGAAAGAACACAACATGTCATTCTTAACGGTTCAAAATCTGCAGATGTAGAGGTAATTTCGGGAGTACCGCAGGGAAGCGTGATAGGACCTTTATTGTTTACAATATACATAAATGACTTAGTTGACAACATCGGTAGCTCCGTGAGGCTATTTGCGGATGACACGGTTGTCTACAAGAAAGTAGCAACATCAGAAGACTCGTACGTACTCCAGGAGGACCTGCAGAGGATTAATGCATGGTGCGACAGCTGGCAGCTTTCCCTAAACGTAGATAAATGTAATATAATGCGCATACATAGGGGCAGAAATCCATTCCAGTACGATTATGCCATAGGTGGTAAATCATTGGAAGCGGTAACGACCGTAAAATACTTAGGAGTTACTATCCGGAGCGATCTGAAGTGGAATGATCACATAAAACAAATAGTGGGAAAAGCAGGCGCCAGGTTGAGATTCATAGGAAGAATTTTAAGAAAATGTGACTCATCGACGAAAGAAGTAGCTTACAAAACGCTTGTTCGTCCGATTCTTGAGTATTGCTCATCAGTATGGGACCCTTACCAGGTTGGATTAATAGAAGAGATAGACATGATCCAGCGAAAAGCAGCGCGATTCGTCATGGGGACATTTAGTCAGCGCGAGAGCGTTACGGAGATGCTGAACAAGCTCCAGTGGCGGACACTTCAAGAAAGGCGTTACGCAATACGGAGAGGTTTATTATCGAAATTACGAGAGAGCACATTCCGGGAAGAGATGGGCAACATATTACTACCGCCCACATATATCTCGCGTAATGATCACAACGAAAAGATCCGAGAAATTAGAGCAAATACGGAGACTTACAAGCAGTCGTTCTTCCCACGCACAATTCGTGAATGGAACAGGGAAGGGGGGATCAGATAGTGGTACAATAAGTACCCTCCGCCACACACCGTAAGGTGGCTCGCGGAGTATAGATGTAGATGTAGAAGTTTCATATCAGGGCAGAGTGAAAAACTCACTCTAATAATAATAATGTCGTGTGACTGGGGCCTCCTGTCAGGTAGACCGTTCGCGGGGTGCAAGTCTTTCGATTTGACGCCACTTCGGCGACTTGCGCGTCGATGGGGATGAAATGATGATGATGAGGACAACACAACACCCAGTCCCTGAGCGGAGGAAATCTCCGACCCAACTGGGAATCGAACCCGGGCCCTTAGGATTGACATTCTGTCGCACTGACCACTCAGCTACTGCCGGCCGAAGTGGCCGTGCGGTTAAAGGCGCTGCAGTCTGGAACCGCAAGACCACAACGGTCGCAGGTTCGAATCCTGCCTCGGGCATGGATGTTTGTGATGTCCTTAGGTTAGTTAGGTTTAACTAGTTCTAAGTTCTAGGGGACTAATGACCTCAGCAGTTGAGTCCCATAGTGCTCAGAGCCATTTGAACCACTCAGCTACTAGGGGCGGACAAAACTCATTCTGTATACCGAGAAAGTCTCGTATCAAAGTTTCAAGAACCGGTTTTAAATGATTACTCTAGGAATATACTACAACCCCCAATGTATAGCTCACTTACGAATTGTGAGGATAAGATTAGAATAATCACATCAGGCACAGAGGCATTCAAACATTTTTCCCATGCTCCATAAGTGAATGAAATGAGAAGAAATTTGTGCAATAGGCCGTACCCTTTACCATGCACCTCACTGTAGTTTGCAGAGTATAGGTGTAGATGTAGATTTGGAAGTTCTGGGTGTTTATAAATAAAGTGCAGCTACTCACAAGGGCACATCCCCATCGCACCCCCCTCAGATTTAGTTATAAGTTGGCACAGTGGATAGGCCTTGAAAAACTGAACACAGATCAATCGAGAAAACAAGAAGAAGTTGTGTGGAACTATGAAAAAATAAGCAAAATATACAAACCGGGTCGTCCATGCCTAACATATGCAATATTAAGGTCAATGTGAGCCGAAGAGCGCCGTGGTCCCGTGGTTAGCGTGAACAGCTGCGGAACAAGGGGTCTTTAGTTAGAATCTGCCCTCGGCTGAAAACATTGCTTTCTTTATTTTCGCAAAGTTATGATCTGTCCGTTCGTTCATTGACGTCTCTGTTCACTGTAATAAGTTTAGTGTCTGTGTTTTGCGACAGCACCGCAAAACCGTGCGATTAGTTGACGAAAGGACGTGTCTCTCCAATGGGAACCGAAAACATTTGATCGCAAGGTCATAGGTCAACCGATTCCTCCACAGGAAAACACGTCTGATATATTGTATACGACACTGGTGACGGCATGTGCGTCACATGACAGGAATATGTTGTCGACCCACCTAACTAGTACACTTGGCGAATGGGTAAAAAGATTCTTCTACCTTGCCCGATTTAGGTTTTCTTGTGGATGTAATAATCACTCCAAAAAAAGTGACGAAAACATAAGGATTTGTCACATAAACTGAACTAAAAAAAAAGTGACGAAAACATAAGGATTTGTCACATAAACAAAATAAAAAGCTAAAAATTTCGGTTGAGGGGAGATTTGATCCAAAGATCTCTGATTCCGCAGCTACTCACGCTAACCACGGGACCACGGCGCTCCTCGGCTCACATTGACCTTAATATTGCTTATCTTACGCATGGACGACCCAGTTTGTATATTTTGCTTATTTTTTCATAGTTCTACACAACTTCTTCCTGTTTTCTCGATCGATCTGAGTTGAGTTTTTCAAGGCCTATCCACTGTGCCAACTTATAACTAAATCTGACGGGGGTGCGATGGGGAGGTTCCCTTGTCAGTGAGATCCAGTGTGGACTGTAATCATCTTACGGCAGCGAAACATAGTAGATATTCAAATGTGGTAATGTGGAACCGTTTTATGAGGGAAAAAATTAGTTCCAATTTTGGCCATCAGATGCAAATCTGGCGCTGTGAATACAAGAAATACATATAGAAATGTTACGTACGTAATAAATTAAGAACGGGACGAGCAGAAAAGGCCAAACAAGTCAGAAAGGCATAATGTTGGTTTTATTTTAATCTGCCGCTTACACATTTGTTCAATATGACCGTCGGAGACGTCGACGAGATGATGGGATAGAGACTGAACGTGTCGCTGGTAAACGCGTTCTTTTACCTATTTCGAGAGCCAAAAGTCACGTGGATTCAGATCAGGTGATATTATAGGCCACGCATCAGGGAAAACTCTGAAGATGAAACCTTCGTGGAAGGTCGCATTAAGCGGATCTATCACTGGGCAAGCGACATAAGGTGTTGCCCACTTATTGCACGAAAACACTGGTTTCCACACAGTTGCACTCTTCCACAGCAGGAATCACGTGTTGCACCAGGAGGTCTCGATAGCATACAGACGTCACAGGACACCTGACAGACGCTCTGCGTGTGTTCTTTTCAAAGAAGAATGGAGCCAGAGTAAAGGTGCTTGTGAGTCCGAGATGCTACTCCAGGCGGGTGTAAAATGAATGTGCGCAACGGAAAATAATAAACGCTAAATGAAGATTTGGCCCTGTCTGACTCCTCCCTGGAGCAGATCTTTGGATCTCTTAATTCTATAAATTAAAATCTGAACATAAATGAATGAGTAAGGCAACTAATCCTACTAAATGATAAACTTTGTTCCTGCTTATTGTAAATTAAAAAAACCTTTATACACTCCTGGAAATGGAAAAAAGAACACATTGACACCGGTGTGTCAGACCCACCATACTTGCTCCGGACACTGCGAGAGGGCTGTACAAGCAATGATCACACGCACGGCACAGCGGACACACCAGGAACCGCGGTGTTGGCCGTCGAATGGCGCTAGCTGCGCAGCATTTGTGCACCGCCGCCGTCAGTGTCAGCCAGTTTGCCGTGGCATACGGAGCTCCATCGCAGTCTTTGACACTGGTAGCATGCCGCGACAGCATGGACGTGAACCGTATATGCAGTTGACGGACTTTGAGCGAGGGCGTATAGTGGGCATGCGGGAGGCCGGGTGAACGTACCGCCGAATTGCTCAACACGTGGGGCGTGAGGTCTCCACAGTACGTCGATGTTGTCGCCAGTGGTCGGCGGAAGGTGCACGTGCCCGTCGACCTGGGACCGGACCGCAGCGACGCACGGATGCACGCCAAGACCGTAGGATCCTACGCAGTGCCGTAGGAGACTGCACCGCCACTTCCCAGCAAATTAGGGACACTGTTGCTCCTGGGGTATCGGCGAGGACCATTCGCAACCGTCTCCATGAAGCTGGGCTACGGTCCCGCACACCGTTAGGCCGTCTTCCGCTCACGCCCCAACATCGTGCAGCCCGCCTCCAGTGGTGTCGCGACAGGCGTGAATGGAGGGACGAATGGAGACGTGTCGTCTTCAGCGATGAGAGTCGCTTCTGCCTTGGTGCCAATGATGGTCGTATGCGTGTTTGGCGCCGTGCAGGTGAGCGCCACAATCAGGACTGCATACGACCGAGGCACACAGGGCCAACACCCGACATCATGGTGTGGGGAGCGATCTCCTACACTGGCCGTACACCACTGGTGATCGTCGGGGGGACACTGAATAGTGCACGGTACATCCAAACCGTCATCGAACCCATCGTTCTACCATTCCTAGACCGGCAAGGGAACTTGCTGTTGCAACAGGACAATGCACGTCCGCATGTATCCCGTGTCACCCAATGTGCTCTAGAAGGTGTAAGTCAACTACCCTGGCCAGCAAGATCTCCGGATCTGTCCCCCATTGAGCATGTTTGGGACTGGATGAAGCGTCGTCTCACGCGGTCTGCACGTCCAGTACGGACGCTGGTCCAACAGAGGCGCCAGGTGGAAATGGCATGGCAAGCCGTTCCACAGGACTACATCCAGCATCTCTACGATCGTCTCCATGGGAGAATAGCAGCCTGCATTGCTGCGAAAGGTGGATATACACTGTACTAGTGCCGACATTGTGCATGCTCTGTTGCCTGTGTCTATGTGCCTGTGGTTCTGTCAGTGTGATCATGTGATGTATCTGACCCCAGGAATGTGTCAATAAAGTTTCCCCTTCCTGGGACAATGAATTCACGGTGTTCTTATTTCAATTTCCAGGAGTGTAATTAAAGTGCAGCTACTCAGTGAGATCCAGTGTGGACTGTAATCATCTTACGGCAGCGAAACATAGTAGATATTCAAATGTGGTAATGTGGAACCGTTTTATGAGGGAAAAAATTAGTTCCAATTTTGGCCATCAGATGCAAATCTGGCGCTGTGAATACAAGAAATACATATAGAAATGTTACGTGCGTAATAAATTAAGAACGGGACGAGCAGAAAAGGCCAAACAAGTCAGAAAGGCATAATGTTGGTTTTATTTTAATCTGCCGCTTACACATTTGTTCAATATGACCGTCGGAGACGTCGACGAGATGATGGGATAGAGACTGAACGTGTCGCTGGTAAACGCGTTCTTTTACCTATTTCGAGAGCCAAAAGTCACGTGGATTCAGATCAGGTGATATTATAGGCCACGCATCAGGGAAAACTCTGAAGATGAAACCTTCGTGGAAGGTCGCATTAAGCGGATCTATCACTGGGCAAGCGACATAAGGTGTTGCCCCCATATTGCACGAAAACACTGGTTTCCACACAGTTGCACTCTTCCACAGCAGGAATCACGTGTTGCACCAGGAGGTCTCGATAGCATACAGACGTCACAGTACACCTGACGGACCCTCTGCGTGTGTTCTTTTCAAAGAAGAATGGAGCCAGAGTAAAGGTGCTTGTGAGTCCGAGATGCTACTCCAGGCGGGTGTAAAATGAATGTGCGCAACGGAAAATAATAAACGCTAAATGAAGATTTGGCCCTGTCTGACTCCTCCCTGGAGCAGATCTTAGGATCTCTTAATTCTATAAATTAAAATCTGAACATAAATGAATGAGTAAGGCAACTAATCCTATTAAATGATAAACGTTGTTCCTGCTTATTGTAGATTAAAAAAACCTTTATATTACAAAGTTTACATTTCCTACGTAAAATTACTAATCAATGCCCAATTCTGCCCCTTATTATGACTGTGGTCTAATATCAATAACGCGAAATTACTGACATCATGTACGTTCCAAACACTAGAAGACACTACTTTCAAACTTTCAAAGATGATCTACGGTGGTGCAGAACCCCAGAGTAAATAAAGTAACGTGATCACAGCTGTTTAGCTTTTATAGCCCTAATAAGCCGAAGCAATTTCCGATATCACCGTATGTACTGCGTCCAGTGCGTCGAAGTGATGGTTCTCATACTCGTCTGCGACGATGGAAGAACTCCAGCCACAAATAAATTCTTTCAAACACCAGGACGGCAGAAGGCGGTCCTCTGACTAATATACTCTAATACTGTCTTCTCCTCTCTGTGTTCTAAAGATGAGAAGCGCGAATTCCCAACCACAAGGACGGAATTCAGAGAACGTCTCAACGTGAGTATTGGCAGAAGAGGTTCTCTCAACTACTGAACGCTGCGTACTCAACGACGACTTCCAACCTGGAGGTGAGGTCCAGAATCGTATAGGTTGACAACAGTACAGTGCCTGACTATTCTAACTATAAATCCTGAGACAGAAGACAGCAAGTCCGTCTGTACCAACAAACGCTGATATCACGCGACTGTCACACATGGGCGCTCACAACGGAAGACCTCGGCTCTCCACTGCTGGCTTCCCAGCAAGGCTCGGTTCCCCACCCTCGTAATTCCGAAAACGAATCATATTCCCGAAACCACGGAATATTCTCCCTCTCTACATATTCTTCCGAACGCCGACCAACCATATTTTAGTCTTTTGTCGTCCAGCGCGGAAAGTGTGCGAGGAAAAACCTATAAGGTCGGGGGACACACACGTCCGGGCCGTGTCAGGGCCGAGCGTCGGACGAGTGACGGCCGTGCTCCGGTCCGTTCCTGCAGGGGCCACACATGACCGGGGCACGTCCGTGTCTTTGTTGTTCCTTGTTGTGACTCGGACGCAGTGATCTGTGTTTCTGTTTGTGAAAGCTGTAAAACATGTTCACTAATTTTCGTAATGGTGAATTAGGACTTATAGCACTTGCTTTAGACGAAGAGGAAAAAGAACGAAGGCAAACAGGAAGAAAAAATTGTGGATCCACAGCGCCTGGAAAACAAGACCAGTACAGGGAGAGTTTCGAACATTATTTTCTCATCTCATAGATGATGAGACTAAGTTTTATGAATATTTTAGGATGACGCAGTACACCTTCTGTGAACTTTTAAAGAAACTAGAACCAAGACTGACAAAATACGACACTTTCTGGAGAGTATCAGTTTCACCCAAAGAACGACTGGCTGTTTTTTAAGGTGGGTTAAAGAAAAGTACACAGAACGCAAATAAATATGAAGTTTTAAAGACAGCATTTTTATTTTATTACATTAGTAATTGAAAGATAAATACGTAAGTTACTAAATAATACAGTTAAATTTCTACTACCCTAAGAAAAACAAATGAAGACTATTCAGTGAATTAGTTTCTGAAGCTGGTGAGGATGCAGGGGAACTTAGAGGATGATCGCTTTGGTTATTTATATACGAATTGTGGGAATCCCTTTGCAGATTCAAAAGCTGCTGTGTAGGTTCTGTTGACTCGCTTTCCGCAGGTGAAGGATATGGTGTTGAAACAGATTTTGCTGAGGAATTGGAGGATGATGGAGTGAATTGATGGACTGATACGTCATTCATGAGTTGCTTCAGTTCAAAGTCTTGTACAATTGAAAAAATCCTCTTTTAGCTTGATGAAAAACTCTGTCTTTGTACTCGATATTCCTTTAGGTTTCACTTCCCTGATCGTAAAGAACAGGAAACTTACGTACTTCTTCTATTAGTCGTTCCACATCCATGTTTTGTACACAGAACAGCCTTGCGCAGTTGCACAGTTCACAAGACAATTCTACCGTCTGGCCGTGTCCGTCACGTGAAAAATTAAACACGGCGAATCCCGCCCGGCCCGGCCCCGGCCCGTTGACGTTCCCCGTGCACGGCCCGGTCAAGTGGGGCCCGCTAGGCTGCATTTGTTTTAATGTTGTATTTCGTCGTCCGGGTGACGGCCGATACTCGGACGTGTCTCGGCACGGACACGGTCCGGGCATGTGTGTCCCAACGTATATTCGTACAATGGGGCGCTTCAGAGTAAAAATGCTTGGAAATAACCCAGTCTGCATTCCTCTCAGCTGCGTCCAAGATTTTCGTAGTTTCCAAAGTATAATCTTTCCCGTCCGGCTACAACACAGGCCGGTCGCGACTCTATTGTGTCCCAACATCTGCCTTGGTACTTCCTGTGTTTAAGCAGGGCCAACACATCTGTGTGGGCCTTCCACCCAGGGCCTGAGTTTCGCCTGCCGTTTCATTTCCACTGTCGCTCCAACCTCTACTAGTATGATAATAAAGACACTCCGTCATCTTTCATGCAATAAGCGTTAACAATTATTTACAAGGCGTAGGTGGCAATGTCAGTCTCCTTTATATATTCATACGAGGGCCGTTCAGAAAGTAACCTCCGGTTGATTTAAAAAAATACACCAAGTTAAATAAAAATATTTTAATATATACATCTTACAACTACATCTTTGCACTATTTTTCTACATAGTCTCCATAGCGATTGAGGCACTTATCGTATCTCTTCACAAGCTTTGAAATTCCTTCTGCATAAAAATCACCCGCTTGTGCCTGGAGCCAGCCTGTGACCGCATCTTTGAGCTCTTCGTCGTCATCAAACCGCTGTGACCCGAGCCATTTCTTCAAATGCATGAAGAGGTGATAATCACTTGGCGCCAGGTCTGGGCTGTAAGGTGGATGGTCGATAACGTCCCACTTGAAGGACTCAAGAAGGGCCGTTGTTCTGCGAGCAGAGTGAGGACGGGCGTTATCGTGCAAAAAAACGATACCGGAAGTCAGCATACCACGGCGTTTGTTCTGTATAGCCCGTCGTAACTTTTTTATTGTTTCACAGTACACGTCTTGATTAATGGTCGTACCACGTTCCATGAATTCAACTAACAACACCCCTTTGGCATCCCAAAACACCGTTGCCATCAGTTTTCTGGCAGAAAAATCTTGCGAGGCTTTTCTTGGTTTGGTAGGCGAATTTGAATGTGCCCACATCTTTGATTGTTCTTTTGTCTCAGGGTTCACGTACTTAATCCAGGTTTCGTCACCGGTCACGATTCTGTTTAACAATGGTTCTCCTTCGTCCTCATAACGTGACAGAAAGTCTAATGCAGAGGCCATTCTTTGAGTTTTGTGGTGGTCGGTAAGAATTTTGGGCACCCATCGTGCACAGAATTTACGGTAACCCAATCTTGCTGTCACTATCTCGTACAAGAGAGTCTTAGAAATCTGTGGAAAACCAGTAGACAACTCCGACATTGAGAAACGTCGATTTTCACGAACTTTTGCATCAACTGTTGAACGAGTTCGTCAGTCACCAATGATGGTCTACCACTCCTCTCTTCATCATGAACGTTTTCTCGTCCACTTTTAAATAAACGTACCCATTCACGGACAACTCCTTCACTCATAACTCTAGGTCCGTACACGGCACAAAGCTCACGATAAATAGCTGCTGCAGAATATCCTTTGGCTGTAAAAAACCTTATGACAGCACGCACTTCACATTTGGCGGGGTTTTCTATTGCAGCACACATTTCAAACTGCCACAAAAACTAAACTAGTGCAGGTACGACGTTCACTCGACCGCGGCTTGATGCCGACTGACCTGTTGAGTGCGTGAACGCACAGATGGCGTCGCTACTCCCCCCACAACCCGCACTGTGACCAATCGGAGGTTACTTTCTGAACCGCCCTCGTATATACGATGTACAACCTATCACATGATACATAATTGCGTTTGTAGATCATGGCAAAGTAAGCGGATGGGTGCTTGTAAAGTGTGAAATTGTAGCCAGCTTACAATATGGTGAGTGCAATGGTCCCTTGTACACAGCACTTGGATTAACAGTATCCCAAACTGGGCAGTTCTGGGTATTCATTGCAGTGTGTAGTGTAAAATGTGCCTCATCACCTCATAGAATACTGCCCACTCAGATGTCATCAACTGCGATCCGTGCCAGAGACAAAATAAAAATTCAGAATGCTGCTGCAAATGATAAGGTTTCAGTTGCTGCACAATCTCGATCTTGTGCAGGTACCAGAGTGAAACAGACCACAAAACGTCCCATGCCGTTGACCATGGGATGGACGACTCTCACGAGGAGCACTGCCCAGAGCATGTGCTGCATGGTCAGTTAACAGCAACTCGTCAATAATTTCCGCCGTGACAGGGCGCCCTACACTTCCAGGTGCCACACCAATCTCACACGTTTTTGAATTCCATTACCAACTTCTTTCAACTGTTTAATTAGATTGGGCCTCTCATCAGACCTTTCAGTGAGCTATACTCTCTCAACGCAGCGCTGTAATTGCTGCCCTTCACATAAAACAGTTTGACTAAACAGCACACGGTCTCTTTTCTCAGTACCCATACTGTTCACTCAAATTGTGGCTTGTCAAACGACAACATGGATGTTACACCATCATACAAACAATGTACAGCGTCAGCTTTGCACCTGCTGGCCATAAATAGAACTAATTTCTTTTCCAGTGTAAATCAGTTCCACATTAACGCATCAGCACATCTACCAAGTTTTGCTTTCATACAATAGTAATGGCCCATACTGGACCTCCACAGGAAGCCGCACTTTAATTATAACAGTCCTTGGTGCAGCGAAGGATTAAGCATTATTCTGCCATCAATTTGCAGAACAGAAAAGAACCGAAATGGTGCCCCAATCAGTTTTCCGTCACTGCCTCGTATATTCTTTATCAAGATGCAGACAATCCTGGTGTGCATATTCCCATCACTACACAAAATCAGCAGCAGCATGCATGACATGTTATCCATCCCCAGTTCTCACAAATACGCCCCTTTCCTTTACTGCGAAAACAAAATCGCAACAGTTGTTAATCATTCGTTTGTGGTTGAAGACCGCTGGTGGTTAGCGGATTATACATTGGTGTGCAAAACTTAAGGTCTAAAATAACTTTTGTAGGATACGTCACTGGCAAGTAACATAGCTCGATGGAACTTGGACCGTACATAGAAAGAATGGTCGCAGTGTAGTACAGAAGATAACTGAAGGATATTTGCAGTGGGGCGAACAAAAATGACACTTTTTCTGAATGACAATAATTACTCGGAACTCATCACGACTCATCATGGCCCCGTGAACAATACAAAAACTTGGACAATATGTAGAAAGAACTGCTGTTTTATAGCACAGAAGGTATCCTCCCCCGGTAGCTGAGTGGTCAGTGCGACAGAATGTCAATCCTACGGGTCCGGTTTCAAGTCCCGGCTGGGTCCGCGATTTTCTCCGCTCAGGGACTGGGTGTTGTGCTGTCCTAATCGTCATAATGTCATCCCCATCGAAGCACAAGTCGCCGAAGTGGCGTCAAAACTAAAGACTTGCACCCAGCGAACTGTCTACCCAGCGGGAGGCCCTACTCACATGACATGTACAGTTAGTACAGAAGGTAACAGAAAGAAATTAGCATTGGGCCAAACAGAGATGACACTTTTCTTGAAAGACAGTAATTACCACCGGCCAGTGTGGCTGAGCGGTTCTAGGCGCTTCAGTCTGGAACTGCGCAACCACTACAGCCGCAGGTTCAAATCCTTCCTTGGGCACGGAAGTGTGTAATGTCCTTAGGTTGGTTAGGTTTAAGTAGTTATAAGTTCTAGGAGACTGATGACCTCAGATGTTAAGTCCCATAGTGCTCAGAGCCATGTCAACCATTTTGAACCAATAATTACCCAGAAGTCACTGTGATTCATGATGGTTCCATGAAGAATACAAAAACTTGGACCGTATGTACGAGGGCCGTTCAGAAAGTAACCTCCGGTTGATTTAAAAAAATACACCAAGTTAAATAAAAATATTTTAATATATACATCTTACAACTACATCTTTGCACTATTTTTCTACATAGTCTCCATAGCGATTGAGGCACTTATCGTATCTCTTCACAAGCTTTGAAATTCATTCTGCATAAAATTACCCGCTTGTGCCTGGAGCCAGCCTGTGACCGCATCTTTGAGCTCTTCGTCGTCATCAAACCGCTGTGACCCGAGCCATTTCTTCAAATGCATGAAGAGGTGACAATCACTTGGCGCCAGGTCTGGGCTGTAAGGTGGATGGTTGATAACGTCCCACTTGAAGGACTCAAGAAGGGCCGTTGTTCTGCGAGCAGAGTGAGGACGGGCGTTATCGTGCAAAAAAACGATACCGGAAGTCAGCATACCACGGCGTTTGTTCTGTATAGCCCGTCGTAACTTTTTTATTGTTTCACAGTACACGTCTTGATTAATGGTCGTACCATATTCCATGAATTCAACCAACAACACCCCTTTGGCATCCCAAAACACCGTTGCCATCAGTTTTCTGGCAGAAAAATCTTGCGAGGCTTTTCTTGGTTTGGTAGGCGAATTTGAATGTGCCCACATCTTTGATTGTTCTTTTGTCTCAGGGTTCACGTACTTAATCCAGGTTTCGTCACCGGTCACGATTCTGTTTAACAATGGTTCTCCTTCGTCCTCATAACGTGACAGAAAGTCTAATGCAGAGGCCATTCTTTGAGTTTTGTGGTGGTCGGTAAGAATTTTGGGCACCCATCGTGCACAGAACTTACGGTAACCCAATCTTGCTGTCACTATCTCGTACAAGAGAGTCTTAGAAATCTGTGGAAAACCAGTAGACAACTCCGACATTGAGAAACGTCGATTTTCACGAACTTTTGCATCAACTGTCTGAACGAGTTCGTCAGTCACCAATGATGGTCTACCACTCCTCTCTTCATCATGAACGTTTTCTCGTCCACTTTTAAATAAACGTACCCATTCACGGACAACTCCTTCACTCATAACTCTTGGTCCGTACACGGCACAAAGCTCACGATGAATAGCTGCTGCAGAATATCCTTTGGCTGTAAAAAACCTTATGACAGCACGCACTTCACATTTGGCGGGGTTTTCTATTGCAGCACACATTTCAAACTGCCACAAAAACTAAACTAGCGCAGGTACGACGTTCACTCGACCACGGCTTGATGCCGACTGACCTGTTGAGTGCGTGAACGCACAGATGGCGTCGCTACTCCCCCCACAACCCGCACTGTGACCAATCGGAGGTTACTTTCTGAACCGCCCTCGTATATACGATGTACAACCTATCACATGATACATAATTGCGTTTGTAGATCATGGCAAAGTAAGCGGATGGGTGCTTGTAAAGCGTGAAATTATAGCCACCTTACAATATGGTGAGTGCAATGGTCCCTTGTACACAGCACGTGGATTAACAGTATCCCAAACTGGGCAGTTCTGGGTATTCATTGCAGTGTGTAGTGTAAAATGTGTCTCATCACCTCATAGAATACTGCCCACTCAGATGTCATCAACTGCGATCCATGCCAGAGACAAAATAAAAGTTCAGAATGCTGCTGCAAATGATAAGGTTTCAGTTGCTGCACCATCTCGATCTTGTGCAGGTACCAGAGTGAAACAGACCACAAAACGTCCCATGCTGTTGACCATGGGATGGACGATTCTCACGAGGAGCACTGCCCAGAGCATGTGCTGCATGGTCAGTTACAGCAACTCGTCAATAATTTCCGCCGTGACAGGGCGCCCTACACTTCCAGGTGCCACACCAATCTCACACGTTTTTGAATTCCATTACCAACTTCTTTCAACTGTTTAATTAGATTGGGCCTCTCATCAGACCTTTCAGTGAGCTATACTCTCTCAACGCAGCGCTGTAATTGCTGCCCTTCACATAAAACAGTTTGACTAAACAGCACACGGTCTCTTTTCTCAGTACCCATACTGTTCACTCAAATTGTGGCTTGTCAAACGACAACATGGATGTTACGCCATCATACAAACAATGCACAGCGTCAGCTTTGCACCTGCTGGCCATAAATAGAACTAATTTCTTTTCCAGTGTAAATCAGTTCCACATTAACGCATCAGCACATCTACCAAGTTTTGCTCTCATACAATAGTAATGGCCCATACTGGACCTCCACAGGAAGCCGCACTTTAATTATAACAGTCCTTGGTGCAGCGAAGGATTAAGCAGTATTCTGCCATCAATTTGCAGAACAGAAAAGAACCGAAATGGTGCCCCAATCAGTTTTCCGTCACTGCCTCGTATATTCTTTATCAAGATGCAGACAATCCTGGTGTGCATATTCCCATCACTACACAAAATCAGCAGCAGCATGCATGACATGTCATCCGTCCCCAGTTCTCACAAATACGCCCCTTTCCTTTACTGCGAAAACAAAATCGCAACAGTTGTTAATCATTCGTTTGTGGTTGAAGAGCGCTGGTGGTTAGCGGATTATACATTGGTGTGCAAAACTTAAGGTCTAAAATAACTTTTGTAGGATACGTCACTGGCAAGTAACATAGCTCGATGGAACTTGGACCGTACATAGAAAGAATGGCCGCATTGTAGTACAGAAGGTAACTGAAGGATATTTGCAGTGGGGCGAACAAAAATGACACTTTTTCTGAATGACAATAATTACTCGGAACTCATGACGACTCATCATGGTCCCCTGAACAATACAAAAACTTGGACAATATGTAGAAAGAACTGCTGTTTTATAGCACAGAAGGTATCCTCCCCCGGTAGCTGAGTGGTCAGTGTGACAGAATGTCAATCCTACGGGTCCGGTTTCAAGTCCCGGCTGGGTCCGCGATTTTCTCCGCTCAGGGACTGGGTGTTGTGCTGTCCTAATCATCATAATGTCATCCCCATCGAAGCACAAGTCGCCAAAGTGGCGTCAAAACTAAAGACTTGCACCCAGCGAACTGTCTACCCAGCGGGAGGCCCTAGTCACATGACATGTACAGTTAGTACAGAAGGTAACAGAAAAAAATTAGCAGTGGGTCAAACAGAGATGACACTTTTCTTGAAAGACAGTAATTACCACCGGCCAGTGTGGCTGAGCGGTTCTAGGCGCTTCAGTCTGGAACTGCGCAACCACTACAGTCACAGGTTCGAATCCTTCCTTGGGCACGGAAGTGTGTAATGTCCTTAGGTTGGTTAGGTTTAAGTAGTTATAAGTTCTAGGAGACTGATGACCTCAGACGTTAAGTCCCATAGTACTCAGAGCCATTTCAACCATTTTGAACCAATAATTACCCAGAAGTCACTGTGATTCATGATGGTTCCATGAAGAATACAAAAACTTGGACCGTATGTACGAGGGCCATTCAGAAAGTAACCTCCGGTTGATTTAAAAAAATACACCAAGTTAAATAAAAATATTTTAATATATACATCTTACAACTACATCTTTGCACTATTTTTCTACATAGTCTCCATAGCGATTGAGGCACTTATCATATCTCTTCACAAGCTTTGAAATTCCTTCTGCATAAAAATTACCCGCTTGTGCCTGGAGCCAGCCTGTGACCGCATCTTTGAGCTCTTCGTCGTCATCAAACCGCTGTGACCCGAGCCATTTCTTCAAATGCATGAAGAGGTGACAATCACTTGGCGCCAGGTCTGGGCTGTAAGGTGGATGGTTGATAACGTCCCACTTGAAAGACTCAAGAAGGGCCGTTGTTCTGCGAGCAGAGTGAGGACGGGCGTTATCGTGCAAAAAAACGATACCGGAAGTCAGCATACCACGGCGTTTGTTCTGTATAGCCCGTCGTAACTTTTTTATTGTTTCACAGTACACGTCTTGATTAATGGTCGTACCACATTCCATGAATTCAACCAACAACACCCCTTTGGCATCCCAAAATACCGTTGCCATCAGTTTTCTGGCAGAAAAATCTTGCGAGGCTTTTTTTGGTTTGGTAGGCGAATTTGAATGTGCCCACATCTTTGATTGTTCTTTTGTCTCAGGGTTCACGTACTTAATCCAGGTTTCATCACCGGTCATGATTCTGTTTAACAATGTTTCTCCTTTGTCCTCATAACGTGACAGAAAGTCTAATGCAGAGGCCATTCTTTGAGTTTTGTGGTGGTCGGTAAGAATTTTGGGCACCCATCGTGCACAGAACTTACGGTAACCCAATCTTGCTGTCACTATCTCGTACAAGAGAGTCTTAGAAATCTGTGGAAAACCAGTAGACAACTCCGACATTGAGAAACGTCGATTTTCACGAACTTTTGCATCAACTGTCTGAACGAGTTCGTCAGTCACCAATGATGGTCTACCACTCCTCTCTTCATCATGAACGTTTTCTCGTCCACTTTTAAATAAACGTACCCATTCACGGACAACTCCTTCACTCATAACTCTTGGTCCGTACACGGCACAAAGCTCACGATGAATAGCTGCTGCAGAATATCCTTTGGCTGTAAAAAACCTTATGACAGCACGCACTTCACATTTGGCGGGGTTTTCTATTGCAGCACACATTTCAAACTGCCACAAAAACTAAACTAGCGCAGGTACGACATTCACTCGACCACGGCTTGATGCCGACTGACCTGTTGAGTGCGTGAACGCACAGATGGCGTCGCTACTCCCCCCACAACCCGCACTGTGACCAATCGGAGGTTACTTTCTGAACCGCCCTCGTAGAAAGAATTGCTGCATTATAGTACGGAAGGTAAGTGAAAGAAATTCACAGTGGAGTGAACAGAAATGACAATTTTGTAGAAAGACAATAATTACCCACAAGTCACTGTGTTTCATCATGGTCCCCTGAAGAATACAAAACCTTGGACCATACATAGAAAGAACTGCTGCATTATAGTACAGAAGGTAACTGAAACAAATTTGCAGTGGGGCAAAAAGAAATGATACTTATGTTCAAAGACAATAATTACCTGGAAGTTACCCCAATTGATCATGGTCCCCTGGCAATACAAAATGCTGAGTGTGCCCCTGAACAGTTGCACGTGAGAAAATAGTATACAGCCACAATAACATTTGCCGGTGTGTGTACCATGTCAAACATTTGGAAGGCAGTATGCTTCCCCATACAGTAACACCTAGACTGCCGTTCGACAGTTGTGGATGAACTCTCATGTGGGAAGAGGTGGGAACACATATTGCACCTTTCAACTCTACAGAAAATCTCATGTTTCTGCTCTCTAAAGGCTTTCTTCACCAGTGCAGACATTCACTCCAAAGTTTTAAAGAATGTCACTGTTTGTGCAAGTTGTTTTCAACATGTACTTTTGTTTTTATATATACTTTTGGCCTTTCAATTTTCTCTAAAACACAAAGAAAATAAATAGTTTACTGTTACATTCATATCATAATAATCCACCTTTTATAGATTTCTAGAAATATTTGTAAAATTTCTCTCCATCTAATAATATTTGATTTGTCTTTATGTATAATTAAAAGCTTTTAGCTGAAGAACAGAATAGTGTATTGCTGGAAGCCAATATGGACTGAGATTTAAAAAATAACAATAATGAAAGAAACAACACATCCACTGAAAATTATTAGATTAGTTGGGTTATCTGGACTGAAGGAGTAAATGTGCCATGAGTTTTTTCCCCATATTACATTTTAGGTTAATTTCATTTCAAGCAGTAGGCAGCAATGGAGTATAATGGCATCAACTTTCAATGATCTGTCTCATGTCTCTTGAATGTTACAGCTTTCCTGAAGCAATTTGTCCAGTTTTGTAGAGCAAAATTTCCATAGCAACATGGTGGAATGTTAATTTTATGAAATATCAAGAGCCTCACTGTAAGGATTATGAACATTACAGTGACTGCAGCATAAGCTGGGAGTGAGGAGAACCTGGAAATGTTACTGCCAGCACATTTTGTCTAGGTTATGGTCTAAAAGCTTTTTAAGATTTTAGTTTTGTCTGGTAGGTGTTTTGAAATATTTGTCTCTTGTATCAAATACTGAAAATGTTTTGGTTGATTCTTTATTAGTTTTAGTAAATTTCTTGCCTTTACTGACAGACCCTTCTGATTATTTCAACATTGACAAATAATTTCAGTTTCAGACACATAAGGTGGACATCTCGGAAGTGTGAAAGAAACTTTTTCGAGCGGTATATTAGTAGCATCATTGTTGGGCAGTTGGAGTCAGGCTATTGTGTGTGTGGGAAGGAAACATGCTGGTATCATTTTTCTTTCCATTTGCTGTTATTTTCTACCTATAAACCTTCCCACCTATGATTCTTTAAACAATCAAATCCCAGAAATGAAATCTTACACTGAGGTGACAATAGTCATGGGATACCTCATAATATCTTGTCAGACCTACTTTTGTCTAACACAGCACAGCAACTCAACATGGCATGGACTCAACAAGTCATTGAACTCCCCTGAAAAAATACTGAGCCATGCTGGCTCTATAGCTGTCTACAATTGTGAAAGTGTTGCTGGTGCAGGATTTTGTGCACAGACTGACCTCTCAATTATGTCCCATAAATCTTCAATGGGATTTATGTGGGGTGATCCGGGTGACCAAATCATTTGCCAGATTTGTCCAGATAGCTCTTAAAATCAATCACAAACAATTGTTGCCCGGTGACATCACATCATTGTTTGGGAACAATGAAGTCTGTGAATGCCTGAAAACCATATCCAAGTAGCCAAACATACCCATTTCCAGTCAGTGATCAGCTGAGTTGGACCAGAGGACCCACATCATTGTGGAGCCATAAATGCGTTTGATTGAAAGAAAACCATATTATATACTAACATGAAGTCTAACATTTTGTATTGACGTAATGGTTTCTAGCGATGAATACAAACTGTTGTTACACATATGTACATTGGTGGACTTTGTGTTTATATTTACATTGAAGGCTACGGTTTGAAAAACGACATGATCATCCGAAGCTAGTTGCCACACAGATGTGACTATTATCGCAACTGTGATGGACAGTGGAAAAAATAAAAATATTTCATATCCAAGTAGTTGGTCCTACCATCTATTGTGCTGGAACATCATGAAGATGAAGAAAGTGAAGACAATTATTGTGAGCATGATATGAACTCAATATATGTGGGTGAATTTTGTTTTGCAAAAGTTTACTGAAAATCAAAATTAAGTTTAAATTTCATGCTGTACAAAGCAAAAGGGGACAAACCAAATGAACACTAGATAATGATGATATGTTTTCTTTAAACATCATTTTCAAACAATGAAGTTTGCAGTCACAAAAGAAGAACCTTATATAGCCAAACAAAGATGTAGTAAGAAAGCTGCCAAAAGCCCATTAAAATCAGGTCTGCTAGTTTCAAAGATACAATCATCTTCAATAAAGACTGCCTGTTATGATGTAAACAAAATATGCTTTAAGTCTTAGTAGATCTTTTGGTTATTATTGAGCAAGTAAAACTTATAAACTGTGTGTTCACATTGTAAAACCATAATCCAATTATCACAGCCGGCCTGATGCATTATACCACGTTAATTAAAATAATATTCTCTCTGATGTTTTGTATCTTGTCTCAGCCAGAGAATAGGAATGATACACCGAGGAAATAAAGTAAGAAAGAGCACACAGGGATCAGTAAACAACAATGAATGTGGGAAGTTACTACAAACCTGTACTTACCACCACTGTTGGTACCATAAAGATTAATTTGACCAATTACAGCATGTACAAAGCCATTTAAGAGGTTGTTCTTCCCACACATCATATGCAACTGGAACAGGAACAAACCATAACATATGGTACAATGTGAAGTACCCACCAGCCACATACTTTACTGTGACTTGCAGAGTATAATTGTAGATGTCTCCCTCCTCCAAAAGCATACTCATGATTTTAACTGTGGGAAAGGGGTGAGAGGGGGCTGTAATCCATGTTTGTTTTGTGATGAATGGCAAAATAATTTTCACATTTCACGAGAGATGTCTGTTAGTGCTCATGTGGTTAGTCATGGCCCATTATGTTCTAATGCTCCCTTCAAACTGGTATTGAAATGATTTTTCCGGCTCTTAGGCAAGGATGTGAGTCCCGTTTGTGAAGATTTTCGATGTAGGAATAGAGGTTAGATCAGCTGTGCATCCCTGCCACTTGCCGGACACATTCCTGACTTCCTCCACTATCTCAGTGGGGTGACACTGTCAACTTAGCCCTGTATCACTCTTTCTAGAAATCTCAACAATTCTTTCAACTTGAAGTGGAATAAGAAATTCCTAAAGCAGCCTGTACATGATAAAATTTCTTTGTCAAATTCACTCATTTCTATCCCCAGGTTTGTCAAACAAGCCCTAACAATGTTTGCCAAGTTAACCTCACTTTTGAAGCAGGTGCTTTTCTTGTCATGAGGTATTTTGACACTAGTAGGAATGGCTGCGAATTCAGAGAAAGAGTTTCTTGCATTGATTTTAGCACTGAGTGTAAAGAATAAAAATAAAACAAGATGTTGGTCCAGGGAACACTTGAAATTGAGAGAGCTATGTACAAATATTAACTTGTTAAAGAAAATATTACACTCATAACCTGATGATTACATTAACTTTCTCTGAATAGACAGTCAACTTTTAATAACTGAGTTACTTTTCCCTAACACTGAAAAAGAAGACACAGGCATGTGAAAATTTGTTCTCTTCTGCTTGGTGCTCTAATGGTGGTTCATTGAAATTTTGCATCCCAGCCTGTGTGTTCTGCATAGAATATTGATTTTCTTTTTAATCTCTTTCTATGTAATATATAGCTTGAAAAGATGCAACACATCTACCATCAAGGAAACTACCAATGATTTTTTATTTTTATCTTTGATCACAGTGTCTGCACAGCAAAATAAATTGTAGTAAAACTCTTTTCCACTAAACATGTACGATGAAACACTGACACAAACAATGTCTGTCATTTCGCCAAATCTGCTGCCAAACAAAATTTCTTTCAAACACATCAAACATGTTCCATGTTTACAAACACATCAAACAGTGCCAAACATGGTTAAGCATGAAACTTCCTGGCAGATTAAAACTGTGTGCCAGACAGACTTCAAGGCTCGATCCCACACACAGTTTTTATCTGCCAGGAAGTTTTATATCAGCACACACTCTGCTGCAGAGTGAAAATATCATTATGGTTAAATAGTTGCCAAACCTACTAAAGTTTGACAAGTTATTTGATCATGTACCAGAGTGCTTAAGTTGTGCAGGGATGATTCCTATTTTTGTCAGCAGAGGGCAGCACCAGATGACAAAAAACTAAAATTATTAGCCCATGACTACCTAGAGGTTGATAGGGAGACTGGACTGTTGAGAGAGGAGAAACATAATAACTGAGAGCTGTTGGTCAGACAGGGATGGAAGAATCAGAATGTGGTCTCATGTCTTTTTTATAATTTGTTTCAATATAAAAGAAGGAAACATTCCACGTGGGAAAAATTATATATAAAAACAAAGATGAGGTGACTTACCGAACGAAAGCGCTGGCAGGTCGATAGACACACAAACAAACACAAACATACACACAAAATTCAAGCTTTCGCAACAAACTGTTGCCTCGTCAGGAAAGAGGGAAGGAGAGGGGAAGACGAAAGGAAGTGGGTTTTAAGGGAGAGGGTAAGGAGTCACTCCAATCCCGGGAGCGGAAAGACTTACCTTAGGGGGAAAAAAGGACAGGTATACACTCGCACACACGCACATATCCATCCACACATACAGACACAAGCAGATATATTTAAAGACCTTGTGTCTGTATATGTGTGGATGGATATGTGTGTGTGTGTGTGTGTGCGAGTGTATACCCGTCCTTTTTTCCCCCTAAGGTAAGTCTTTCCGCTCCCGGGATTGGAGTGACTCCTTACCCTCTCCCTTAAAAACCCACATCCCTTCGTCTTTCCCTCTCCTTCCCTCTTTCCTGACAAAGCAACCGTTGGTTGCAAAAGCTTGAATTTTGTGTGTATGTTTGTGTTTGTTTGTGTGTCTATCGACCTGCCAGCGCTTTCGTTCGGTAAGTCACCTCATCTTTGTTTTTATATATAATTATAATTTGTTTCCATCTATTTGTTCCCATGTGTGACTGCTTACTTAGTTTTTCAAGGAAGTCAGTTTAAACTAAAATCAGTTTCTTAATTTTAACTGTTGTTAGTATATTTACAGTTTTGAAATAATAACAAACTTAGGTAACTGAAAATTGATGTTGATAACAATCAAACTGTTTTCCATTTGTTTTTCTGTGATTATTACTGTTAAAGAAAAAATACAATAGTGATTAAAGGAAGTTTTCTTAAATTACTTTAATTTTTCAGAAACATATTTATTACTAAATAAATTTGCTGAATACTGGTAATAACTTTGTGTTCTGCCTTATGGCAGGTCTTGTCATGGGGGAAGCCTCTTCAGAGAGCTTCACCGCATGAGCGTCTAGGGAAGTGATTCCATTGGTGGTTTCCCATTGCCTTCAGCTGGGAATCGAACCCAGGCCCCTTGGCGTGTCAGACAGCTGCGCTGACCACTCGCCTATCGGGGCGGACATACTGGTGATAAGCTATCAAAATTTAGAAACACTTGACTGGCAGTAATAAATCATGTGCTTATTTCATCACTTTTCCAAAAAAAACTTATAATTGAATAAAACAAAACATACAAGAACATGGGCAGTTAATGTGTAGTTTCTGAGGTGTGCTAATTATTATTGGTTATGTTTGCATAGATTATAATAGTAAATTTCAGAGAATTTTCAAACATAATTCTGGCTGCATAATTACTTTGCATTTTTCTGTGTTATCAGTATAAATACTTGTTCATTTTGAATCAGCAGAAGTTGGTGTTTGTGTTGAAATATTGGATAATTCAAACACCTACACAGAGTACTGTGTTACAAACTTCATGTTGAACTATTCACCTCCTGGTGCAACCAGTAGCTTCTCAAAATCAGGCCATAATTATTTGACAAACCTGTCACAGCAACCACTTCTGTGACTTCTACCTCACCATTTATAACCATGCTATTGAAGTAACCAGCTCAGAGAAGTATCTCTGACAAAGAGTACCAATGCTCGGGGCAACAAGGTGAGGGGATGGAAGGGAAGGGGCACTCCCAGCTAGTTCTCAGAGAAAGGAGAAATGTAGTGTAGTCAGGTGTTTTCCTTACAAGAAAATCATTTAAAACCTAGTATTACATAGATTTTAAACCAAGGTGTATGCACACCAGGACAACAGGGAAGCACGCAGAAATTTTTTCAGCTGGGAAAAATCCAAGATAAACCCAGGAATTTTTTAGAATTCCATGGAAGCTTTTTATTCTTCTAGTTTTCAGTTAAAATTTTGTAATTTTGACTAGTATGAAGTGATACCCTAACAAAGAATTTTACTTTAGCTTGCTACTGCAGAATAACACTGCAGCCATAAAACATAAACAAGAGGATAACACTAAAACAAAACTTTAATTATAAAGAAAATATGCTATTTACAACAATAAAACACAGTGCACACACAAGCATCTTCCGACAGCAAAATGTATCAAAGGCTGTAGGGTGGAGACTATGAAGTATTACATAACAATGAACTGCTTTCGATGAGCATGATGTCACAACTGTTTACATTTCTAATAGGTCGCAGGATAATATTGCAAATTGTGATTTGAGAAGCATTACTTTGAAAGTAAATTTCCTTTTACACAAGCTGAATTACGCTATGTGTGAGAAGGTGCAATAAATTTCTTAAATCATGGAGCATTTGAGTCTCATTTAAAACTTAGCACTTTGAGGACCAATCACTTAGAAAAATTTTGGGCCCATAAGATGAGACATTTATGCCATTATTTAAAATTTCATTAACTCATTTGTGTTTGATGTATCTTGAGGTGTAACAGATGTGAAAAAAGCCAATATTATATGTGAAACGTTAGCAGTTCATGTAGCCATACTGTATGTATATTAATTTAAACCACTAACTTTTCCGCCAGCCGGTGTGGCTGAGTGGTTCTAGGCGCTTCAGTCTGGAACTGTGCAACCGCTACAGTCACAGGTTCAAATCCTGCCTCAGGCATGGACGTGTGTGATGTTGTTAGGTTAGTTAGGTTTAAGTAGTTCTAAGTTCTAGAGGACTGATGACCTCAGATGTTAAGTCCCATAGTGCTCAGAGCCATTTGAACTAACTTTTCTTATTTGTGTATTCTCACTTCTTAACATTGATGTTGTTGTTGGCTGACTACACCATGTGTCCTATATCTGCTGTCATTGGATGCAAGATCATGTGGTGTGAGCTATGATGGTGATGCATCTGCACATACGGTGAAAAGACAAAAGTACCTTAAAGCTGATAAGGTAGAACACAAGATCCTGGAGTGAAATCCACTGGAAGTTTAGAACAACAGTTTATTAACAAAGTGACAAACAATTTGTTATTCAGCCACAGTTATTTTAAAAACTTTCCCCAAAATTGAAATTTACGGGGTTGCCTCACTCCAACAATTACTTTGTTAAAATTAACATATTCTGAATAATAAATAAATTTATGGGCTCCAGCCCACTATCTACTTTTTTTACCACCAGCAGCAATTACTCTTTGTTAAACAACATACTTTAAAATATTAAGACTTTCCTACAGTTGCAATTTACCGGCACTAGCCCACTGCAGCAATTACTCTTTCTTGAGAAGACTAATCACTGTTGACAGATAGCAACACATATTCTCTAAGTAGAGACACACATTCAAATACATTTGTCCACAGTTTGTGGTCTATTGATTTGCATTGCTGCCCCTAAATCTAGGGTTCCTGGGTTTGATTCCCATCTGGATCAGCGATTTTCTCAACCCAAGAACTGGGTGTTTGTGTTGTCCTCATCATTTCATCATCATTCAGGAAATGGTGAGACTGGAAAGTGAGAAGGTTGGGAATTTGTACGGGAGCTGATAACACTGCCATTCCTAAATTACTTAGGACAAATGCCAGAGTGCTTCCTATTTTAAGGCCAATTACTTGCCCCACCCTTACAAAAGTAGACCTGTAAGAATGCATTTCCCTATAAATATAAATTATGTTATTTTTGTTGTTCTTAAAAAAATGATGCACCATGAGGGAAATATTCAAATGGGACAGAAATCAGCAGTTGTGATGTACATATACAGAAAAACAAATGCTTACAATTTTAGAACAATTGGATGATCTATTAAATAGAAAGAGCTTCACAAACTGAGCCAGTCAATAACAAGTTGGTCCATTTGTGGCCCCTATGCAAGCAGTTATTCTGCTTGGCATTGACTGATAAGAGTGTAGTTCCCCCTGAGGGGTATTGAGCTGAATCCTGACCATCTGGCATGTTATATCATCAAAATTATGCAACACAGCTAGCTCTTTATTCCCATGAAGTAATGAGTGCTGTTGACAAGGGATCTCAGATCGATTCCATATTCCTAGGTTTCCAGAAGGCTTTTGATACCGTTCCTCACAAGCAACTATTGATCAAATTGCGTGCATATGAGGTATCATCTCAGTTGTGTGACTGGATTCGTGATTTCCTCTCATAGAGGTCACAGTTCATAATGATAGATGGTAAATCATCGAGTAGAACAGAAGTGATATCTGGCGTTCCGCAAGGTAGTGTCATAGGCCCTCTGCTGTTCCTCAGTTACATAAATGATCTAGTTGATAATCTGAGCAGTCCCCATAGATTATTTGCAGATGATACTGTAATTTATTGTCTAGTGAAATCATCAGATGATCAATTCCAATTACAAAATGATCTAGAGCGAATTTCTGTATAGTGCGAAAAGTGACAATTGGCACTAAACAAATAAAGGTGTGAGATTATCCACACGGGTACTAAAAGAAATCCCAATAAAATATTGGGTATACGATAAATCGCACAAATCTAAGGGCTGTCAATTCGACTAAACACCTAGGAATTACAATTACGAGCAACTTAAATTGGAAAGACCACATAGATAATATTGTGGGGAAGGTGAAACAAAGACTGCACTTTGCTGGCAGAACACTTAGAAATTGTGACAGACCCACTAAAGAGACAGCCTACATTACACTTGTCCATTCTCTGCTGGAATATTGCTGCACGGTATGGGAGGTAGGATTGACAGAGGGCATCGAAAGAGTGCAAGGAAGGGCAGATCGTTTCGTGTTATTGCGCAAAAGGGGTGAGAGTGTCACTGATATGATGCACGAGTTGGGGTGGCAGTCACTGAAACAAAGGTGGTCTTCTTTGCGGTATGAAGTTTCAATCACCAACTTTCTCTTCCGAATGCGAAAATATTTTGTTGATACCCACCTACGTAGGGAGGAATGATCATTGTAAGAAAATAAGAGAAATCAGATCTCGAATGGAAAGATTTAGGTGTTCATTTTTCCCATGCGCCATTTGAGAGTGGAATGGTAGAGAAATAGTATGAAAATGGTTCGATGTACCCTCTGCCAGACACTTAAATGTGAATTGCAGAGTAACCATGTAAATGTAAATGAAGATGAATCAGGTTGGAGGGTCCTGCCCAAAAAACTGTACACATTCTCAGTTGGGGAGCAAACTGGTGATGTTGCTGACCAAGTAAAGGTTTGGCAAGCTTCAAGAAAATCAGAAGAAATTCTCGCCGTGTGCAGGTGGCCATTATCTTCCTGAAATATATGCCCAAGAGGCTAGCCACAAAGCCCAACAAAATATGGTGCAGCATAGCATCGACATGCACCTGTGCCGCAAGGGTGCTGCAGATGACAGCCAAAGGGGTTCTGCTGTGAAAAGAAATGCCACCCCAGATCATCACTCCTGGCTGTCGGGCCATATGGCAAGCAACAGTCAGGTTGGTATCCCACCACTGTCCAGGGGATCTCCAGAGATGCAGTAAAATTGTCTTCAGTGATGAGTCGTACTCCGAACTGGGCCCTGATCACCAGTGTCTGGGGATGCCCTGGACAGTGGTTGTTGTTGTTGTTGTGGTGGTGGTGTTGGTGGTTGTCAGTCCAGAGACTGGTTTGATGCAGCTCTCCATGCTACTCTATCCTGTGCAAGCTTCTTCATCTCCCAATACCTACTGCAGCCTACATCCTTCTGAATCTGCTTAGTGTATTTATCTCTTGGTCTCCCTCTATGATTTTTACCCTACATGCAGCCCTCCAGTACTAAATTGGTGATCCCTTGGTACCTCAGAACATGTCCTATCAACTGATCCCTTCTTCTAGTCAAGTTGTGGCACAAATTCCTCTTCTCCTCAATTCTGTTCAGTATCTCTGCATTCATTATATGATCTATCCGTCTAATCTTCAGCATTTTGAAAGCTTCTATTCTCTTCTTGTCTAAACTATTTATCATCCACGTTTCACTTCCATACATGGCTACACTCCATACAAATACTTTCATAAATGACTTCCTGACACTTAAATCTATACTGGATGTTAACAAATTTCTCTTCTTCAGAAACGCTTTCCTTGCCAATGCCAATCGACATTTTATATCCTCTCTACTTTGACCATCATCAGTTACTTTGCTCCCTAAATAGCAAAACTCCTTTACTACTTTAAGTGTCTCATTTCCTAATCTAATTCCCTCAACATTACCCAATTTAATTCGACTACATTCCATTATCCTCATTTTGCTTTTGTTGATGTTCATCTCATATCCGCCTTTCAAGACACTGTCCATTCTGTTCAATTGCTCTTCCAGGTCCTTTGCTGTCTCTGACAGAATTAAAATATCGTTGGTGAACCTCCATGGATTTTAATTCCTACTACAAATTTTTCTTTTGCTTCATTTACTGCTTGCTCAATATACAGATCAAATATCAGGAATAGGCTACAAACCTGTCTCACTGCCTTCCCAACCACTGCTTCCCTTTCATGCCCCTTGACTCTTATAACTGCCATCTGGTCTCTGTACAAACTGTAAACAGCCTTTCGCTCCCTGTATTTTGCCCCTGCCACCTTAAGAATTTGAAAGAGAGTATTCCAGTCAACATTGTCAAAAGCTTTCTCTAAGTCTACAAATGCTAGAAATGTAGGTTTGCCTTTCCTTAATCTTTCTTCTAAGATAAGTCATAGGGTCAGTATTGCCTCACATGTTCCAAAATTTCTACGGAATCCAAACTGATCTTCCCCTCGTTAGTATTTTGCAGCCGTGACTTATTAAACTGATATTTCCGTAATTTTCACATCTGTCAAATCCTGCTTTCTTTGGAATTGGAAATACTATATTCTTCTTGAAGTCTGAGGGTATTTTACCTGTCTCAACATCTTGCTCACCAGATGGTAGAGTTTCGTCAGGGCTGGCTCTCCCAAGGCTGTCAGTAGTTTTAATGGAATGTTGTCTACTCCGGGGCCATGCCTTGATTTAAGTCTTCCAGTGCTCTGTAAAACTCTTCACGCAGTATCACATCTCCCATTTCATCTTCATCTACATCCTCTTCCATTTCCATAATATTGTCCTCAAGTACATTGCCCTTGTATAGATTCTCTATATACTCCTTCCACCTTTCTGCTTTCCCTTCTTTGGTTAGAACAGGGTTTGAATCTGAGCTCTTGATATTCATACAAGTGGTTCTCTTTTCTCCAAAGGTCTCTTTAATTTTCCTGTAGGCAGTATCTATCTTACCCCTAATGATATATGCCTCTACATCCTAAAATTTGTCCTCTAGCCATCCCTGCTTAATCATTTTGCACTTCCTGCGATCTCATTTCTGAGATGTTTGTATTCCTTTTTGCCTACTTCATTTACTGCATTTTTATATTTTCACCTTTCATCAACTAAATTCAATATATCTTCTGTTTACCAAAGCTTTATACTATCCCTCGTCTTTTTACATACTTGGTCCTCTGCTGCCTTCACCATTTCATCCCTCAAATGTACCCATTCTTCTTCTACTGTGTTTCTTTCCTCCATTCCTGTCAGTCGTTCCCTGATGTTCTCCCTGAAACTCTCTACAACTTCTGGTTCTCTCATTTATCCAGATCCCATCTCCTTACATTCCCAGCTTTTTGCAGTTTGTTCAGTTTTAATCTACAGTTCATAACCAAAAGATTGTGGCCAGAGTCCTAAATCTCTGTCTTACGATTATATAATCTATCTGAAACCTTCCAGTATCTCCAGACCTCTTCCATATATACAACCTTCTTTCATGGTTCTTGAACCAAGTATTAGCTATGATTAAGTTGTGCTCTGTGCAAAATTCTACTAGGCAGCTTCCTCTTTCATTTCTTACCCTTATTCCATATTCACCTACTATGTTTCCTTCTCTTCCTTTTCCTACTATTGAATTCCAGTCACCCGTGACTATTAAATTTTCGTCTCCCTTCACTATCTGAATAATTTCTTTTATCTCATCATACATTTCATCATTCTCTTCATCATCTGTGGAGCTAGTTGGCATATAAACTTGCACTACTGTGGTCGGTGTGTGCTTTGTATCTATGTTGGCCACAATAATGTGTTCACAATGCTGTTTGTAGAAGCTTACTCGGATTCATATTTTTTTATTCATTGTTAAACCTACTCCTGCATTAACTCTATTTGATTTTGTATTCATATCCCTGTATTCATCTGACCTGACGTCTTGTTCCTCCTGCTACCGTACTTCACTAATTCCCACTATATCTAACTTTAACCTATCCATTTCCCATTTTAAATTTTCTGACCTACCTGCCTGATTAAGGGAACTGACATTCCACGCTCTGATCTGTTGAATGCCAGTTTTCTTTCTCCTGATACCGACATCCTCTTGAGTAGTCCCCACCCAGAGATCTGAATGGAGGACTATTTTACCTCCACAATAATTTACCCAAGAGCCGTAATTTTTCTCGAGGGCATGCAGCTTTACTGTATGGTTAAATGATGATGGCGTCCTCTTGGGTAAAATATTGCGGAGGTAAAATAGTCCCCCATTCAGATCTCTGGGTGGGGACTACGCAAGAGGACTTCGTTATCAGGAGAAAGAAAATTGGCGTTCTACGGATCGGAGCGTGGAATGTCAGATCCCTTAATCGGGCAGGTAGGTTAGAAAATTTAAAAAGGGATGTGGATAGGTTAAAGTTAGATATAGTGGGAATTAGTGAAGTTCGGTGGCAGGAGGAACAAGACTTTTGGTCAGGTGAATACAGGGTTATAAACATAAAATCAAACAGGCGTAATGCAGGAGTAGGTTTAACAATGAATAAAAAAATAGGAGTGCAGGTAAGCTACTACAAACAGCATAGTGAACGCATAATTGTGGCCAAGATAGACACGAAGCTTACGCCTACTACAGTAGTACAAGTTTATATGCCAACTAGCTCTGCAGATGATGAAGAAATTGATGAAATGTATGATGAGATAAAAGATATTATTCAGGTAGTGAAGTCAGATGAAAATTTAATAGTCATGGGTGACTGGAATTCGAGAGTAGGAAAAGGGAGAGAAGGAAACATAGTAGGTGAATGTGGATTGGGGGTAAGAAATGAAAGTGGGAGCCGTCTGGTTGAATTTTGCACAGAGCATAAATTAATCATAGTTAACACTTGGTTCAAGTCGTTGAATACATAACACACAGATACAACACAAACAAGGCAACTGTGGAGGTGTTCCTGGACATCGAAAAGGCTTTCGATCGTCTATGGCACAACAGCCTAATACGCAAACATAGTAAAATAGTCCCCCATGTCCCCCATGTCCACATGTAAAATAGTCCCGCAGGGTTCCCCGACGGGCTCGTACATCTCATACACTCATATCTCATGGACAGGAGTTTCAACACCGACGTGCAGGGCACGACATGGTATCCAGGCAGGAGTACCCCCAGGAAGTATCCTAGGGCCCTTACTGTTTAACCTCTACATTAACGACCTCTCAGCTACACATAACACGACGGTAGCAATCTACGCGGATGACACTGCCATCCTTGCACAAGATTGGAAGCCGTCTAAAATTAACTCACGACTACAGACTGCACTCAGAACGGCGGAGCCTTGGCTGGTGAAATGGCGTGTTAGAGTAAACGTCGACAAGTGCGAGGCCGTTCTGTTCACTAGAAGACCGAAGCAACTGCACAAACATCAGCACTGCAACCCAATAACACTACACACACGCCCAATACATTTCCGCGAGAAGTTCAAATACCTCGGTGTCTGGCTGGACAGTAAACTACTCTGGGGGGATCACATTCAACACGTGACCAACAAAGCTAACGCGAGGCTCAAACAACTCTACCCTATGCTTAACAGGCGTAGCACACTGAACAGGAGGGTGTCTAGGTCCACGTACATGACACTTGTTAGACCCCTGATGACGTACGCAGCCCATGTCTGGGGATACGCTGCGCCAACTCGTCTGCGCCGTCTGCAGCTCATACAGAACAAAGTACTCAAAATCATAAGCAACGCTCCGCGCTACACACGCATCGCAGACCTTCACCGGGAATACCGGCAAGATACTATCTTGCAGGTATTCCAAAAACTCTCCACACGACTGTACAATAACACGAGACACTCGCACAACCCGTTTATCCTTTCTCTGGGTAACTACGACCACAACCATAGATGGAAGCATAACAGACCAAAGACATTACTGGCTAGGAACTAAACATCTATGGTCCATAGAACGCTAACACGACAGAACTGGCGAGCCCCTGCAACACAGTTATTACTGGAACATGAAAGAAGGTTGTATACATGGAAGAGGCCTGGAGACACTGGAAGGTTTCAGATAGATTATATAATGGTAAGACAGAGATTTAGGAACCAGGTTTTAAATTGTAAGACATTTCCAGGGGCAGATGTGGACTCTGACCACAATCTATTGGTTATGAACTGTAGATTGAAACTGAAGAAACTGCAAAAAGGTGGGAATTTAAGGAGATGGGACCTGAATAAACTGAAAGAACCAGAGGGTGTACAGAGTTTCAGGGAGAGCATAAGGGAACAATTGACAGGAATGGGGGAAAGAAATACAGTAGAAGAAGAACAGGTAGCTATGAGGGATGAAGTAGTGAAGGCAGCAGAGGATCAAGTAGGTAAAAAGATGAGGGATAGTAGAAATCCTTGGGTAACAGAAGAAATATTGAATTTAATTGATGACAGGAAAAAATATAAAAATGCAGTAAATGAAGCAGGCAAAAAGGAATACAAATGTCTCAAAAATGAGATCGACAGGAAGTGCAAAATGGCTAAGCAGGGATGACTAGAGGACAAATGTAAGGATGTAGAGGCTTACCTCACTAGGGGCAAGGTAGATACTGCCTACAGGAAAATTAAAGAGACCTTTGGAGAAAAGAGAGCCACTTCTATGAATATCAAGAGCTCAGATGGAAACCCAGTTTTAAGCAAAGAAGGAAAAGCAGAAAGGTGGAAGGAGTATATAGAGAGTCTATACAAGGGTGATGTACTTGAAGACAATATTATGGAAATGGAAGAGGATGTAGATGAAGATGAAATGGGAGATACGATACTGCGTGAAGAGTTTGACAGAGCACTGAAAGGCCTGAGTCGAAACAAGGCCCCAGGAGTAGACAACATTCCATTAGAACTACTGACGGCCTTGGGAGAGCCAGTCATGATAAAACTCTACCATCTGGTGAGCAAGATGTATGAGACAGGTGTAATACCCTCAGATTTCAAGAATATAATATTTCCAATCCCAAAGAAAGCAGGTGTTGTTAGATGTGAAAATTACCGAACTATCAGTTTAATAAGTCACAGCTGCAAAATACTAACGCGAATTCTTGACAGACGAATGGAAAAACTGGTAGAAGCCAACCTCAGGGAAAATCAGTTTGGATTCCGTAGAAATGTTGGAACACGTGAGGCAATACTGACCCTACGACTTATCTTAGAAGAAAGACTAAGGAAAGGCAAACCTACATTTCTAGCATTTGTAGACTTAGAGAAAGGTTTTGACAATGTTGACTGGAATACTCTTTTTCAAATTCTAAGGGTGGCAGGGGTAAAATACAGGGAGCGAAAGGCTATTTACAATTTGTACAGAAACCAGATGGCAGTTATAAGAGTCGAGGGACATGAAAGGGAAGCAGTGGTTGGGAAGGGAGTAAGACAGGGTTGTAGCCTCTCCCCAATGCTATTGAATGTGTATATTGAGCAAGCAGTAAAGGAAACAAAAGAAAAATTCGGAGTAGGTATTAAAATCCATGGAGAAGAAATAAAAACTTTGAGGTTTGCCGATGACATTGTACTTCTGTCAGAGACAGCAAAGGACTTGGAAGATTAGTTGAATGGAATGGACAGTGTCTTGAAATGAGGATATAAGATGAACATCAACAAAAGCAAAATGAGGATAATGGAATGTAGTCGAATTAAGTCGGGTGATGCAGAAGGAACTAGATTCTGAAAGTATTTGTATGGAGTGTAGCCACGTATGCAAGTGAAACATGGACGATAAATAGTTTGGACAAGAAGAGAATAGAAGCTTTCAAAATGTGGTGCTACAGAAGAATGCTGAACATGGGTAGATCACGTAAGTAACGAGGAGGTATTGATTGGAATTGGGGAGAAGAGGAGTTTGTGGCACAACTTGACAAGAAGAAGGGACCGGTTGGTAGGACATGTTCTGAGGCATCAAGGGATCACAAATTTACCATTGGAGGGCAGTGTGGAGGGTAAAAATGGTAGAGGGAGACCAAGAGATGAATACACTAAGCAGATTCAGAAGGATGTAGGTTGCAGTAAGTACTGGGAGATGAAGAAGCTTGCACAGGATAGAGTAGCATGGAGAGCTGCAATTAAACCAGTCTTAGGACTGAAAACCACAACAACAATATCAAATGAGTTAACCACTACTAATGGATAGCAGCACATATTCTCTAAGTAGAGACACGCATTCAAATGCATTTGTCTGCAGTTTGTGGTCTAGTGATTAGTGTTGCTGCCTCTAGCTCTAATGGTCCTGGATTTGCTTCCGTGCTGTGTCAGGCATTTTTTCTGCCAGAGAACTGGCTGTTTGTGTTGTCCTCATCATTTCATCATCATTCAGAAAATGGCGAGACTGGGAAGCGGTAACCACACCATCCCTATATTACTTCAGGCAAATGGCAGAGTCGTAAGGCCACAGCCAATTACCTGCCCCACCCTTGCAAAACTAGACATGCAAGAATGCACCTGCCTATAATTATAAATTATGTAATTTTTGTTGTTCTTATAAAAATGGAATATCATAAGGGAATCATCCCAATGGGATGGAAATCAGCATATGTGACATATGTACAGACAAACAAATGGTTACAATTTCAGAACAATTGGATGATTTATTAAACAGAAAGTGCTTCACAAATTGAACCAGTCAATAACATGTTGATTCATTTGTGACTCTTATGCAAGCAGTTATTCTGCTTGGCATTGAGTGATAGAGTTTTATTTCCTCCTGAGGGGTATTGTGCCAAATTCTGACCATCTAGCATGTTATATCATCAAGAGCCTGAGCTGGTTGGAGGGCCCTGACCATAAAACTGTACACTTTCTCAGTTGGGGAGCAATCTGGCAATGTTGCTGACCGAGTTAAAGTTTGGCAAGCACAAAGAAAAGCAATAGAAATTCTCACCGTGTGCAGGCTGGTGTTATCTTCCTGAAATATAAGCCCGGCAGGCTAGCCACAAAGGCCAACAAAATAGGGTGTAGTATATCATCGACATACTGCTGTGCTGCAAGGGTGCTGTGGATGACAGCCAAAGGGGTCCTGCTGTGAAACGAAATGGCACCCCAGACCATCACTGCTGGCTGCTGCGCTAGTATTAGACTTAGTTGTAGGAAAGGGGAATTTTGTTAAAATTCAGTAAAGGCACAGTTGGGCGATGAAGTCTGGGCTGCTGGCAGTGTGTGGTAATCGTCGGAGCCAGTAGGCCAGCCAGAGTAAACGTGGTGCGGAGCTGCAGTGGCATATTGCACGTATGATTTGTTTGGAGTGGAGCAACAGTGAGGCAGGTAACTGCAGCATTGCTTTAAGTTATTGCGATGTATGGGGCGAGGCAGTAGCCCAGAGCGGGGAGTGGCGATGTGTAAGTGGCTGACGTATGGGAATTTACCCCTGCCATAGTTTCTGTCTCTCTCTGACACTAAGTCAGAAGAGAGGAGAAAACCAGTATAAATAGACAGGCAATTTTAGCTAGAGGGTGTGCCAGGTCAGTCGAGAGTCGGGTCGGACCAGTGCTGGTCTACACTTATAGGGGCCAGTCTGGCAGCAATGTTGTAAATATTCTGTGTAAACCTGTACTTTTTTTCTATGTACTTGTACAGGCTGTATTCTGCCTCTGGAGACACAACACCAGGGCAGCCGGGTACTTGGAGATTGCACGGTCTGCCTGAAGCAGGGCATGACAGCGGTCTGCAGTGCGTTCAGGACTGGCCACATGTGCTTCCCATCTGGCTTACCGGGGCCCGTGCGAGGTGTATGCTGCGGGAGGCACGGCAGCACTGAAACAGCGTTAGGGACAGCGGCGGGTGTTGCCATCCGGTGAGCACCAATAGCGGCAAGTAAGACTAGCAGCAACCGAGGGCCACAGGAGACCAGTACAACCACCTTCATCCCACGGCCGGACAGAGCAGGCGAAATGGGGCGGAGGGCGATGGGGACCAGGGACTGTAACAGCCTCTGGAATTGCGGGCAGTAGAGCAGTGCCAGTTGCTATGCCTTGGCGAATGGGCGAGCGCGGCTGACTTCCATCGTCAGGCAGCCTTGATGACCGCAGCAGCAGTGTCGGCAGTCCAGGAGTGCGGAGACGGCCAGACTCGCAGAACTGTGCGCGGGTGGCATGCCCACACTAAGCTTCTGTAAACTAGCTGAATAAAGGAATACTTACGAATACCGCTGTATCACCGTGCACTGCTCCTTGATGCTATTGAACTTGTTTAGCATTCTGATGAGAAACGGCGTGTTGGGCATCAGCTCAGCCAACTAGAGTCCCGGGTTCGACCACCGGTGGGCTGCAACATGGCTGTCGGGCCATATGGCAAGCAACAGTCAGATTGGTATCCCACCACTGTCCAGGGCATCTCCAGAGACGCAGTAAAATTGTCTTCAGTGATGAGTCATACTCCGAACTGAGTCCTGATCACCAGTGTCTGGGGATGACCTGGACAGTGGTACGATAATCTGACTGTTGCCTGCCACACTTCATGACAACCAGGAGTAATGCTCTGAGGTATCATTCCTTTTCACAGCAGGACTCCTGCAGTTGCCATCCTAGGCCCCCTTACAGCATAGTGGTACCAGGGTTGACCGTAAAAGAAGGTTCCCATGGTGCTACAGATCTGAAAAGTGCTGTTACAGTGGATTCCACAATTCTATAGTGTACCTTGGGTCCCCCATTATAAATCCCCTTCCTAGTGAGCTGCCTGCGGAGCTCAGTCTTGGATTGGCAGCTGTACGTGATGGATCTCCCCATTGCTTCGCCTGCCAGGTGTGAGCTGCACTTGGTGATCTGTTTCCTGTCTGCAAAAAACATTGCGCTGGCAGAAATCCATTCCCAGCTATGCAAAATCTATGGAGACAAGTGTGTGAGAGTACAACATGTGCGCAAATGGTACAGAGAGTTCAAGAACGGGCGTACTGTCGTCCATGATGAGGAGCGTTCTGCACGGTCATCTTTTTCTGATGAAACAATCACAAAAGTGGAGGCAGCGGTGCTCTCAGATTGAAGAGTAACGGTTATTGAGCTCCCCAAAATGATCCCTGTTGTCAGCAAAACCTCTATTGATAAGATTTTGATGGAGCATGCTAAGGTTTGAGAGGTGGGTGCCAAGAATGGTGACCGAAGACCACAAACGTCAATGCGTTGAAGCAGCCCAAGAATTTCTTCAAGATAATGGACCTCATGGCGAGGAATATCTTGACTCCATCGTCACTGGAGATGAGACCTGATTGCACTATCACACACCCAAAACCAAAGAACAGTCCAAATGGTGTAAGTTCCCAGAGTCGCCGAGATGGCGAAAATTCAAACAAATGCAAAGTGTCGGCAAAGTGATGGCAACAGTGTTTTGGGACAGGAAGAGGGTATTGTTGTGCGAGTCCTTACCCACAGGTACAACAATCAACACTGCCGGGTACCGTGAGAAACTGCAAAAATTGCGCTGTGCAATTTAAAACAAGAGGAGGGGTATGCTGTCCAAGGGGGTGTGTTTGCATCAGGATAAACTTGACCGCTCACTGCCAAAGCCACCAACGAGCTCATTGGAAAATTTGGATGGGGTATTGTGAAACACCCACCCTACGGGCCGGGCTTAGCCCCAAGTGACTACCATCTCTTCCCTGACATGAAGGAACACCTGGGTGGAACGCATTTCGGCAACAGAGAAGGGCTGGAAGAAGCAGTTCTCAGGTATAAGCACGGCTTGGTGGCAGACTTTTTTGACTCGGGCATTCATAAGCTCATACACCACATGCAAAAATTTTTTGACCTCAGTGGCAACTATGAAGAAAAATAGGTTTCCAAAAGTGTAAGCATTCATGAAATAAATATGTTTTACACTGTGAAAAAAACTGGGAACCTTATTTTACGGACACACCTCATATATCAACAATGTTCTATGGCGTGTTTTGTTGCCCTTCATGGCAAACAGTCCTGTGCTTACATTTCAGCAAGATAACACATACCCACACACAGATAGAGTTTCTGCTGTTTGTCTTGTGCTTGCTGAACCCTACCTTCACCAGCAAGGTGACCGGATCTCTCCCCATTCGAGAACATTTGGAGCATTATGGGCTGGGCTCTCTAACCAGCTACCGATTTTGACGCTCTAACATGCCAGACTAACTTGGAAGAGCAGTTGAATGGAATGGACAGTGTCTTGAAAGGAGGATATAAGATGAACATCAACAAAAGCAAAATGTGGATAATGGAATGTAGTTGAATTAAGTTGGGTGATGCTGAGGGAGTTAGATTAGGAAATGAGACACTTAAAGTAGTAAAGGAGTTTTGCTATTTGGGGAGCAAAATAGCTGATGATGGTCGAAGTAGAGAGGATATAATATGTAGACTGGCAATGGCAAGGAAAGCGTTTCTGAAGAAGAGAAATTTGTTAACATCGAGCATAGATTTAAGTGACAGGAAGTCGTTTCTGAAAGTATTTGTATGGAGTGTAGCCATGTATGCAAGTGAAACATGGATGATAAATAGTGTGGACAAGAAGAGAATAGAAGCTTTCAAAATGTGGTGCTACAGAAGAATGCTGAAGATTAGATGGGTAATCACATAACTAATGAGGAGGTATTGAACAGAATTGGGGAGAAGAGGAGTTTGTGGCACAACTTGACTAGAAGAAGGGATCGCTTGGTAGGACATGTTCTGAGGCATCAAGGGATCACCAATTGAGTATTGGAGGGCAGCGCGGAGGGTAAAACTCCTAGAGGGAGACCAAGAGATGAATACACTAAACAGATTCAGAAGGATGTAGGCTGCAGTAGGTACTGGGAGATGAAGAAGCTTGCACAGGATAGAGTAGCATGGAGATCTGCATCAAACCAGTCTCTGGACTGAAGACCACAACGACAACATGCCAGTTGGTCATTCTGGCATGATATCTCTCAGGAGGACATCGAACTACTCTATCAATTAATGCCAAGCTGAATAACTGCTTGCATAAGGGCCGCAGGTGAAATAATACATTACTGACTTGCTCAATTTGTGAAGCTCTTCCTCTTGAGTAAATCGTCCAGTAGTTTTTATGGAATTGTAGTCATTTGTTTGTCTGTAAATGTACAGGTTGTCCCAAAAAGCATGACCCAATTTTAGCTTGTAATAATATTGAGACAAATGTCACTAGGTAGCTGAAACAGCACTGGATGTAATCCGCATGGTCTAGAGTTTCAGAAAAAAATCCGCTAGATGTTGCTACGAGCACTGACCTGGAGCATGCAGCCAGTCTCGCGCAATATGGCATCCATGCGACAGAAGGCATATTGTGTTATTGAATTTAGTTGTACTCAATCAGTGATCGCAGTTCAGCGGGCATTTCATATTTGATTCCATGCTAAATCACCATCACCAAAGAACACTTGAGGGTGGTATAAACAGTTTGAAGAAACAGGGTGCCTCTGTAAAGGCAAAACTACTGGCTGGCCACGCATTCCTGAACAAACAATGGAACAAATCCGATGAGCAGTTGAGTGGAGCCCCCTTAAGTCTACACATTGAGCTGGCCAAGAACTTGTGTTACCACACATGACAGTGTGACATGTGTTACGGTGTCATTTAGCCCTCAAACCATACTGATTATAACTGGTACAAGCTCTTTGTTACTGCACATGACAGTGTGGCGTGTGTTACAGCGCCATTTAGCCCTCAAACCATACCGATTACAACTGGTACAAGCTGTTTGTTACTGCACATGACAGTGTGACGTGTGTTACGGCGTCATTTAGCCCTCAAACCATACCGATTACAACTGGTACAAGCTCTTCGTTACTGCACATGACAGTGTGACGTGTGTTACGGCATCATTTAGCCCTCAAACCATACCGATTACAACTGGTACAAGCTCTTCGTTACTGCACATGACAGTGTGGCATGTGTTACGGCATTGTTTAGCCCTCAAATGATACCGGTTACAACTGGTACAAGCTCTTTGAGATACTGACAAAGTGAAGCGAGTGGATTTCAGCAGTGCTATTCTAGAGGACATGGAAGATGGCACTTTTATGTCACTGTTGATATTCAGTAATGAGGCAACTTACCATATTAGCAATAAGGTTCACCGCCATAATGTACGTATATGGGGGCTTGAACATCCTCATGAAACAATTGAACATGAACATGTTTCACCAACAGTGAATTTTTTTTATGCTGATTTGAAAGCAATGTTTATGGACCCTATTTTTTTGAGGAAGAAACCATAACAGGACAATCATATCTTGCAATGCTACGAAACTGGTTATTCCCACAACTTGACTCTGACAATTTCATCTGTCAGGAAGATGGAGCACCAATGCACTGGTACAACAATGTGCGTAGTTTCCTCAATGCCAACGTGCCTCAGCGTTGGATAGCGCATACAGGACCGCGAGACCAGGCTTTACACTCTTCGCCTCCTAGGTCCCCTGACTTAACACCATGTGATTTCTTCCTGTGCGGATATGGTAAACAATATGTTTATGTTCCTCCCTTACCTCATGACATTGGTGAACTAAAAAACAGAATAATAGCTGCTGTAGCTTCAGTGACAGAAGACACCTTACGCTCAGTTTGAGATGAATTCGGCTATCGGCTAGAGGTCGTCCATGGAGCCAATGGAAGAAATATTGAACATTTATGATGAATTTTATAAACGTCTGTCTTTTCTGAGTAATTTAGTATGCAATTTGTTGGTGTTAAGCCCTTCTTCCCAATAAATAATTCTATTTAAAATCAGGTCATTCTTTTCTCTTTCTTTCTTTCTTTTTTTTTTTGTGTGTGTGTGTGTGTGTGTGTGTGTGTGTGTGTGTGTGTGTGTGTGTACTTCAGCATTTCAAGCATCATTGTAAAAGTGATCTATGAATGGATGAAACTACTATTACTACTGTTGCTGCTTCTGCTAGATCTACCCATTCTTCCAGCCTTAACTTAAGATGCACATCCAGACATCCAGGAGTCATTCTGTGGAAGGAGGTCACAGTCTGCTACTGTCCTCACCACCCCACTCCCCCATACAAATAGCAATAAAATATATGTAATTTTTCAGTAAAATAATAATTGATTTACATCAGCCTTTAGTGTGCTGCTTCAGCATAACATACAAGGAAGTGCAGTTAGAAGAAATATGGCGTTTGAATTGCATTATCCAAAGTTTGAGAACAATATGTGTCATACAATTAATTTAAGAACTATTACAATAACAAACTCTCACAAATTTAACATCATAATTAACTTACTATAAAGTCAAAGTCCGCTTGTGTCATTATTGTAGCTCCATCCAGCTTTATGAGATCTGGAAACTACAGCTGTGTAATCATATGAATGGTGTGAATGCTGTTTCTTTCAGCCATTTCCACCTATGTTGGGGAAGTCAGTCTTCATGTGATTTTGTCTTACTGGAGCATCATTTTCTTTCAGTCTTCCCTCATTCAGCTTTCTGTGGTTCACCTCTTCTACCTGTGGGAATACAAACTCCATTGGATTTGTTTTTGACAACAGGTATGACCAACAGGTTTACAACCATCTTTCCTAGGCTAGAATGTTACCATTCAGTCTGCAAGCCCATCTATGCAGGCAGGCCCTCACATAAGGAAATGAAAATTATCTCATCTTCAACATTGCATGTAAATTCTAGAAATGCTCACCATTTCTGAGGCCCTTAGCAATCATGCTGCTATGTTCTCCGAAAGTTAGCCGTGAAATTTGTAAATCAATATTTGAGCCCCTTAGGGCACATGTGATGTAACTCATACATAGAGATTGATTCAGATACAAAGAACATATTTCAGTTGATTATTTATGGAAAACTGAGAAAGATAGAAACACATTGCACATGTCACAGGATAGAGGAAGGTTCAAAGTTTTATGTTTGCACAGACACTACAGTGTACATTCAACATGAGTACCATGCATTTCTCAAGAAACATGGAAACGTTAGTCCATTTCATACCACACATGGATCAACAGATCTTTGTTTATGAAATTCGAAGCTTCAACAGTTCGATTTCTTAGATCTTGAAGAGCATCTGCAATAGGTGGGACAAAGACTCTGCCATTTATGCACCCCACAGGAAAGAGTCATGAGTTGTGAGGTCTGGCAACCTGGGAGGCCAAAAATAATGAACAAGATCTTGATGTCCACCACTACAAATTTAATGTTGTGGAATGAAGTTGTTAAGATAATGCAGTACTTCAAGATGAAAGTGAGGTGGGACTCTGTCATGCATAAAAATGAAATTATTGGAATCATTGAAGAAACAACCAGTTCTGCAGAGTGTCCCGGTATGACATTCTTGTCTCAGTTTTCTCTGAAAAAAAGCAATGTCCATAAGCTTTGTGGACAGAAATGGTGTAAAACACATTCAGTTTTTGTGAGTCTCTTTTATGTTTGATGACAATGCCAGGTTTTATTGGCCACAAATTCTTACATTATAGCAGTTTACTTTACCCAATAGGTGAAACATCAATTTGTCCAAAAAGATGAGTTGTTCAGAAAAAGTGTCCTCTGCTATATATTGGAAAATTGAAATGCAAAATTTGTACCTTCAATTACAGAATGCAATTGCTCGACTAACTGCAGATTGTAAGGCTTCATAGGCAGGCATTGTTTCAGAAAATGCCACAACAATGTTTGAGGAAGTTGAAGTTCCTGGCCTACTCAACTTGTGGACTTCAAAAGGCACCATGTGAACACATCCTGGATACGCTCAACATTTTCATCAGACATTTGTGGCCAACCAGCACTCTTCCCTTTGCATATGCAACCATTTTCCAAGAATTTTGTTTGCCACTGATAAATATGCTTTTGCAGTGGCAGCTGCTTGCTGAATTGATGGCAGTAATGTGCACTGCACATGAACAATGGATTGACTTCATGCAAATTCCAACACACAAAATGATTTCTCGTATGGTGTAGTCACCATGTAGCTACAAACAGCAGTTCAGTTGTGTTGAAACTTTGAAATTTTTTCTATCCAATGATATGCACAATGTGTTTGTATCATTTGCTATTTATCTGTAATAAACATTTGAAATCTGTTCTATCTTTTAGAATCACCCTGCACTTCTTTTGAGATATTCAATGGTTTATGAAGCTTCTTATACTTCTTCCCCTTCCCAAAACGTTTTTGCTTATGCTGATTGGCAACCTGCATAAGCAGAAACTGAAGTGCCTCATGGTGGGGACATTCCAATAATAATGTCCGCTGCTTGTTGTTTGTTGTTGTGGTCTTCAATCCTGAGACTGGTTTGATGCAGCTCTCCATGCTACTCTATCCTGTGCAAGCTTCTTCATCTCCCAGTACCTACTGCAGCCTACATCCTTCTGAATCTGCTTAGTGTATTCATCTCTTGGTCTCCCTCTATGAATTTTGCCCTCCACGCTGCCCTCCAATACTAAAATGATGATCCCGTGATGCCTCAGACCATGTCCTACCAACCGGTCCCTTCTTCTTGTCAAGTTGTACCACAAACTCCTCTTCTCCCCACTTCTATTCAATACCTCCTCATTAGTTATGTGATCTACCAATCTAATCTTCAGCATTCTTCTGTAGCACCACATTTCAAAAGCTTCTATTCTCTTCTTGTCCAAACTATTTATCGTCCGTGTTTCACTTGCATACAGGGCTACACTCCAGACAAATACTTTCAGGAATGACTTCCTGACACTTAAAACTATACTCGATGTTAACAAATTTCTCTTCTTCAGAAACGCTTTCCTGACCATTGCCAGTCTACATTTTTTTTCCTCTTTACTTCGACCATCATCAGTTATTTTGCTCCCCAAATAACATAACTCCTTTACTACTTTAAGTGTCTCATTTCCTAATCTAATTCCCTCAGCATCACCCAACTTAATTTGACAACATTCCATAATCCTCATTTTGCTTTTGTTGATGTTCATCTTATATCCCCCTTTCAAGACACTGTCCATTCAGTTCAACTGCTCTTCCAAGTCCTGCTGTCTTTAACAGAATTACAATGTCATCAGTGAACCTCAAAGTTTTTATTTCTTCTCCATGGATTTTAACACCTACTCCAAAATTTTCTTTTGTTTCCTTTACTGCTTGCTCCATATACGGATTGAATAACATCGGGGATAGGCTACAACCTTGTCTCACTCCCTTCCCAACCACTGCTTCCCTTTCATGTCCCTTGACTCTTATAACTGCCATCTGGTTTCTGTACAAATTGTAAATAGCCTTTCGCTCCCTGTATTTTACCGCTGCCACCTTTAGAATTTGAAAGAGAGTATTCCAGTCAACATTGTCGAAAGCTTTCTCTAAGTCTACAAATGCTTGAAATGTAGGTTTGCCTTTCCTTAATCTTCCTTCTAAAATAAGTCGTAAGGTCAGCATTGCCTCAGGTGTTCCAACATTTCTACAGAGTCCAAATTGATCTTCCCCAAGGTTGGCTTCTACCAGTGTTTCCATTCGTCTATAAGGAATTCGCATTAGTATTTTGCAGCTGTGACTTATTAAACTGATAGTTCGGTAATTTTCACATCTGTCGACACCTGCTTTCTTTGGGATTGGTATTATTATATTCTTCTTGATGTCTGAGGGTATTTCGCCTGTTTCATACATCTTGCTCACCAGATGGTAGAGTTTTGTCAGGACTGGCTCTCCCAAGACCGTCAGTAGTTCTAATGGAATGTTGTCTACTCCGGGGGCCTTGTTTCGACTCAGGTCTTTCAGTGCTCTGTCAAACTCTTCACGCAGTATCATATCTCCCATTTCATCTTCATCTACATCCTCTTCCATTTCCATAATATTGTCCTCAAGTACGTCGCCCTTGTATATACTCCTTCCACCTTTCTGCTTTCCCTTCTTTGCTTAGAACTGGGTTTCCATCTGAGCTCTTGATATTCATAGAAGGGGCTGTGTTTTCTCCAATTTTCCTGTAGGCAGTATCTATCTTACCCCAAGTGAGATAAGCCTCCACATCCTTACATTTGTCCTCTAGCCATCCCTGCTTAGCCATTTTGCACTTCCTGTCGATCTCATTTTTGGGACGTTAGTATTCCTCTTTGCCTGCTTCATTTAGTGCATTTTTATATTTTCTCCTTTCATCAATTAAATTCAATATTTCTTCTGTTACCCAAGAATTTCTACTAGCCGCTGCTTAGCTGAGTGGTAACACGTTTCCCTACCATGCAGTGGGCCCAGGTTCGATTGCTGGCTGGGTTGGAGATTTTCTCCACTCGTGCACTGGATGTTGGGCTGCCTTCATCATCATTACAACACCACCAATGTGCAAGTCAACCAATGTGGCATCACCTGAAATAAGACTTGCATTTTGCAGCCAAACTTCCCCAGATAGGGCCTCCTGGCCATTGGTGCCACATGATCATACGAGGTGCGACAATAAAGTAATATGACTGATGTGAAAAAAAATGTTGCTTACCATTTTAGTCAAATTTAGTGTTGTCTCCTTCAAAGTAGTTCCCTTCTGATTGCACACACTTTTTTCAGCGCTTCTGCCATTGATGGTAACATTTCTGGAACTCATCTTCCTTAATATCCTCCAAGACTCTTGTCACAGCTTTTTGGACATCTTGTGTTGTTTGAAAATGGTATCTCTTGACTGCCGTTTTGTCTCTTCAAAACAGAAAAAAGTTGTACGGAGTGATATCTGGTGAATAAGGTGATTGTGGTAGTACTGAAATTTGGTTTGAGGTAAAACATTGCTGTACTGACAGAGCAGTATGGGATGGCACATTATCGTGATGCAGAATCCAATTATCAGCAATGTTGGCACAGACACGAAGAACTCTTTTACGAAGTCTTTCTAAAATTTCTTTGTAGTAATATTGGTTAATGTTTGTCCAGGAGGCACCCACTCTTTATGAACAATTCCCCTGGAGTCAAAGAAGCACACAAGCATGCATTTCACTTTTGACTTTGACATGTAAGCTTTTTTTGGTCTGGGTGATCCCTTTGAGCACCATTGCGAACTTTGGCGTTTTGTCTCTGGATCATACTGAAAAAAACAACTTTCATCACCCATGATAACATGGCTCAACAATTCTGGATTGATTTCCGTTTGGTCTAACAGATTGTCTGCCACATTTTTCTGTATTTCTCCCTGTTGTGGTGTGAGATTTTTGGGGACCATTTTTGCACAAATCTTTCTCATACCAAGATCGTCAGTTATTATTAGACAAACCATTTCTCGATTGATGTTCAGTTCTTCTGCAATCATTTTGATGGATAATCTTTGATCAGTTCACACACCCTGGCCAAGTTGACATCCGTCTGTGAGGTTGATGGTCGTCCACTGTGGTCTTCATCTTCAATATTCATTCAGGCCTTCACTAAACGTTTTATGCCAACTAAAAACTTGAGCTCTTGACATAACCTCCTCTCCAAAAGCCTTCTTAAGCTTACAGTAAGTTGCTGTCATGTTTTCACCCAATTCGACACAAAAAGAAATGGCATACCGTTGTGTAATATTATGCAGTTCCATTTCCATGATGAGAGACACAAACACATGTTAACTTATTACAGTACAAATCACAACTGAGCAGTTGCATCGATGTGCCACTTGGACTAGAAGCAACTTATTGAGCAAGGTCAAAGATATCGTGCCTGCGAAAGCCTGTAGGGTTGCCACATCTTGCAAAGAAAATCAGTCTCATTACTTCATTGTCGCACCTCATATATCAACAATTAAGTATGAATATCTGAAACAGAACATATTTTATTCATAAGTTTCAGTTCTGAATGTTTTACGCACAAATCAATGTCTATCACTGCAAAAAAAAAAAAAAAATAAATAAATAAATAAATAAATAAATAAAAAATCAGAAAATGGAATTGACAAAAGTTTCTCCCACAAAAATTCATAAACGGAAACAGTATCTTCCAGTAATCACAGTTAACTAAATATTTGATCACTACTTTACATATGAATCACTGTCTGGTGAGTAGTCTATTAGTAAAGACATCCAATGAATAAATTAAGTCTGTTCAACAAAATATTGCCTCTGTTGGCATATAAGAAGAAGTTTGAATTACACTGGCGAAAACCAAATTCCACATTTAAAGCACCTTTGTTAACTTAAAGTTCGCTACATCAGTGTGAGACAAGCCTGCTGATCAGATTGGCCAAAATCGAGTTCTGGGGAGCCACCGCACTTCCAGCAGAACGGCACACTGGCAGAGTGGTCTGATGACAAGCGAGCAGTGTAGCATCCAGCAGTGATCAGCTGCATGATCAGTGGCATCAGGAAGCTGACTGTGATGAAGCTGTTTGTGGAGCTGCCAGCACAGCTCGAAATACTCTGGTGGCAATTGCATACAGGATTCCTGCTGGTGGCAGGATGTGTTTGCCGAAGCATGACGTGGTGCAGCATTCTCCACTGATGAAGCTGGTGATGCGCATGTGACCTCACTGCTCAACCTCCGTACCCAAGGGGCCTTCTGCCACTGGCTGTTAAACTATCCGAACGCTCGCCTGCAGCCAACGGCCTGCTGCAGGCATTGAGTGGTAGGCCACCCACAATGCTGTTTTGGTGGTTTGGCATTTGCGCATAGTTGCAACATGCCAGAAATGTTTCAAGTAGGAAAAGGAGGACGAGCAGGAATATTTCAAAAGAAGTCCCTGCAAAAATAAAAACTACTTACATGCTTGGGGTAAACCTTTTTATTTTCCAACATAGTCTCCTTTTAGACTTATACCCTTTGTCCAACGCTGTTCCAATTTGTTGATGCCTTCTAAATAATAGGAATTGTCCAAGTCTGCTAAATAGCTATTAGTTGCTGCAATCACCTCCTCGTTTGAATAAAATCTTTGTCCTGCCAGCCATTTCTTCAAATTGGGGAACAAATAGTAGTCCGAGGGAGCTAAGTCTAGACTTCGGGGGGATGTGAAACGAGTTGGAATCCTATTTCCATTAATTTTGCAACCACAACTGCTGAGGTGTGTGCTGGTGCATTGTCATGATGGAAAAGAACTTTTTTGCAGTCCAATCCCGGCGTTTTTCTTGCAGCTCGGTTTTCAAACAGTCCAATAACAATGAATAATATGTACCTGTAATAGTTGATGAATAGCGAATCCCAAAAGACAGTCATCATAACTTTTCCAGCCGAAGGAATGGTCTTTTCCTTTTTTGGTGCAGGGTCTCCCTTGGTAACCCATTGGTTAGATTGTCGTTTGATCTCAGGAGTATAGTAATGTATCCATGTTTCATCCACAGTGACGAAATGATGCTTAAAGTCCTGTGGATTCTTCCTGAACAGCAGTAAACCATCCTTGCAACACTTCACACGATTCCTTTTTTGGTCAAGCATGAGCAATCGCGGAACTCATCTTGCGGATAGCTTTCCTGTGTCCAAATGTTTATGCAGCATATTATGTACCCATTCATTCGAGATGCCCACAGCACTAGAAATCTCACACACCTTAACTCTTCTGTCATCCATCACCATATCATGGATTTTATCAATGATTTCTGGAGTCGTAACCTCCACAGGGCATCCAGAACGTTCAACATCACTTGTGTCCATATGGCCACTCAGAAAATTTCTAAACCGCTTATAAACTGTTCTAATCGAAGGTGCAGAGTCATAGTAATGTTTATCAAGCTTCTCTTTAGTCTCTTGACATGTTTTGTCTTTGATAAAGTACTGGTTAATCACCACATGCAATTCTTTTTCGTCCATTTTTTGACAATCACTCGATTTCCTTGATTCACACAAATGCCAAACACAAATAAATATACCAATATGGCTGAAACTTGATGCGCGTTCTTTCCAAAGATGCTACTAATTAAAAATGAGCTTGATACACACCGGTGGCAACATCTCTCAGAACTTGCACGGACTTTTCAAACGCCCCGTGTATGTGGGTTATACTATTTGTCTTCTAAGTGGCTCATATGTAAAACTACAGATATGTCTGGAACAGGGTCTACTCCACCTCATTGGCCAATTTAGGAGCTACTTGAATAAAGAAGCAGTGGCACTGTCAGGATTCATCTACTGGAAAAAACATCTGAAGTGATTGCCAACATGCTGATCACATGTCCCACAGTAAGAGATAGTTGCTTATACTGCCTTTTAGGCAGCAGTTCGCCAAAAGAACAGGCCTAACACCTGATCTGTGAGCTATTTTTATGTTTTTCTTTTATAAATGCTTCCATTAACTTCTTTTTCTTTTGGATGGAGAGGGGGAAGGTCATGCCTCCTCTTTATCTGCACCCACATAATAGGATACTCCTTTTCACGCCGCGGACCCTCTCGGTCACCTTCATGTTCTCCCATTTTCCTCCTACCCTTTCCAGCAGCATTATCTGGGATCCTTAGTCTCACCAATTTCACAACACATCATTTTTCAAACACTCTCATCATGCGCTGATTACTTTTTTCACAAAAATCAGCAAATCCCACTTTTCAACCACCTGTTGTTGTTGTTGTGGTCTTAAGTCCTGAGACTGGTTTGATGCAGCTCTCCATACTACTCTATCTATTCAACAACCCACCATCCCTAAATAGTCCCAAACCACACACCACAACTATCATTCAATCATTCATCCATTCACTCATTGTGTTATGTTGATATCCTCAAGAAGGTCAACCTTCAGTGATGTGGAATGAATTAACATACGCATTAAAACAAGACAAAGACATCATAGAAAGCAAATGTGTATATTGTACAAGGGTCATTCAATATGTAATGCCCCACATTTTTTTTCTCACAACATTTATTGTTAAGAGTCAGAATTAGGTGACAATATACATCAACATGTCTTGTCCCTGTCCGATTTTTCTACATAGTCTCCATCACGTTCTACGGCCGTACACCAATGTTGTCAAGAGCATGTATTCGTTCCCTGCTGGTAAAAGTTCTTGTCCTGCAGGCGTAGCCATGTTTACACTGCATGACTGACACTCTTGTCATCTTCAAAGTGTGTTCCCTGGAATCTTTAAGCTCCAACGATTCAGATAAAATGGCCTTTCTTTGAATCTTGTGGTCCGCTGTGAGCATTTGTGGAACCCATGGAGAGCACCTCTTCTTTATATCCAAGTATCGATCATTGCAGGTGCCCTTCCGATGCTGACTGACAACTATAGATCCTTATTAGAAGAACTATAGATCCAATTATCGAGTTGTGATGCACCATGCTGGCACGAATAATGTCATCCGCACGATTCAGTGTGTCTGGAGCAGTGGCTGTGACAGGATGTACAAAGTGTGGCTGATGATGGAACTCTGTTTCTGCATTTCCTGAGGCCATAACTTTCTTTATCCATCGCCCAACTGTACTCCTATCAACTGCAGCATCACCATACACTGCACACAAATGTTTTTGGATGTTCACCACGGTTTCTTTTTCTACACAGAAGAATTCAATAACAGCATGCTGCTTGTATCGTGAATCGTATGTAGATGACATTTTGACACTGTACTATGGCCTTGCCATCTGCCAGAATGGTTCGAAACTTCACTGGCACACAGCACAAAAAAAATGTGAAGTACCGACAAGGACGTTTGTCTATGTATATTAATGGCTGTTTTAAAAAAAATGTGGGGCTTTTCTTACTGAACGAGCCTCGTATTAACAATATACTATTACTATACTACCGTTAGACAGCACAAATGTGTTGTGGACAAATGTAAAATTTTTTCCAGGTCCTCTCCTGCCAGTACCAAGCCAAGACAAGCCAGGCCAATGCCTCATGTCACAACCAGAATGAGAAACAGGCAGAAACCTGACATTGCAAATAGCTGAGGAAACCTGGAAGATACTGCCTCACCTCACATGAGCAAGGGGGTGGAATCGTAAACTCAGAAACGTGACTTCAGCAAGGAGAAGACATCATGTCATTCAGAGAGCATCACTTGATTTCATAATAAAAAGTAAAGGTTTACAGGACCACTTATCACCCTGCTGATAAGGCACAAAGGTAACAAGCTGCAGTACTGAAAGCCATTCTTGCAAAATAGAGGGTTGGTGAAGACCTCTGATGGATTGGGAAAAGTAGGCCACATTCGGTCATCGCCGGCCAGTCTTCCTTGAATCATTTTGCATGATAAATCATAATGGTGTGAAATGAGTCATTTTACATTCATATCATATATTAATTTCTAAATATAGCTACATGTTGAACATTTATAACATGCTTTATGCTTTAGTTTTTTAATGTACAGATGAGAGTTAGTAACTTCTATCCACTGTCTTTTACACATTAAAATAATAGAAATTCTTCTCCAGAATAGAATGAGTTGTCAAGGAGAAGCTTACAATCAAACAAATACCCCTAGCTGCATAGAGGCGTTGGTATAAGTCAACGGGGACAGTTGAAAATGTGTGCCCCGACCAGGACTCGAACCTGGGATCTCCTGCTTACGTGGCAGATGCTCTATCCATCTGAGCCACCGAGGACACAGAGTATAGTGCGACTGCAGGGACTTATCTTTGGCATGCCTCCCGTGAGACCCACATTCCCAACTTATTGTCCCGCACTACATTCATAGTTCCCCTGCCCATTATACTGATTACTCGCAGTTTTTTGCTGATTCCCGTAAGAGTTCGGGCACTGTGAATATAGTGCAGGACAATAAGTTCTTCATCTCAAAATCACATGATTTTTTCAGTCATTTCCCCAGTGTTTGCAGACTGATGTGAATAGTGAAAGAGAATACATTATTAAAGAATAAAACCTCTTTTACATGTATCTATTGTGTTTGATCTCCTCCATGCCAACCAGCCAGACTTTTACTGTCTTTGATGCAGAATTGTTTGTGATCTTGCGGGCACTGGAGCACACGTGACATTCTTCCTCTCCTAAATTTCTTGTCTGTTCCGATTCACTCAGTGCCCTTCACTCATTGCAATGTTTGTATGCGGCAGACAAAATTGTCCAGACCATCCAGGATGCCCTCCTCCAACTACAGCGACTGGGGAAGGTTGTAGCTTTCCGCTGGGTTCCGGGGCATGGTGGCAGATCTCGCAGCCAAGGAGGCGTGTCTCGCCCCACAAGTATCTCAGTGTGCTATCCCCTTGCACGCACTCGCCTCGCTGTTGAGCTCATGGGTCATGAGGATGAGTGGCTGGAAGCGACTGACAATAAGCTCCGTATAGTCAAGCCCACAACGCGTGTGTGGTGTACTTCCTTTCAGCCCCATCGACGGGATGAGGTTCTCCTCACTCGGCTTCGAATAGGCCACAGCCCTATGATGCACGGCTTCCTGCTCCGGCGAGAGGAGCCTCCAATTTGTGGTGCTTGCGGCATCCAGGTCACTGTGCGCCACGTTTGATTGGATTGCGTTTTATTTTCTGACCGGTGGGTCGCGGCTGACTTGCCGGCAGACCTGCCATCTCTTTTAGGCAACACTCGGATGAATGTGGCTAAAGTTTTAAAGATCTGTGCCCTGTCAAATGTTTTTACAAAGATTTTAGGGAGAGGATTTTAATTTGCTCACTGTGTGACAGGCTCGCCCATATTTTATGTAAGTGGTCAGCCAATAACAATTTCCTGTGACATTCTTGTTGCTATGTTTCCTCTCTCCTTAGGTTTTACTTTCTTATGTAGCATTTTCCTTCTTTTCCTGCTTTCTTTGAGTGTGTGCTTTAGTTTTCTTAGGTCTGTCCACATTCGTTCCTTTTAATGTGTGTTAGGGCGCTGATGACCTCGATGTTGAGCGCCCATAAGCCCCAACACACCACCACCACCATGTATTCTAAAAACATTAATCATGTGAAATGCAACTCACATTTTTCTCACAAGTCTTCCTGAAAGCCATGGATCAAGATAGACAGGTAGATGCAGTATTTCTTGAGTTGTGAAAAGCATTATTATAAAAAAAGAGTATGATTATGTAGGGTATCAAGATGAAATGAAATTTATGACTTGATTCAGGACTTTTTGGTAGATAGGACACAGCATGTTATTTTGGACAAAGAGTCATCATCAGTTGTAGAAGTAACTTTGGGTGTGCCCCAGGAAAGTGTGTTGGGACCCTTGGTGTTCATGTTGTACATTAATTACCTTGCACATAATGTTAATAGTAACCTCAGACTTTTTGTAGATGGCACAGTTATCTGTAATGAAGTCCTGTCTTGGATCAAGCTGCATATGTATTCAGTCAGCTCTTGATATAATTACAAGGTGGAGTAAAGATTGGCACATTGCTTTAAATGTTCAGAAATTTGAAATTGCGTGCTTCACTAAATGAAAAAAACTTGATATCCTATGACTATAATGTCAGTGAGTCACAGTTGGAATTGGCCAGCACATACAAATACCAGGATGTAAAATGTTGTAGGGAAAAGAAATGGAATGACCACATAAGCTCAGTTGTGGGTAAAGCAGGTGGTAGTGTTTGGTTTATTGGTAGAATACTGGTGAAACACAATGAGTCTACAAAGGAGATTTCTTACAAATTTGTCATGTGACCCATTCTAGGATTTGTGGGGCTCATATCAGGCAGGGCTAACAGGTGATATTGAACTTATACAAAGAAGAGCAGTATGAGTAGTCACATGTTTGCTTGATCCATGTGGGAATGCCACAGAGTTGCTGCATAAACTGAACTGTCAGACTCTTGAAGATAGATGGAAACTATCCTGTGAAAGCCTGCTTACAAAGTTTTTATAATCAACTTTAAGTGGTGAATCTAGGAATGTACTGCAACTTCCTATTTATTGCTCCCACAGGGATTCCAAAGAAAAAATTAGAGTAATTACAGTGGCACAGAGATGTTTAAGCAGTTATTCCTCCTACCATCCTGATTTAGGTTTTCCATGATTTTCCTAAATCCTTTCAGGCAAATTCCGGGATGGTTCCTTTGAAAGGACACGGTTGACTTCCTTCCCCATCCTTCCCTAATTCAATGGGACCAATGACATCCATGTGTGGTCCACCCCCCCCCCCCCCCAACCCCCCCAATCAACCAACCAACCACCATATGAGTATGGAATGGGAAAAAGTCCTGATAACTGATGCAATGGGACATAGCTTCTACCATGCACTTTGGAGTGGTTTGCAGAGTACAGATGCCGATGTAGATTTTGTGCCCAGTTAAAGTAATCAATATTCTGTCGTAGGCCACTTTTTCAAACATTTCTGAGATGATAGGCCTGTAATTCAAGCTGCTTTCCTTGCGCCCAGTTTTGTAGTTCAGTGTTACTACAGTATGTTTATGTCTGTCATGAGATGTGCCCAGAGCCTTTGACTACAATTATAATTTAATGAAATTCAGTTAAGTCAGCATAAGATTTTAATATTCTGTGAGAAACACTATCAAATCCAGTGGAATTACTACTTTCTAGCAACTGGAGGAATACTGCAAGCTACTCAGAGGTCATATTTTGAAAACTAATGCCTTACAATGGAAAAACCAGGGTGGAATGTAAAAATATTATGGAAAGGAAAGTTTCTACTCACCATATAGCAGAGGTGCTGAGTTGCAGATAGGCACAACAAAAAGACTGTCACAAATAAAGCATTCAGGCATTAAAGCCTTCATCAAAAATAGACAACAGACACACACACACACACTCTCTCTCTCTCTCTCTCTCTCTCTCTCTCTCCCTCTGTCTCTCATTCTCTCTCTTGCATGCAATCGCAACTCACACACCTATGACTGCAGTCTCAGGCAACTGAAGACACACTATGGGCAACAGCACCAGTGGATGATGGGAGTGGTAACTGGGTGAGGTGGGGAGATAAGGTGGAGAGAGTGTAGGGCAGCTATGTGCTGTCGGAAGTTTAGACGGTGGGTAGGGGAGAGGTGGGGAGGGGATGGGTAGCGGAAAAGGAGAGAAGTAAAAAGACCAGTTGCGATAGTGGGACGAGGGCTGTTTAGTGCTGGAATGGGAACAGGGAAGGGGCTGAATGGGTGAGGACAATGACTGATTAAGGTTTTGGCTATGAGGGTTATGGGAATGTAGGATATATTGCAGAGAAAGTTCCCATCTGCACAATTAAGAAAAGCACTGAAATAAAAGATGTCATGTTTGGCAGCGTGCTCAGCAACAGTGTGGTCCACTTGCTTCTTGGTCACACTTTGTTGGTGGCCATTCATCCGGACAGGCAGATTGTTGGTTGTCATGCACATAGCACAGTGGTTGCAGCTTAACTTGCAGACCACATGACTGGTTTCACAGGTAGCCCTGTCTTTGATGGCATAGGTCATGTTAGTGACCGGACTGGAGAGGGTGGTGATAAGTGGACGTATGGGACAGGTATTGCATCTAGATCTATTAAGATCTGTCCCATTCATTGTTCCACCACCACCTACTCCAGTTTGGTCACTAACATCACCTATCCCATCAAAGGCAGGGCTACCTGTGAAACCAGTCATGTGGTCTGCAAGTTAAGCTGCTACCACTGTGCTCTGGGCATGACAACCAACAACCTGTCTGTCCGTATGAATGGCCACCGACAAACTGTGGCCAAAAAGCAAGTGGGCCACCCTGTTGCTGAGCACAGTGCCAAACATGACATCCTTCATTTCAATGATTGTTTCACTGCCTGTGCCATATGCAGACTCTCCAGATTTAAGAAAGAGACTCCCAACTTTTCCTTCTTCCTCCTGATCTCCCGACAGTGAAGACCAATCTCCCAATTTTCAGAGCAGTTTCAGTACTTTCCTTACTATTTGAAAATCCTGCACCTTCAATGTTTTGGTGGATGACAAGGTATGGCTGCTACTTGTCTATGTTAACTTGGTAGATTGGTGCGGTGGCTGTCGGGAGTGGCAGTAGGCGTAGCTTGTGCTTTGTATCTACAAGGAATTTAGGAGCTTATCGTTGGCAGCATTCGGAGACAAATGAATATCTTTCAACTAGCATCAATGTCCTCCGCTTCTGGTATCACCAGCACAATCGTCAAGTTATCATGGACAAGGAGTAGTCGATAGTTGTTCCAAGCAAAGTGATTAGCATTGTTGTGTCTAAAAGGCAGTGTTGCCAAGTTAGGGGATTTCCCCCTAAATTTAGGGGGAATTAAGCTGCCTAGGGGGAAGTTAGAGAGATAAATGTTTCGGGGGAATAAATATTTAGGGTTACTACCCTCCCCTCACCGCCCCTCCGCTTGACAATTTCATTCTTGACCCCCTTTTGCCACCCTACTACACTGCTTGCTTACCCGATGGTGTGATGAATTATTTAGGGGAATTTGAAGTGCAATATAGGGGGAATGTCTTACGGATATAAGATACCATGCAATATGGGTTGCATTATGAAATGAAAATGTGTGATCATTTAACAGTGATATCATTTCTATGCCGATGACCTCCAACTCTATCTAAGCGTCAGACCTGAAGATGTAAACACTGCAATCGCTCAGATGAATGATGATCTGTCTTCAATAGTGACATGGGCGAAAAACCTGGGGCTTAAACTAAATGCAAAAAAGACGCAAGTAATCTTAATAGCCCGTCAGAAATTAATAAGTTCAGATTTCCGCAAACGGCTACCTCCTATTCTGCTCGACGTTACTCCAATACCGTATCAGAAAACAGTGAAGAACTTGGGTGTAACTTTGGATGAGCATCTCAACTGAGCAAAGAATACAGTCACAGTGTGCTGAAAGACGTCTGCTTGTCTCTATGCTCTCAAAAAGTTTCGGAACATATTTCCACTGGACTCGAAACGCCAGCTCATGCAAGCACTCGTTCTACCGAACCTCCACTATTGTGATGTGATTCAACAAGGCATAAGTAGAGAAAACAAAAGACGGCTAGAGCTAACCATGAATGCCTGTGTGCGTTACACCTGCAACATTCGCCGATATGATCATGTTAGTGCTTCATACTCTGAGCTAGGGTGGCTGCGGCCGGACAAATTGCGTGACTACCACACTCTATGTCTACTCCACCGGCTCCTCGTTGTGCAAACACCCCAGTACCTTGCTTCAGAGATTAAAAACCTGTCATGCCATCATAATCGAAACACGAGGTCACTCTCATTTGGTATCCTAACTGTGCCCACTCACAAAACAAAAACTCCTTCTCAGTTGCCGCTGTCCGCCTCTGGAACAAACTGCCCCTTACCTTGCGCAAAATTCAATCTCCTGCTGCTTTTAAGAAGAAGTTGAAGCATTTCCTACTATCATTCTCATAAAGTTCTCCACAAAATTAAGGTACAAGGCCAATCCTCTCATCTGTCAAATAGCAAGGCAAGCGTCTCCTATCTTGCTCCTATCTCTATTAGCCACGCAATCTTCTTTTCCTTTATATTTCCTCAATTATGTTTCTTCCTGTCCCTCTATTCTTCTCCTCCCTTCACCATGAGTCTCCCTCATACTCCCTGCTGCCAGCACTCCTATCTAAAATCTGTCTCTTCAATAATGTCTAATTATAACAGTACTTATGATCTACAAATATAAACTCTATATGTATGTATTTTTCCAGGTGTACCTTTCTAATTGTTTATTTCACTTTTTGTACTAGATGTAGTTTAACATGCCTACTAAAACATATGAATGTAAAATAAGCAGAATGCCCGGTTAGATGTAAGAGAGGGCCTCCTGATGGCCCTAATCTTGCCAGGTTAAATAAATAAATAAATAAATAAATAAATTATTCATGCAAAAACTGTGCTAATGTCAAAACAGAAATCTAATATATGTTAATTTGTTTCCTCGGATCGTAATTTTGAACTGTAGTTCTCTCAAGAGAGCTTCATTTGAATGTGTGTGAATCCAAAGAAACCTGCAGAGCTCATCATTCATATTGTTCATCATGTTGAATGATAAATTACACAGTCCGAAGGCTCAGGTATGTCCATTATTTAGTATTTACATGTAAATAATAAAGCAAATGTAATTGAATTGTTACAGTTATTGAATTATTGCAACTTTAATCGTCAGGGACGTGTTGTAATTCACAATAGTACACCACTAAAATTCTCCTGATTTTTCACTTTTGAAAGTTGGCATGTCTGCATATGGATCATTCCCACCAACACCAGCTTTTCTTAACTGCACAGGTGGGAACTTTTCCTGCAATATATCCTATGTTCCTGTAACCCTCCTGGCCTCAACCTTCGTTAGTCATCGTCCTCACCCATCCAGCCCCTTTCCTCTTTTCCATTCCAGCACTACACAGCCCCCACTCCACTATCGCACCCAGTCTTTGTACATCTCTCCTATTCCACTACCCCCTGCGCCCTCCCCACCTCTCCCCAGCCCACTGTCTAACTTCTCGACAGCACACAGCTGCCCTACACTCTCTCCACCTCGCCCCTGTGCTCTCCCCAACAGCATTACACTGTCCCCCACCCCTAAGCTATCTCCCACCTCTACCCTACTATCCCTTCCCCTCCCCACCCCAGCCTCCTCCTTACCCCCACCCAGTTGCTATTCCCATCATGCACTGGTGCTGCCGGTTGTAGTGTGGCGTCAGTTGTGCGAAATGGAAGGGGCTGTTCACTAAATTCCAAAATCCGATCTTTGCCGAGGATGTAGAGCATATATTATTACCACCAACTTTCATATCGTGGAATGATCACCATTCAAAGATAAGGGAAATTAGAGCTCATACTGAGGCGTTCATACAGTTGCTTCTCCCTCCCGCGATCCGAAAGTGGAACTGAGGAGGGGGGGAAATGACTTCGGTGTGAATACTGCCCTCTGCCACACACCACTTGGTGGCTAGCAGAGCATATATGTAGAGGTAGATGTAGATGAGATCTACATGTCAGTAACACTTATGTGTTGTTCAAATATACCACTAACAAATCTAGCAGCCCGCCTCTGAACTGCTTCGATGTCTTCCTTCAATCCGACCTGCACTCGAGCAGCACTCAAGAATAGGTCATACCAGCATCCTATAAGTGGTCTCCTTTACAGGTGAACCACTCTTTCCTAAAATTCTCCCAATAAACCGAAATCGGCCGTTCTCCTTCCCTACCACAGTTCTGACATGCTCGTTCTATCTCATATTGTTTTGCAATCTTATGCCCAGATGTTTAAATGACTTAACTGTGTCAAGCAGGACACTAATAATACTGTGAACATTATAGGTTTTATCTTCCTACTCATCTGCATTAACTTACATTTTTCCACATTTAGGGCTAGCTGCCATTTATCACCCAAATTGGAAATTTTGTCTAAGTCATCTTGTATCTTCCTACAGTCACTCAACTTTGACACATTATCAGACACAATAGCATCAACAGCAAACAACTGCATATTGCTGCCCACCGCTGGCCGTTGTGGCTGAGCGGTTCTAGGTGCTTCAGTCTGGAACCGCGTGACTGCTATGGTCGCAGGTTTGAGTCCTGCCTTGGGCATGGATGTGTGTGGTGGCCTTAGGTTAGTTAGGTTTAAGTAGTTCTAAGTTCTAGGGGACCTCAGAGCTCAGAGCCATTGCTGCCCACCCTGTCTCCAAAATTCTTTATGTATGTAGAGAACGACAGTGGTCCTATCACACTTCCCTCAGGCACTCAAACGATATCCTTGTCTCTGATGAACATGCACTATACAGGAAAATATACTGGGTTCTACTATTTAAGAAGTCTTCAAGCCACTCACATATCTTTGAACATATTCCATATGCTCATACCTTTGTTCACAGCCTGCAATGGGGCACTGTATCAAATGCTTTCCAGAAGTACAGAAATATGGAATATATCTTTCAGATTTCACCCACAGTTCTCAATATACCATGGGAAAAGGGCAATCTGAGTTTCTCACAAGTGACACTTCCTAGAACCTACTGATTCATGGACATAAGCTTCTCAGTCTCAAGAAAGTCTATTATATTTGAACAGAGAATATGTTATAACAGAAATTAATGATATTGGCCTGTAATTTTTTGGGTTCATTCTTTTACCTTTCTTATATACTGGAGTCATCTGCACTTTCTTCCAGTCGCTTTGGACTTCATGCTGGGTGAGAAATACATGATAAATGCAACACAACATCTCCCCTATACGGTGAGTAGCAATCTATGCATTTCATAATATTTTCATTTGCACTATGTGATCAAAAGTATCCAGACACCTGGCTGAAAATGACTTACAAGTTCCTGGTGCCCTCCGTCACTAATGCTGGAATTCACATATGGTGTCAGCCCACCCTTAGCCTTGATGACAGCTTCCACTCTCACAGGCATTCGTTGAATCAGGTGCTGGAAGGTTTCTTGGGGAATGGCAGCACATTCTTCAAGGGGTGCTGCACTGAGGAAAGGTATTGATGTCGGTTCGTGAGGCCTCGCACGAAGTTGGCATTCCAAAACATCCCAAAGATGTTCTATAGGATTCAGGTCAGGATTCTGTGCAGGCCACTCCATTACAGGGATGTTATGCTCATGCAACTACTCCACCACAGGCCATGCATTGTGCACAGGTGCTCGATCGTGTTGAAAGATCCCATCGCCATCCCCGAATTGTTCTTCAAGAGTAGGAATAAAGATGGTGCTTAAAACATCAATATAGGCCTGTGCTGTGATAGTGCCATGCAAAACAATGAGGGGTGCAAGCACACACCATGAAAAACATGACCACACCATAACACCACTGCCTCCTAATTTTACTGTTGGCACTACACATGCTGGCATGTGATGTTCACCGGGCATTCGCCTTACAAGCACCCTGCCATCGGATCGCCACATTGTGTACGGTGACTCATCACTGCACACAACGCTTTTACAGTGTTCAATCATTCAACGTTTATGAGCAGCCGATCAACCATGAAATCCAAGTTTTCTCACCTCCCACCTAAATGTCATATTACTTGCAGTGGATCCTGAAGCAGTTAGGAATTCCTGTGTGATGTTCTGGATAGATGTCTGCCTATTACACATTACGTCCCTCTTCAACTGTCGGCGTTCTCTGCCAGTCAACAGACGCGGTTCGCCTTTGTACTTTTGTGCTATACATGCCTCTTCATGTTTCTACTTCGCTATCACATCGGAAACAGTGGACGTAGGGATGTTTAGGAGTGTGTAAATTTCATGTACAGACATATGAGACAAGTGACACTGGATCACCTGACTATGTTCGAAATCCATGAGTTCCACGGAGCACCCCATTCTGCTCTCTCAGGATTTCTAATGACTACCGAGGTTACTGGCAGTGGCAGCACAATGCACCTAATATTAAAAATATATTTTTGGGGGGTTTCTGGATACTTTTGATCACATAGTGTAATAAGAAAGAATGCATAGTGGAGAAATAATTTATCTAATGGTTTAAATGTCCTGTTATCATAATTAAAACTGATAAGAAACTTTTCATTTTCACAGCACAGCATGACATGACATTTGCTTTCTCACAGTTGGTTTTAACAGAAAACCTGTTTAAAAAATAAGTCCATCTGAATGGTTATTAGAGTATCATTTAAAAATTTGAAATTGATTAGCAGTCAAGAACTTCTTGAGATATTTGCTATCAAAATTCCCCCTTTATATAGTATACAATTATAGTATATTAAAAAATATCTAACTTATGTCTGATTGAACATTTATTAGAGTGCCATGTAAAAATTTAAGTTAATTGGTGAGTTCCTTTTAAGATTTTTGGTAACAATGTCAACTTGTCTTTATAATAGTATAGATAATGCTTCTGATGTTTTGAGGGAAGACACTAGTATCCTTGGCTTTGTCCAAGCTGCAGTAATTTGTTGTACTGGTTCAAATGTAATTATGCTGCAGCTTTCTCTTCGGGATGAGTTTGCAAATAATAATAATAATAATAATAATACCTAATGGGCACTGGGATAGGTTTGTGGTCGTCAGCCTGGATGCCACTGGCAGTTAGCCATCTAGTAGTCTCTTAGCAAAAGCTTTCAGATGCAAACCATGCCACTTATGATACAACCAAGCAAGGGGCAAAGCATTTGTTACACCCGTGTGTGACCATCCCTCTCTCCAGAGTATTTTCTCAAGCTGTTCATTAACACATTCCACAGGCTAACTAAGGTTATGGTGCAAACTGGTACCAGTACCTTCTGCTATTATTGAGTGATATTTTTTTCCAGAATTCTTCACCAAACAGCTTAAATCACAGATGACAATACTGAGCCATGAACTTGGCTTATGTATCTACATCTATAGATTGCAAACCATTGTGAACTATATGGCAGAGAGTTCTTCCCACTGTACAGATTATCAGGGTTACTACCCGTTCCATTCACACATAGAACATGGGAAGAATGACTGTTAAAATGCCTCTCAGTGTGTGCTGTGATTTACCTAATCTTGTCCTTACAATGTCTTTGGCAGTGATATATAGGAAGTTCTAGTATATTCCTAGAGTCATCATTTAAAGCCAGCTCTTGGAACACTGTAAGCCAGCTTTCTCAGAATAGTTTGCATCTATCTTAAAGTGCTTGCCATTTCAGTTTCTCCAGTATCTCTGTGACTATTCCATGGATCAGACAAACCTCTGACCATTAATATTGACCTCCTCTGTATACATTCAACATCCCCTGCCAGTCCCATTTGGTAAGGATCCTTCACACCAGGGTACTATTGTGGGATGCATCACATGAGTAATTTGTAAGCTATCTCCTTCACAGACTAATTGCATTTCCCCAGTATTCTACCAATAAACCAAAGTCTGCCTATGTGATCATTCCATTTTACATCCCTCCAAAGTGGTATTTGTATAAGTTGACCAACTCCATCTGTGATACTGTATTCATAGTGTACTATGTTTTTTTCATTTTATGAAGTGCACAATTTTAAATTTATGAACATTTAAAGCTAGGTGCCAATTTTTACACCACTTCAAAATCTTTTCAAGATATGAATGAATATTTGTGCAGATTTTTTTCAGACAGTTATAGATAACAGCATCACCTGCAAAAAGTCTGAGGTTACTATTAATATTGTCTGTGAGATCATTAATATACAACATGAACAGCAAGGGTCCCAACACACTTCCAGCCAAAGTTACTTCTACATTTGATGATGACTCTACATCCGAGATAACTTGCTGTATTCTCCCTATGAAAAAATCCTCAATCCAGTCACAAATTTTGCTCAATGTTGCATATGATTGTGCTATACATTTGATAATAAGCATAGATGTGCTACCGAGTTGCATGCTTTTCAGAAACTGAAAAAGACTGCACCCACCTATCTGTTTTGAATAAAAGCTTTCAGAATGACATGTAAGAAAAGTACAAGTTGGGTTTCATATGATGGATGTTTTTGGGATGGACAATATCATGCTGTTTGAGATATCTCATGAAGTTTCAGCTCAGAATTTGTTCTAAATTTCTATAACACCTGGTAACCACTTCCCAAGGAGTTCTGAACCAATTCTAATGCTTCCAACCATTGCCATAGATGTGAAGAACCAACGGAAGCATCTTGTTTTATATATGTAGTCATAAAGAAAAATGTAGCCAAAGTAGCAATTTTTAGCATAAGTTTAACAGTGAAATAAATGGAAACCTTAATAATGATACTGCTCTACTGTATATTATAAGATTTCTTTTACTATGCCAGAGTACATTTTGAAGTCAGTTTCACCATTAGGACTTCAGATGTTACTTAAGGACAGTCATTGTGATGTCAGTACGCCAGAAATGCATACATGTACATTGGAGTTCCTTATGTAACAACATAAACCTTGATGGTAAAGCTGCGACTTAAAAATATTTACTAGTATAGTAAAAATGCTATGAAAAGGCAGCATACTGGCAGTATTATAAATGTTACCATCAAGAAAAAAGATTTTTATAGTTTAGGAAAATGCAAAAAGGGTGATCAATGTTTTAATTTACAAACCTTGTCAAATTTAAGACTTTCAATGTTTTTATATCACTTCTTGACAATTTCAATCTCCAGGAAGTTACTATAGAAATTACATGTACATGTCAATGAACACAATTTATGTTTCCCAAGTGTGTGTGAAACATTTCATTCATTAGTCAAACAAGATGCATGTAGCATTATAAACTCCCCAAGTTCGTTCAGCTTCTTTTTTCATGTCACTGTTTTATGGTTGCAAACATAACATACTCAAAAATAGGCTGAACAACAGCTTTATATGGATTCTCTCCTTAAAAGGTCCTCTAATATACTTCAAAAGTGCTTTGTCAAACTGATGGCTTCATTATGTGTTTTCACTTTATCATGCTTTGCAACCTACCATTGTTGTTTTGATAAGTGTCAAAGTAGCTTTGCAATAAAGTGGTGTAGGAATCTTTCTTATTCACTCTATCTTTAACACATGGCCTAGTTAAAGGTGAGCTATCATTCATTGCAAACAGTGCAGTTCTGAATTCCTTCACTGTCTCTAAGTGATGAAACTCGCATGGAGCAAAGTCGCAAGCAAACTATCTCTGTGCAGTATATTGAGAAAGAACAGGTGTATTACCAGTGACAGCTGAGTCTCTGTCTTTATGAGGTAAGGCAATTAAATAACAATAAAAAAAGAATGTTTAGACTATTTGCCTTTGCAGCATCCATCCCGTCCACCTGCGACATTGGCATCCCACATGACAGAACAGAAATGCGCGATGCTTTCATCACACCGAGTGAAACCAAAGCTGATGTTTAAAGTATGACCAAGGTCACTGCTGGAGACAAAAACACAGCCTTGTGTCTCAACCAATAGCCACCAGGGCCCACTATATGAGCACAGCAGATTGACAGCAGTGCCACAGTCACCATCGACAAGCAGACTATTTTCCTACCCCACTCGTGTGATCGAAAATAGTCCCAGAAGATCCATCTGCCAACTGGTCTTATAAGCCAATGTACTGCTGGCCAGAAGGCAGTTTGTCATGCTCCCTGGACCAGCAGGGATCTGCCAAACCAGCCGCAACATCCACATGCCTCATCTGCTGATAGACCTGGACCATCAGCGTGGTAGCTTCAGATTGTGACTCAGAAGTGTCATGTAACGGTGGTCTGGCCTACCTGGACAGCTTTGTGATAACGCTGTGATGACAACTCTGTAGTGCTCCCTGCCGCCGTTGGATAAGCAGCTGAGCAGCAAGTCGTATACTCCTAGCTCACTCATTTGTTACATAGTTTAATTCTTAATTTCTTTGCGTGTTTTTGGTTCTTGCATTGTTTAATTCACAAATTTCGGGCGTATTATAGTATTTGAGAGTGTAGCATCGTGTTTTAGTACCTGAATAGTGTAAATTCGCGTAGTCGTTTGTCTACTGTTTTGTTTTGAACGGCCAGTGTCGGTTGGTCGCAGTCAGTGTGCTCCCTGCTGCCGTTGGATAAGCAGCTGCAGCAGCAAGTCGTATACTCCTAGCTCACTCATTTGTTACATAGTTTAATTCTTAATTTCTTTGGGTGTTTTTGGTTCTTGCATTGTTTAATTCATAAATTTCGGGCGTATTATAGTATTTGAGAGTGTAGCATCGTGTTTTAGTACCTGAATAGTGTAATTTTGCTTAGTCTCCTTCCGCCGCCGAGCAGTGTCAGCAGTGCACAAGTAGCAGCATTACTGCATTTACTAGGCAATCTTGTATTTTAATAACCGTTTAAATTTTGTCGATTTGTTTGCGCTCTCTGTAGATTAGTTCAGACGTTCTTTGCAAAACAGTTTTTAGCATGGATAGGGACTGCAACTGCTGTGTTCGGATGCAGGCTGAGTTGGCATCCCTTCGCTCCCAGCTTCAGGCAGTGTTGGCTTCGGTCACACAGCTTGAGGCTGTTGCCAATGGGCATCACTGTGGGGGTCGGGATGGGGGTTTGTCGGGGACGGCCAGCTCGTCCCACGCATCCCCTGATCGGACTACGACCGTGGTTGCCCGGGATACTGCCCGCATTGAGGCTGATCCCTCACCTGTGGTAGAGTGGGAGGTCGTTTCAAGGTGTGGCAGGGGGCGAAAGACATTCCGGAGGGCTGAACGGAAAGCCTCTCCAGTTTGTCTGACGAACCGGTTTCAGGCTCTGTCTCAGGCTGATACTGATCTTCGGCCTGACATGGCTGCTTGTCCTGTTCCAGAGGTTGCCCCTCAGTCTGCAAGATCCGGGCAGTCGCAGAGGGTGGGCTTACTGGTAGTTGGGAGCTCCAATGTCAGGCGCGTAATGGGGCCCCTTCGGGAAATGGCAGCAAGAGAGGGGAAGAAAACCAATGTGCACTCCGTGTGCATACCGGGGGGAGTCATTCCAGATGTGGAAAGGGTCCTTCCGGATGCCATGAAGGGTACAGGGTGCACCCATCTGCAGGTGGTCGCTCATGTCGGCACCAATGATGTGTGTCGCTATGGATCGGAGGAAATCCTCTCTGGCTTCCGCCGGCTATCTGATTTGGTGAAGACTGCCAGTCTCGCTAGCGGGATGAAAGCAGAGCTCACCATCTGCAGCATCGTCGACAGGACTGACTGCGGACCTTTGGTACAGAGCCGAGTGGAGGGTCTGAATCAGAGGCTGAGACGGCTCTGCGACCGTGTGGGCTGCAGATTCCTCGACTTACGCCATAGGGTGGTGGGGTTTCGGGTTCCGCTGGATAGGTCAGGAGTCCACTACACGCAACAAGCGGCTACACGGGTAGCAGGGGTTGTGTGGCGTGGGCTGGGCGGTTTTTTAGGTTAGATGGCCTTGGGCAAGTACAGAAAGGGCAACAGCCTCAACGGGTGCGGGGCAAAGTCAGGACATGCGGGGACCAAGCAGCAATCGGTATTGTAATTGTCAACTGTCGAAGCTGCGTTGGTAAAGTACCGGAACTTCAAGCGCTGATAGAAAGCACCGAAGCTGAAATCGTTATAGGTACAGAAAGCTGGCTTAAGCCAGAGATAAATTCTGCCGAAATTTTTACAAAGGTACAGACGGTGTTTAGAAAGGATCGATTGCATGCAACCGGTGGTGGAGTGTTCATCGCTGTCAGTAGTAGTTTATCCTGTAGTGAAGTAGAAGTGGATAGTTCCTGTGAATTATTATGGGTGGAGGTTACACTAAACAACCGAACTAGGTTAATAATTGGCTCCTTTTACCGACCTCCCGACTCAGCAGCATTAGTGGCAGAACAACTGAGAGAAAATTTGGAATACATTTCACATAAATTTTCTCAGCATGTTATAGTCTTAGGTGGAGATTTCAATTTACCAGATATAGACTGGGACACTCAGATGTTTAGGACGGGTGGTAGGGACAGAGCATCGAGTGACATTATACTGAGTGCACTATCCGAAAATTACCTCGAGCAATTAAACAGAGAACCGACTCGTGGAGATAACATATTGGACCTACTGATAACAAACAGACCCGAACTTTTCGAATCTGTATGTACAGAACAGGGAATCAGTGATCATAAGGCCGTTGCAGCATCCCTGAATATGGAAGTTAATAGGAATATAAAAAAAGGGAGGAAGGTTTATCTGTTTAGCAAGAGTAATAGAAGGCAGATTTCAGACTACCTAACAGATCAAAACGAAAATTTCTGTTCCGACACTGACAATGTTGAGTGTTTATGGAAAAAGTTCAAGGCAATCGTAAAATGCGTTTTAGACAGGTACGTGCCGAGTAAAACTGTGAGGGACGGGAAAAACCCACCGTGGTACAACAACAAAGTTAGGAAACTACTGCGAAAGCAAAGAGAGCTCCACTCCAAGTTTAAACACAGCCAAAACCTCTCAGACAAACAGAAGCTAAACGATGTCAAAGTTAGCGTAAGGAGGGCTATGCGTGAAGCGTTCATTGAATTCGAAAGTAAAATTCTATGTACCGACTTGACAGAAAATCCTAGGAAGTTCTGGTCTTATGTTAAATCAGTAAGTGGCTCGAAACAGCATATCCAGACACTACGGGATGATGATGGCATTGAAACAGAGGATGACACGCGTAAAGCTGAAATACTAAACACCTTTTTCCAAAGCTGTTTCACAGAGGAAGACCGCACTGCAGTTCCTTCTCTAAATCCTCGCACAAACGAAAAAATGGCTGACATCGAAATAAGTGTCCAAGGAATAGAAAAGCAACTGGAATCACTCAATAGAGGAAAGTCCACTGGACCTGACGGGATACCAATTCGATTCTACACAGAGTACGCGAAAGAACTTGCCCCCCTTCTAACAGCCGTGTACCGCAAGTCTCTAGAGGAATGGAGGGTTCCAAATGATTGGAAAAGAGCACAGATAGTCCCAGTCTTCAAGAAGGGTCGTCGAGCAGATGCGCAAAACTATAGACCTATATCTCTTACGTCGATCTCTTGTAGAATTTTAGAACATGTTTTTTGCTCGCGTATCATGTCATTTCTGGAAACCCAGAATCTACTATGTAGGAATCAACATGGATTCCGGAAACAGCGATCGTGTGAGACCCAACTCGCCTTATTTGTTCATGAGACCCAGAAAATATTAGATACAGGATCCCAGGTAGATGCTATTTTTCTTGACTTCCGGAAGGCGTTCGATACAGTTCCGCACTGTCGCCTGATAAACAAAGTAAGAGCCTACGGAATATCAGACCAGCTGTGTGGCTGGATTGAAGAGTTTTTAGCAAACAGAACACAGCATGTTGTTATCAATGGAGAGACGTCTACAGACGTTAAAGTAACCTCTGGCGTGCCACAGGGGAGTGTTATGGGACCATTGCTTTTCACAATATATATAAGTGACTTGGTAGATAGTGTCGGAAGCTCCATGCGGCTTTTCGCGGATGATGCTGTAGTATACAGAGAAGTTGCTGCATTAGAAAATTGTAGCGAAATACAGGAGGATCTGCAGCGGATAGGCACTTGGTGCAGGGAGTGGCAATTGACCCTTAACATAGACAAATGTAATGTATTGCGAATACATAGAAAGAAGGATCCTTTATTGTATGATTATATGATAGCGGAACAAACACTGGTAGCAGTTACTTCTGTAAAATATCTGGGAGTATGCGTACGGAACGATTTGAAGTGGAATGATCATATGAAATTAACTGTTGGTAAGGCGGGTACCAGGTTGAGATTAATTGGGAGAGTGCTTAGAAAATGTAGTCCATCAACAAAGGAGGTGGCTTACAAAACACTCGTTCGACCTATACTTGAGTATTGCTCATCAGTGTGGGATCCGTACCAGGTCGGGTTGACGGAGGAGATAGAGAAGATCCAAAGAAGAGCGGCGCGTTTCGTCACTGGGTTATTTGGTAACCGTGATAGCGTTACGGAGATGTTTAATAAACTCAAGTGGCAGACTCTGCAAGAGAGGCGCTCTGCATGGCGGTGTAGCTTGCTCGCCAGGTTTCGAGAGGGTGCGTTTCTGCATGAGGTATCGAATATATTGCTTCCCCCTACTTATACTTCCCGAGGAGATCACGAATGTAAAATTAGAGAGATTAGAGCGCGCACGGAGGCTTTCAGACAGTCGTTCTTCCCGCGAACCATACGCGACTGGAACAGGAAAGGGAGGTAATGACAGTGGCACGTAAAGTGCCCTCCGCCACACACCGTTGGGTGGCTTGCGGAGTATCGATGTAGATGTAGATGTAGATGTAGATGTAGTAGTATGTTTTTGTCTTTTCTTTGGTGGACTTTCTGAAGTGAGAGACTTGTGAGGAAAACATTTTGTTATTCTTCTGTTATAAGATCTGAAGTGGGATCCATACTTTGTTTCTTGCTTAAATAGTGTTTTGTTTTGACTACTTTGTTGGCATCAGCATTGTACTTGTTTATTGGTTTATCCCAGTAAAAACAGATTGAGGAATATTGTTCGTGATTTGTCTGCTATCGCAGAGCAACCCTCTTCACACTAGTGTCCACATCAAAAATCTAGACCTTACTCTATTCCATCAGATGTAAAATTAAGTAAACTAAGTGAAGTTCTGTTTCCTGACCCTGGATGGATCAATTGGGCCTGACTGTCTGCCACGTCATCTACTGCCAGTGATATCATCAGATATGGTATGGAGGAGTTTGTGGTCAGCACACTGCTCTCCCGGCCATTGTTGGGTTTCTTGACTTTGGAACCCCTACTACTCCATCAGGTATCTCCTCAATTGGCCTCATGAAGCTGAGTGCACCCTTTTCCAGTCCTCTCGTCAAGGAGAAACCCCTGCAGTACCAGGAATTGAACCCAGGTCCCCAGCATCACAGTCAGCTGCAATATCGATCAGATACAGAAGCGGAAATTCATGCAACCAGAATCACTTTCCCCATAAATTTGAAAATACTCTCCTGGCCATTAAAATTGCAACATCATGAAGGTAGCATTCAGCAAATGTCAAAACAACATGCAGGGAAATGCAAATGATTAGCATTTCAGAGCAGTTGGTAACACCAGTCATGTGAAACTCAACTCACACTTCTCTCACATGGCATACTGAAAGCTTTGGATCAAGACAACCAGGTAGATGCAGTATTTCTTGATTTCTGGAAAGGACTTGACTCAGTACCACACCTGTGATTATTGTCTCAAGTATGATCATATGGGGTATCAAGTGAAATTTGAGACTGAATTGAGGACTTTTTGGCGGGGAGGACACAGCATGTCATATTGGATGAAGAGTCGTCGTCAGATGTAGAAGCAACTTCAGGTGTGCCCCAGGCAAGTATGTTGGGGCCCTTGCTGTTCACATTATACATTAATGACATTACAGACAATATTAATAGTAAAATCATGCTTTTGTAGATGGTGGAGGTATCTACAATGAAGCACTGCCTGAAAGAAGCTGCATAAACATTCAGTCAGATCTTGATAAGTTTTCAAAGTGGTGCAGAGATTGGAATCTTGCTCTAAATGTTCAGAAATGTAAAATTTTGCACTTCAGAAACAAAAAAGCCTAGTTCCTATGACTATAATATCAGTGAGTCACTGTTCGAATTGGCCAACTCACACAAATACCTGGATGTAATGCATTGTAGGGATATGTAATGGAATGCTCATATAATTTCAGTCATGGGTAACGCAGGTGGTAGACTTTGGTTTATTGGTAGAATACTGGGAATTGTAATCAATTTACAAAGGAGATTGCGTACAAATCACTCATGTGATTGGTTTTAGAATGTTGCTCAAGTGTGTGGCACCCATACCAGATAGGACTAACAGGGGGTATTGAACATATACAGAGAAGGGCAGCATGAATGGTCATTGGTTTGTTTCATCCACGTCACAAACATACTGAAGGAACAGTACTGAAAGACTCTTGAAGATAGATGTAAACTATCCCAAGAAAGTCTATTAACAAAGTTTCAAGAACTGGCTTTAAATGATAACTCTAGAAATATACTACAACCCCCTATGTATCGCTCACATAGGTATCATGAGGATAAGATTAGAATAATTACTGCACACACAAAGGCATTGAAACAATCACTGTTCATGAACGGAACGGGAAGAAACCCTAATAACTGGTAGAATGGGGCATACCCTGTGCCATGTACCTCACAGTGGTCTGCAGAGTATAGATGTAGATGTAGACTACGAGTAATGCCATCTACATTATGTATATAAGGAAATATTATGCAGCAAGTTTATCAATGAAATTTGAGTGTTAGTTGGTTGGAGGAAGATTGTGTTATGCCTCATGTAAGAAGGAGAAACATCTACCAACACATGCTACAAGGTGTGTTTTTTAAGTAAGTGCCATCTATATAAACAAAAATCACTTTCTGCATGTGTACGAAAAATCATCACTTGAGAACCATTCGACTGATTTGACTTCTGTTTGTAATTGTCAGTACAAGGTATACAAACCTTTTTGAAAAATCCAGTGGAAAACTCGGAAATCTTGATGGTATTTTTGTATGAAAATCTCAATGAAGGAAATGTGATGAACAGTTTGACAGTTCTGCTGTCACATGTTTCCAGAACAGCAACAGATTCTACATTGACTGCCGATATTTTGCAGAAAATAATACAACCGAAAGAAATATTGCAGTGTGTTTTTGATTGTGATCATATCATTGGTGTGTCACAGAGATTGAATGGATGGCACTTCATGGTAATTTGGTGTATTGCAAACATTCAACTGATTTCAGTCATAGTTTATTTCTTTAGAAAAATGCCACCTGTGAGGCATCAAAATATTGGTTGGCACACACGCAATGCAAGCCAACTACATGATTGTTGAGTCAATGAGACTGCCAAATAGCATAGACAGTATTTGGAGACAAATCAAATAAGAATTTCTCAGGCGAGATTGGCTCGCTCAGTTGGAACTTATGCAAAAAATAATTTGGAATGTCAACAGTCCAGAGAGCCAAACATGACAATCTGAAGTGAACATTTGGTGCTCAGATACAATCAAATAGTTGATTGCACCATGGATGTACCAGTCAATTTGAGAAAAATGCACATTTGTTAATATTGCTATTCTTTGATGTTTCAACATGAACCTCCATGATTATATTGTATGAGCAGAATGGCCTGGTTACCACAATTGATACCGCCACCTGAGCCACTGGTATTATTGCCAGTCATCAGTGATTCACAAAGTTTTATAATCCTACCTGCTCATAGGTTAAAGCCATGTGAAACACTGTCATTAAAGCTACTATCCTCACAGGTACAGAAACTGGAATGGTCTCTCTCATGTCCCCTGTACTAATTATTCTAACTGATTTATCCTTTCATTTCAACTTTTATTCCCAATCAAGGTTCTGTTTGCAATAACAATAAATAAAGTCAGATTGATGGGTGAGGAGGAGATGGACAGATAAAGGGGGGGGGGGCAGGGAGGTAATGAATACAAAGAAGGTTAAGGAGGATATGGACAGAGAGGTGATGGAGGAGGGATGGATGGAAAGAGTGTGGGATAAGAGATGCACAGTGTGTGGGGGGGAACATGATGAACAGGGATAGGGGGAGAAGGAGGTGGTGGACAAAGGTAGAGGGGAGGAGGAGACTGATAGAGAAAGGAGGGAGAAGGAGATTAGGATTCCCATATATGTTTAGTAATTGTGAAGCATTGCTAGGTCCACTAATTTTGAAATAAAAATAAAAGAAGTAGACTTTTGTTGTCAGTTTCATTTTAACATTAAAGCTGTACTTTACTCAACTTTTCTACATAAGTCCTAAAAATATTAAGACACCTATCATATCGTTACCCAACTTTTGAATGCATCCTCACAGAATTATGCTACCTGATTAGGCAAAAAGTGCATAAAGCACACTTCTTGACACTTGAGGAAACTCATCACGTAAGATCGAAATCATAAGATGTCTGTTCTCTCTCACTTTTTCATAAACTTTCTGCATCAAATCATCAGTAATGACTAAAATGGTTCAAATGGCTCTGAGCACTATGGGACTCAACTGCTGTGGTCATCAGTCCCCTAGAACTTAGAACTACTTAAACCTAACTAACCTAAGGACATCACACACATCCATGCCCGAGGCAGGATTCGAACCTGCAATCGTAGCAGCTGCACGGTTCCGGACTGCGCGCCTAGAACCGCGAGACCACCACGGCCGGCGTAATGACTAAAGGTTGCCCACTTCATTCCTCATCATGCACATTCACATGGCCATCTTTGAAAGCTCTCACCAGTTTCCATATCATCCCATCACTCATTACGTTTCCTTCACACACTTCACTGATCTCATGATGAATTTTAGCTGCTCTCATACCTTTCGCCCAAAGAAAATGAATCACAGTGCGTATTTCACAGTCAGTGGAATTCTCAGTCGGGTGACGTATTTCAAATACTCATAAAGAAACATAAACATGCTGAATATTGATAGGAATTATATAGAAAAGTAGGTTAAGGCACAGTGTTTCATGTAAAAATAAAACTGCTAAGAAAAGTGTACTTGCTGTATGTTTATTTCAAAGTGGCATATACTTAGAAAACATGCCACATATAATTTGACAATGAGTACTGTTACTCATGTTGCTCAGGATACCATGGCTGTCATGGAAATAATGAGAATATGGGATCATGGGGTTCAGAAGAGTCATGCTGAATGCAATGCATGCTCTCAACAGTCCCACATCAGTAGTGCCCCAGACACATATTGTTAGTTCACCTGTGAAAGATCATACAGCCAAATCACATACACTGAGTGAGGAAATGAGCTTTTTGCAGCAGGACAAGTATCCATGCAGACAGTATGATGGTGCTTGAAGCACTGCGGACTCTCTACACCAGCATATCCTCAGCCTTTCAGTATTTGTGATCCAGGTTCCAATCATAATACTCGTTGCTGCCCCCCCCCCCCCTTCTCATACAACAATAACAATGTTATTTTCAGTATCTTGGCACTAAAACTACACAATTGCAAACCTTACAACTACTAAGAATAAGTATATTTATTTCTGTTTCACAACTTTTTTCTAGAAGAGGGTAACTGATTGGAAGCTGACAATTTCTGAGACTTTTTATCTGTAATGAAATTGAACTACTTGGTTACTATATTCAAGAAATAAATACCTTCAGCTCCAAGGAGTAAATGTTCATGTATTTGGAAATGAATGATAAAGTTAATACTTTTTGTAGCTAATTGGAATTGTGGAGCAGAAATATGAAAATTCTAGAAATGTTTCCAAATGAGGATGAAAGTGGTAAAACCTACAAGGCTGAAGACAGACATGACAAAACTATTCTTTGATAACCACTGAACTGGCTTAACCATGCTGGAGAAGAATTTTAGCAAGTATTTTCCTGCTGATAAAAACTTGTTGGCACATTAGGGATCCATTTCAAAATGCTCCTAAAGGTCTCTGAACTGCCTAAGATGAAATCTTCATAGCCTTCACAGCAAGTGGTAACATCAAAAGACAATTTAGTAATAAATCACTTTTTGAATTTTGGGCAGGCATGGATGATGAGTTTTCCCCCCTGAAAACAAGAGCATTTGTGTACAGTACCATTTTCAACATCCTACCTTTGTGAAACCAAATTTTCTATGTTAGCTGCTTTGAAGGCAAAATACAGCTCAGCTAAACACAGAAAAAGAATTAATAGCATCTGTTTCTAACATTAACCCTGCCCTCAAAAACTTTGCTTTACAAATCAGGACTAGGGCATCACTAATAATTACTAAACTTGTTTCAATTTATTACTGAAAAGTTATTTGTTATGTGCATTTGTGTAATACTGATACAGTCCTATTTGTGTGCCCAGTAACTTAGCACCCGCTGCTTTGCTCGCATAAATTGTATAGCTTGCAGAGATCTTTTTTGTTTTTATTTAATCAAATTTTTATGTTATTCACAAATTGCAACCCATTTTAAGCATTTCATGCTAATTAAAGCCATATAAGCACGGTCTTTTCCCACAGTACTTCTGACCAAAAATTATTCTAATAGCTGGAGTTCAAAGTTTTTGTTAATAGTCAAATACCAGTTGTTATAGATGCAGCCTTAAAAACCTTTAGTAGCTCTTTAATAATTATTTATTTTCAAAAACACTTTCAGCCACTATTTTACTTCCTTAGTGACTAAATTTCCAAAAATGCTGAAAAACGTAGTTTTTATTTTCTGACTGAGAAACCAAATACCAGTTTTCATAGTTCTAGCACCAGAAGTCCCTTAATAGCAACATACTTTCAAAATGCTTTTCATCTCCTATTTCACCTCCTTAGGAGTGGAATTTTGGAGAATAGCTTCTTAAACAATACCTGCAACTGTAAGATCCACACCCTCTCCAAACTTCAAGTTTCTATACTTGGTGGTTTCAGCTGGTTGCTGATGAGTCAGTGAGTCAGCCTGATCCTTTCACCCTCTTAGGGGTTGAATTTCCAAAAACAGTACACATGTATTTTTTCATCTCTAGCCGAGATACCAAACACCAATTTTCAAAGATTTAGCTTTAAAAATGCTTTCACACTGAAATATTTTCATAAAACATTTAAACCCCTATTTCATCCCCTTAGGCGCTGAGTTTCCCAAAACAGCAACATGTGTATGTTTTATTTCTAACAGAGAAGCTAAATATATCTAAAAACAAAGATGATGTGACTTACCAAATGAAAGTGTTGGCAGGTCGACAGACACACAAACAAACACAAACATACACACAAAATTCAAGCTTTCGCAACAAACTGTTGCCTCACCAGGAAAGAGGGAGGGAGAGGGAAAGACGAAAGGATGTGGGTTTTAAGGGAGAGGGTAAGGAGTCATTCCAATCCCGGGAGCGGAAAGACTTACCTTAGGGGGAAAAAAGGACGGGTATACACTCGCACACACACACATATCCATCCACACATATATAGACACAAGCAGACAGATTTGAAGACAAAGAGTTTGGGCAGAGATGTCAGTCGAGGCAGAAGTGCAGAGGCAAAGATGTTGTTGAATGACAGGTGAGGTATGAGTGGCGGCAACTTGAAATTAGCGGAGATTGAGGCCTAGTGGATAATGGGAAGAGAGGATATATTGAAGAGCAAGTTCCCATCTCCAGAGTTCGGATAGGTTGGTGCTGGCAGGTCGACAGACATCATAGCACCAACCTATCCGAACTCCGGAGATGGGAACTTGCTCTTCAATATATCCTCTCTTCCCATTATCCACCAGGCCTCAATCTCCGCTAATTTCAAGTTGCCGCCACTCATACCTCACCTGTCATTCAACAACATCTTTGCCTCTGCACTTCTGCCTCGACTGACATCTCTGCCCAAACTCTTTGTCTTCAAATATGTCTGCTTGTGTCTGTATATGTGTGGATGGATATGTGTGTGTGTGCGAGTGTATACCCGTCCTTTTTTCCCCCTAAGGTAAGTCTTTCTGCTCCCGGGATTGGAATGACTCCTTACCCTCTCCCTTAAAACCCACATCCTTTCGTCTTTCCCTCTCCTTCCCTCTTTCCTGGTGAGGCAACAGTTTGTTGCGAAAGCTTGAATTTTGTGTGTATGTTTGTGTTTGTTTGTGTGTCTGTCGACCTGCCAACACTTTCATTTGGTAAGTCACATCATCTTTGTTTTTAGATATATTTTTCCTATGTGGAATGTTTCCCTCTATTATAATCATATCAGAGAAGCTAAATATAAATTTTCATAGATTTAGCTTCAAAAATGCTTGCACAAATGGTTCAAATGGCTCTGAGCACTATGGGACTTAACTGCTGTGGTCATCAGTCCCCTGGAACTTAGAACTACTTAAACCTAACTAACCTAAGGACATCACACACATCCATGCCCGAGGCAGGATTCGAACCTGCGACCGTAGCGGTGGCGCGGTTCCGGACTGTAGCGCCATAACTGCTCGGCCACTCCGGCCGGCTAAATGCTTGCACAGTGAAATAGTTCCATAAAAACTTTCATCCCTGTTTCACCCTCATAGTGGTTCAATTTCCAAAAACAGTGAAACACATATTTTTATTTCTGAGAAGCCAAATTTAAATTTTCGTAGATTTAGCTTTAAAAATGCTTTCACAATAAAATATTTTCGTAAAAAAATCTCATCCCCTTAGCAGTCCAATTTTCAAAAACTCTGACACACATATTTTTTTTTTTTTTTTTTTGTTTCTAACCAAGAAATATCAATGTTCACAGATGTAGCTTTAAAAATACTTCAGTAGTTCTTTAATAATAATATATTTTTTTTAAAAAAAAGAAGCTTTCATCTAGTATTTCACCCCCATAGGGTTAAATTTCCAAAGATGCTGAAATATGTTTGTCTTTATTTCTAACCGAAAAACCAAATTTAAATTTTCATAGGTCTAGCTTCAAAATTGTCTGAATAGTGACATTTAAAAAAAAAAGAAAAAGCCTTCACCCCTTATTTCACTCTCTTAGAGTTGGAACTTCAAAAAATCCCTCCTTAAACAATGCCTATAGTATAAGATCCACACCTTCTCCATATTTCAAGTTTCTATCCTTAACGGTTTGGGTTGGGTGTTGATGAGTCAGTCAGTCAGTCAGAACATTGCCTTTTATATATAGAGATTACATCAGTGTAAATGTGTATTTTAATTTTTTATTACGTCAGAATGTATTTTACTTTGATTCTTTTCAGTAAATTAATAAATTTTTGAATTAATATTTTTTTTCAATTAGCTTGCATCTACCATTTAGTGCTATCACATTCCCACAGGAGTGCAGTTCACAGGATCACAGGATGAGAATCACAACTCTATATGGTGATCATTTTTCCTTGATGTGACAACAGGGAGAGGTGACCCTGGACTCAGGAGTGGCAGAACATGATTTTCAAATGAGCCCCAGTTCTGCATTCAGCATCTTGATGGATGTGCTCACTGTGTGGAGGCTCCAAGAGAACAAACGCTGGCAGCTTCCATTCATGCACCTGGTGCGACATTGCAGGATGCTATTGGGTATACAACAAGGTCACTTGGGGCATCTATATCCAGTAATTTGTACAGCAGCCACTACAGGTTTGGCTTTTTGATGCTGGTGACTGGGACACACGCACCTCTCTCCAATATTTAAACAATTAAATATTATGAGTTTAGATTAACCAGTGCAGAGATAGGAAATCATGGGAACAACTGAAATAGAGCATTGCTTCACTGCAATTTGCATTTATTGTAACACCTGATAACAGACAAAGAAAAGTCATGAGTTACAGTTGACAGATAATAGCACTAGAACAATAATAAACATGTGATTCAGTTTCAGTTTTCTGCACTTTAGTTAAGGTTCAACAGGGGAACACACTTTTAAGCTCTCCCATAAAAGCATAAAGAACTGGTTATGAAACAGTCACTTATAACATCAAGGCAGGCACACTCCATGTAAAGAGAAAATAATCTGCAAGTTTACACATTGACTAGAACATTAAAATGAATAACAGGAAAGTGCACCATCCACAGCTTACAGTGACAGTCAACCTACAATAAGTTCCTTTCTTTACAATACGACTTTAAGTACAGCTCAATAGTAATAAACAAATTTAGATTCCAAACACACACACGCACACACACACACACACACACGTGCATAAGCACAATTAAAAACTGGTGAAAAATAATACATTGGAAACTGACAAATCTATACTCAGAGGAGCCATACTCAATCTAAATACCTCAAAAATGGCAACTTAATTGCTACCTAGAGCAACAAATTAAGAATAGCAAACTTACAGATTGACTAGAATAAAGGAATAAATAAGACATACATGGCTTCTGATGGCCGACAAACTGTGTTGGGCTACTGAGCAGTGATTAATTTAAAATAGCCACAACATACACAAACCAGGTTAGCAGGGTATTTAAAGACAAGTGTAAGGCAAGGACCCTGGTCAGAAGGTAATCAAAACTAGGTGGATTCTCTTACACGGCAAATGTGCCAACACATCCGCTCATACCCCAGGATCAACTAGTGCAACATAAATCACTGACACATTTCAGATAATATTTTAAAACAACATACTTAAATAGCTTTGTTTACCACAAACCTTAATTAGTTAACAGGTTAGGCTCTGTTATTGAAGCCACACATATGAGATAGCAAATTAACGTCTACAATTCTACTTTGCCACTTAACACGCATTGTGATGAGGAAAAGCTAATTAACTGAAAATCTCTACTTGGATCCAGTATTTGACAATGCGCTCAAAATCAACAGACAAAGGTGAGAGTCAAGTTTACACTCGCAAGCAGCACACGCAGAACATGAGCATAAGGTGAGCATTAAATAAACTTCTCCTTGTTCACCCATTTACACACCAACGAAACAAATAATCTTCGCCGAATTACTGTAGATGCCAAAATGTCCAGTTGCTTGCAAATAACACAAAATAATGGTCAAAACATCGTGCTTTAAGTCCAATGACGTCCATAGGATAGGAGTTTCAATGAACAACCAGGCCTCATCCCCTCTGATCCATCTGCGACCAAGACAGTAACATTGGCTGCTATCACAGCTTTAACGATGCATCACATCTGACACGAGTCACACCAAACGATCAACAAAGTGGCGTGGCCTCCTCTACACTCCCAGACGTCCGCAATCAGAGTTCCTCCTCCCGACCGACGCTCTCCCGCAAACATGGCAGGCAGCTGGCCGCAGCAATGCCACTGTGCCCTCGGGCTAGGGTAAGGAAACAGCAGAGCGCAAAGTGGGAATTTCAAAAGGAACGCACTACAGACAAGGAGGAAATGCAGAGAACCAACCAGGACATTTCGTCACAGTTCAGTGACTGAGCCTTTCTTTGATGTCTCTATGTCAATCTCTTCCAGCAACACAATTGAAGTGGCACAGAATTGGTTGCAGAATGGAAAGGTAATGGGACCATGAAATCAAGTATATGAGAATGGCAGTTTATTAACAAAGAAAAAAAGTAAACCTTTTACAGTGAGAAAATACACAGTTAAATACAATAGTTGAAATGCAGTAGAGTAACATGATAATTAAAAACAATAAAGTTCATCCCACTTGACATGCCAAAATAAAAGTACCAAATAATTAACAAACTAAACAGTCTCAGTAAAAGTGGTTAACAGAGAATTACAAGTAAAGAACAAGCAAAAAATTATTCTTAGCAACTACACAAATGGCTTAAGGCCAAATGATACACGCCAAGCACAACAAAGCCCAAAATAATTCAGAGTCCTTAAACATTATATAAGTGAATAGAAATTCACTACAAGAAGTTTTAATAATATTTAAAACCTATACAGGATAACTAAATCAGCAGCTGGCAGCAGTGCAAATGTGCTTTACAATTGATGAAGGTATAGTAGTGATAACAGATGCAGCAAAAAAAGACATTGAACAAGAAAAAGAAACTGAAGAAATCGACATGGTTCAATGAAAGTGTCAGAGATGGAAAAGAGCAAAGAAGCCAGGCTGCTGTGGCTGCATAATATGGAGAGTGAGGACAGGAGAGATACCTTCATCACAGTGAGAAGAGTGACAGCAAGAATTCTATGAACAGAGAAAAGGAAATATCTAACTGAAGTCTTGGCATCTATATAGAAGTGGAAAGCAGGAATAGAGACTCATTGCAGCTGTTTCAGTATACGAAGAACAGTAAGAGAGGTTATCAGAGGGAAAACCTATTCGTAAAAGATAAAAATCAATACATGCTAACACAGGTGGAAGACATTCTAGCAAGATGGGAAGAGCATTTCTCAGAAATACCAAATTGCACTGACTCTCACATAACCTTCAACTATGCAGTGACCGAGAGTAACAGCAGTAACACTGACACATACAGCATCAAAGAACAGAAAGTGGTACACACCATTCAAAAGCTGAAAAATAACGAGGCTGTAGGTGAGGAACAGATATCAGCAGAGATGTAGTAGTAGTAGTAGTAGTAGTAGTAGCAATAGCTTTATTCATCCGTAGATACACACATTGTTTCATAACACTTAACTCGCACACACACACACACACACACACACACACACACTGGTGATCTCTAGGCCATTTTCTGTACTGCAATTTCCCATTTGCTATCCTGAGAAACTGAGTCAGCATCTATCCATAATGAGTGAGATGCTGAGCTCAGAAAGAGGAAGAGGTGTTAGTACTGTGCTATGCATAGCTTGGAGGTAAGTATTTCTAGAAAGGAAAAAAGAAGGAAAAAAACATAAAGTGAAGGTGTTATGTGGAATGTTGGATATTTTATAATCATTATTATTATTATTTATTTGTATAACAATTTTTTATCAAACCCCTACTCTGTTTTAGCTAAATAATCCTACAATGTATAAAATGTATTGCATAAAAGATACTTTTTAGCTGCCTTTTAAATGATTGGATTTTTGCAATTTCTTTAATCTCTTTTGGTAATTTATTGTACAGTTTTAGTCCTTGGTAGAAAATGCTGTTTTGAGTTTTATGTTTATTTTTTATTGCTAAATGTAAGTTGAGTCTATCTCTTGTTGCATGGTCATGGACAGAGCTGTTTGTGCAGTAATTACCAATGTTATTTTTGATGTGTACAACTGACTGATAAATGTATTCAAATGGAGCAGTTAAAATCCCCAGCATTTTGAACAGATCTTTACAAAGAGCTCGACTAGTATTTTTGGTTATTATTCTTATGGCTCCTTTGTAGAGTTGGAAAACTGTGTTCATATTTTGTGCATTTGTTCCCCAAAAAAGAATGCCACAGCTAAGAATTGAGTGCACATATGAATAATATGTAACTGAATGTTAAACATGTAACTAAATGTTAAAAGAGGGTGCAAACAAATTATACAAAGACATTTATAATTTTATCACAATGATCCGGAAAACTGAAACACTATCTGAAGAGCTGGCCGTTGTGGCCGAGCGGTTCTAGGCCTTTCAGTCTGGAACCGCACGACCACTATGGTCGCAGGTTCGAATCCTGCCTCGGGCATGGGTATGTGCGATGTCCTTAGGTTAGTTAGGTTTAAGCAGTTCTAAGTTCTAGGGGACTGATGACTTCAGCAGTTAAGTCCCATAGTGCTCAGAGATATTTGAAACATTTTTGAACTATCTGAAGACAGGAAAACTGCAATAATTTGCCCCATACACAAGAAAGAAATCAAAATGGAATGTGGAAACTACAGAAGAATCTAGAATGAGATTTTCACTCTGCAGTGGAGTGTGCACTGATATGAAACTTCCTTGCAGATTAGAACTGTGTACTGGACCAAGACTCGAATTTGGGACCTTTGCCTTTCACGGGCAAGTGCTCTACCATGTGAGCTACCCAAGCACGATTCACTTCCCATCCTCACAGGTACTGGCAAAGCTGTGAGGACGGGGCGTGAGTCATGCTTGGGTAGTTCAGATGGTAGAGCACTTGCCCACAAAAGGCAAAGTTCCAGAGTTCGAGTCTCGGTGTGGCACACAGTTTTAATCTGCCAGAAAGTTTCATATCAGTGCACACTCCACTGCAGAATGAAAATCTCATTCTGGAAACATCCCCCAGGCTGTGGCTAAGCCATGTCTTTGCAATATCCTTTTTTCCAGGAGTGCTAGTCCTGCAAGGTTTGCAGGAGAGCTTCTGTGAAGTTTGGAAGGTAGGAGATGAGGTACTGGCAGAACTAAAGCTGTGAGGATGGGGCGTGAGTTGTGCTTGGGTAGCTCAGATGGTAGAGTACTTGCCCACGAAAGGTAAAGGTCCCGAGCTCGAGTCTCGGTGTGGCACACAGTTTTAATCTGCCAGGAAGTTTCATAAAGAGGAATCTGATAGCTAAACATAAAATACAAAGTTCTGGCAATGATCATACTCAACAAAATTAAACCTTACACAGAAAACACTGTTCTAGACTACTAGGTTGGATTTTGACCAAACCTTTCCACAAATGACAATCTTTTACCCTATGGCAGATCTTTGAGAAATATTGGGAATTTAAGAAAAACATCAACTGTCTGGTCATTGATTTCCAGTGAACCTATGACAGCCTCCACAGAAGTTGCCTCTACAACAAACTAAGAGAATTTAGGATACCCAGTAAAATCATTAGGATGACACAATTGTGGATGGGTGGCTCATGGGAAATCCCCCAACTTCCCAATCAAAACAGGCTTATGACGAGAGAGTAATTTACAGTATGCAATGTTCTCCAATTCGAACACAGTGAAGTAAAATTCCTGGCATACACAGATGATATAATCTTACTCACAGAAACAGAAGAAGAGCTGAACAACATGCACAGATCTCTCAAGCACAGTGCCAGCAAAATGAGACCTCTGATAAAAAAAAAAAAAAAAAAAAAAAAAAAAAAAAAAAAAATATATATATATATATATATATATATATATATATATATGGAAATAGGTTGAGTCATAGACCCAAACCTCAGTTTGAAATTGATCACATTCTAAATTCAGAAAAGTTAATTCTGTATTCTTTAAGCATCCCACTCAAAAGTAAAGCTTTGTCAGTCATCACTAAGATGAAGATCATAGTGCCACCATCTGCCCAGTAGTACTGTATGGTTTGGAAATATGGATGCTTACCAAGAAAGAAAGTGAAAAACTGAATGTTTTTGAAAGAAAAGTGATGAGAAAAATTTGGGGACCCATGCTGGGGAATGACATAGGGAGAATTCGAAAGAATACTGAAATTTATCAGTTAATGAAGCTACACACTATTGTCCAGAAATTAAAAAGCACAAATCTGCAATGGGCTGGGCACTTATACTAAAGGCACAAATGGTGTTGCATAAATTTACTTAAGCAAGATTTAAAAGAAGTCAGTTGCATCAAATTATATACAACTGAAATATAAAACATCAAGGATGCAGAAGTTTAATCTCAGAGGTAACAGGTAGGCAAACAATGACAATAGCTGACCAAATACACAGACAGAATGAGCTAAGCCTGATGGGCAGAAACTACAAATAAACAAATCACTAGATAGCTATTACACAGGTGGCTGGTTTGGAAATCGGCTAATGACAAGTAATATGGATTTACTTGAATCAGCTGGCCAGTTTACTTATTGCTACAGATACCTCTTCCACAAATGCGTGATGAATTTACAAAAGGATTTGGTGAATGCCACAGGGCCAACCAAAGCATACAATGAGGCCCCTATCCGAATTTGATAAACAAGGCATTAAATAATGGCTAGTCTGTCCTGTAACAAACACGTATAAGAAGAATTAAACACTAATCCAATAAAATACAAACACCAATGTATCAAACAAGTTTGTCACCAAAGGTGTTAAGCACTACTCTAACATACATTAATAAAACAAGGCTGGTAAACACTGAATACAGATATCTTACAGTTAAACTTAACAGTAAGTATGTTACACACTATTTTAATGAACTGCAAAAAAATCAATGAAATGAAGTAAGATGGTGAGCATTAAACAAACAACATACCAGATAGGTAGCTTGAAATTAGACTTGAAAACAAAACTATGGTCTTGCATACACAAACAGCACAGCCATGCTGCTCAGTAACATGGTGAATAGATATCCAAAATCAAATTACAATGCATTTTCACCACAAATCCTGAATATTTGTGCAGGAAAATCGGCTAATACAGCCTCAAAAATATGCAGATGAGCACTTTCAGGAAGTCAGATGGATGACCAGTAATACCAGCTGGACCGAAAAGGAATAGGATGCTGTGGGTCCCACATCAGCGAAGCATGGAAATTATTTCAGACATGTCCAAAAGAACAGACACTGTGAATTAAAACACACAGAAATTAGAGACATTGGCTGTAAGTGGGCCTTGATTAAATCATTGGAAAAAGTTGAAAATTTGTACCAGACCGGGATTCAAACCTATACCTCCTGCTTACTAGGCAGGTGTGCTGACCACCACACCATCTGAGCGTAGTAGTCATTGCAATTACACAGATTACCATAGGATGCCTCTATTCGGACGCAAGTGAGGATAATGGACAAGTGGCACTACAGTAGTAATGTGCAAAAAAGTAGTAAGGTAGTCATGGTATTTGCAATGACCACTGTGTCTGGATGGTGCAGGGATCAGCAAATCTGCCTAGGGAACACAAGATGCCAGTTTGAATCACCAATGACTGACTTTAGTGCTGCTAGCTTTATGCAGAAGGGCTACCACCTCATTCACTGATCCTTTACAGCCAATTTCATGTGCAGCTGTAAAAAATTATTTACCGAAGGTGTTTTTACTGTGTCTGGTGTGTAACTTATTTCTGCTCATATACTGGGCAGACACACTACTTTTTCCCACTCTCCCTTTTTATAACTTGCCAGATCATTATAGCTTTGTTTTTAGAGTTGTCAATTTCAGTAGTGACATGCACAGTTTTTGAGTTTTTAATTACTATTTTTAAAATATAATGTTACCAGCTATAGTACTCATGAGAGCTGCATCAAACCAGTCTCAGGACTGAAGACCACAACAACAACAACACATAGTACTCATTTTTATGGGATCATCAGATATCCTTAAACCTTAACAGACTAGGTGACGTTTCTCTAATGTACCTACAATGTGGGTCTCTGGGACCCCTATGTTTAACCAGAGATTTAAGGCACAAAACATTTGAAAATTTTTGACTTAATTTATACAACAATTATTTTTACAATTATTTAAGTGTTGTTTAAATACTCCTTGTTAATTTTGTTGCACTAAATGATGCCTGCAGTATTTTACTTGTTATCACACAAAATCACGTACTTTTGTGCATCTTTTTTCAAATAGTACATGTAAATGAACTGTTGGAGGACTGAATTTTACATTCTACAAAATTGTAGTACGTCTGTAGTAAGTAAATGTCCACATAAAACTAAATTTCATGATTTAATTGTGCCTTTAAAAATAGCAGTTGAAATGCATACAAAAAAGTCTTCAAAAGTGACATTCAGTACTGGGAACTACTTTATTCTTTATCACCACTGAGGACACGTTTGATTTTAGCTAACATTTAAGTACCTTACTGGAGAAGCAAAATGTCCCCATTGCAACTGCACTGAAGATCTTCTGCTAAATGATCATCTTGTTTGCTAGCTGAACAGTTATCAGCTGTTGCTGTAAAATTGTCATCTTTTTTGTATGCTTCTTGACATATTTCACTGACATTTTCCTTCATCCACTGACTAACAATTTCATCAAACTTAGCATCACTAGAACTGTCACATTCCTGCAGACATATTTTGTACTATACTGAAGAAAAACCATGTACATAGTTCTCACTGATGCTCAAAATACTTTTTTTTTTATCTGGAAGGTTAGGTTAAGGAAATTACCAGGTACCGTGTGTACTTAATGAAAGATCTCATAGCAACTTTTAGGAGACAACTTGTAATTTATGTGATTAGTTAAAAGACATCTTATGGACACTTGGCAGCAGAGTAAGAAAGAAAAATTTAAAATATTTGCATTGAACAGTTAAGTACACGAATTTTGACAGTAGCCAATAACAATTCAGCATCACTTATATAACTTCTATTTTCGCTCAAATACCAGTAACTGTGCAGTTCACATTAAATTTTTAACTACCAAACAAGTCCTTAAACTGCTATGATAAGCAGATCATAAGCAAGTATTTTGAAACAAACCAACCACTTACCAATGTTTCATTCATTTCGGTTGCTCAGAGGTTGCATTGTGGACAGGAGTAGAATATCTCATGTTTGAACCCATGTCAATTCTTGAATTTTTTTCCATTTGTTATTACTTTGTCTACTTTATTGCTCATAAAGATAATTATAACAATATTACCATGCCATTCCATAGCATTGAAACCATACCATACTCCCCTTTTTCCAAGTATTCTGGCTACTGTTGGGCTAAATTCTGTGTGCAACAACCCTACAATAAGTTAATAGGATTGTTTCCTTTCATTTACTTTACAACTATCTGAGCAATCACTCATGTCCACTGAGGATTATGATGATAAGACCCAATGAGATACTCGGGTGTTCTGTGAAAGAATGAACCCACCTTTGAAGTTAAATATCAAGTCATTTAAGCTGAGGTTTCGTTTGGACAAAAGTACTGTGGAACAGTTGGAACTAAGGTTCAGAAACTATCTGATGAAACAAACCAAAAGAAACCAACCACTGAATGCAATCTGCATGTTGCTGTTAACCTTAAGATTTTACACCACAGGAACCTTTCAAATAGTGGTTTATGATCTGTTTAAAGAAGACATAGCAACAGCTTGCAGAGCTGTCCATAAGATATCAGCCTTACAAGAGAATTAACATCATTTTCTCTCCGTGCCTTTACCTTGTTGGCCACAATGTCTTTATATGTTTTTTTGCATTCAATTATATCTTTATACTGCCCGAAGACAATTTCCAGCAGCAAATCTTTCCCATACTGAGGAAAGTTGGACAATCACTCCATTTTATGTACACTTGCTTCCATGGTTATAGCACAATACCTTTGATAATCCCTGCTTATCTTTGATGTATGATAAATATCTGCAGTTCAAGCACAATGACTGTGTCGATAGCCAATTTTACTGTGGAACAGTTGCCAAGCATGTTACGTGACACCTAACATCGAATCTGAACCTGCTTCAATGGATCCAAGTTTAACAATGTGCAATATACCTGAATCCTGAGCATAGTTAAATTTCTGACCTAGTATCAAATTTGATCTCCAGTCAGTGATGTTTATACTATCAGTCACAAATCTTGCTGCTCTTCTTTGGACCTTCTCAGTCTCTTGAATAAGACCAAACTGATAAGGGTCCCATACAGACGAACAATACTCTGAGACTGGATGAACTAACATATTGTAAGCAATTTCCTTTGTTGAAGGACTGCATCATGTCAGGATTCTACCAATAAACTGCAATCTAGAATTCACCTTGCCCATTACTTGTGTAATGATATAACTGCTCCTGTTTATGATAATTAACATACAGGGCATTCATTTCAAAACTTCCACATTTCTAAGATGCAGAAAAAAGAAACTGACCAATATAATACAAGAAATTGGGAATTCCTCCTAATTCAAAACAAAATTAAAAACCTACATTAGCCATTATTTCTACAAATTACCTGAAGCCTATATTCAGGGACTGCTACATGGCAATCAACAATGTTTGTTATAAAGCCATGTGACAGATGATAATGTACTACACTGCCTCACAAAAATAGTGAAGCAGCTGGAAGATGTGGGATGTCAATGTATCATCGTACACATACACACCATTGGTAGGTATGCAAATGACTGGAGTCGCAATTCTCTGGGGAAGGTAGAACAGCCACCAGAGAGCATTAGTACTGTTCATGTTTAGTGTTGTTACCAGGTTTGGTATAGTATACGAAGTCTGTTCAAAAAATTCTGGAACTTTGTTCACAAAATTTTTCTATGCTTACCTTTTGTGTGTTGTGCAAGGTCTCCTTTAAAATACTCTTTTTCGCAATTGATACACTGCTCCCAGCTCCATTTCCACTTCCAGAAGCAGTCTTGGTACATCTCTTGCTTGGTCGAGCAAAGCGCTGTCTGCAAATTTTCTTTACCCCATCTGTCGTTAGAAATCTTCATCCTTTCAACAGGATATTCAACTTTGGAAAAAAAAAAAAAAAAGAAAAAAAAGACCACAGGGACCAGGTCTGAACAGTGCGGAGGATGAGACAGGACAGTAATAGTGTATTTTGAGCAATTGTCACACACCAACAGGGATAAATGTCTGGGTCAGTTATCATGATGCAAGAGCCGTGAATTGTCTTGGCACATTTCAGACCATTTCCTTCTCACATTTTCTCACAAGCATTGCGAAAGTCCCAATAGTACCACTGATTAACAGTTTGTTCCTGTGCCACAAATTCATAATAAACTAATCCTCCAAAGTCAAAGAAAACTATCAGAATGGCTTTGACTTTTGATCTGACCTGACAAGCTTTTTGTTGGTGTTGGAGAACCTTTCCTGACGCATTGTGAAGATTGAACCTTGACCTCAACATCATAACCAAACACTCATGTATCATCACCATTTATGATTCTGTTAAGGAACATCCAAAAGCTCTTCACAGATTGTGAGGCAAAGGTCTTTCTGGTCTTGACTCATGAGCTGTGGGATGAACTTGCTGTCAACACAATGCATTCCAAGATGCTGTGTCAGGATTTCATGACATGATCCAAATGAAATGTTACAGTATTACACAATCCGTCTGACAGTCAGTCTTGAATTGACACACACAGTTTCGTTGTTGTTCCTGACATGAACATCTTTGTTAGATGTTGAAGGGTGCCATGAACAAGGGTCAACTCTAACTTCTGTCTGGCCATTTTTAAACCATGTGAACTATTTGTAATACCAAGTATGTCTTAATCACTCATCACAAAAGGCTTCTCGCATCATTTGGTGTGTCTCTGTGAAGGTTTTCATGAGTTTCACCACAAAATTTAATGCAGAAGTGTTGCTCCTCTAACTCTGCCATCTCCAAATTTGCAAATTGTGCAACACAGCATTCTACCGAATACAGCACTGGACAACAACTAACAGACATACAACAATGAAACTTCCAGCAGTGCACATTAAACACAGGCGTGTGCAGGGATGCCAATCACAATTCACTCCAAGACACCATTGGTGCAAAATTACAAATGTTCCAGAATTTTTTGCACATACCTCGTATAAGGGGTGTGAACAGCAACACATGCTGTATGATTACTGTGAAGGAAATGGAGATGCCATCCACTCAGCACCTGATAGAGTTCTAAAGTGGCCTCACTGTGAGTCTGCATTTGGCTGGGTGGTTGAATTGTGCAGTATCCAGATTTGTGTTGTATTTGGATCTGTGAGTGGCCTAATGTCAGACTACTTGGAAGCATGAGGGCAGACAAACTTGGTACCAAGTCACCAGCAACCACATCTGACTACCCCAGTGTGCACCTAACACATATTAACCCATTGACAACTGCACCTGTCATCCACAAACCAGTTATGGATGATCTACACCTACATGTATACTCTGCTGGCCACCAAGCGGTGTGTGACGGAGGGCACAATTTGTGCCAAAGTCATATTTCCCTCCTTCTGTTCCACTAGCGGACCGCACGAGGGAAAAACGCCTGTCTCAACACCTCAGTATGAGCTCTAATTTCCCTTAACTTTGAACAGTGATTGTCGCATGATTTGAAAGTTGCTGGTAATAATATATGCTCTACATCCTAGACAAAGATTGGATTTCGGAATTTAGTGAGCAGCCCCTTCTGTTTAGTGCATCGTTTATCTGCAAATGTACCCCACTTCAAACTTTCTATGAGATTTGTAACGCTCTCGCGGTGGCTAAATGTACCAGTCACGAATTTTGCCACTCTACTATGGACCTTCTCAATCTCTTGAATCAGACCCAACTGGCAAGGGTCCCATACAGACGAACAATACTCTAAGACTGGATGAACTAATGTATTGTAAGCTATTTCCTTTGTTGAAGGACTCCATCACTTCAGGATTCTACCAATAAACCGCAATCTAGAGTTCGCCTTACCTGTTACTTGCCTAATCTGATCATTCCATTTGAGATCATTTCGAATAGTCACACCCAGATACTTGATGCATGTTACTGCTTCCAAAGACTCGGCATTTATTTTCTAGTCTTACATTAATGTGGATTTTCGCCTTGTTACACACAGTAGGTTACACTTACTAATGTTGAGAGATAACTGCCAGTCATTACACCACACATTTATTTTCTGCAAATCCTCATTGATTTGATCACAACTTTCGTGTGATACTACTTTCCTGTAGACTACAGCATCATCAGCAAACAGTCTAATGCCACTGTCAATACCATCAACCAGATCATTTATGTAAATCAACAGTCTGTCATTCTGTTCCTTTAGTTGGGAACTAGTAGTAGCTGCACTAGGGACTTACCAACCCAGGTGTAGGCTCCCATTATCACTGGGAAGCAATACCTACTGATGAATGACACTGCGTTGTGCTCATAAATTCTGCATTAGCCGGGAGGACCATTGTCCGTGAGCATGGCAGCAATCTGGGGAGGAGTCTCATTCTTCCATTATTTTAGAGGAGGAGTAGATTAGCGTTTAATGTCCCAATGACAGTGATGTCATTAGTGATGGAGCATGAGCTCAGATTAGGTAAAGATGGGGAGTGAAATCGGCCATGTCCTTTCAAAGGAACCATCCCAGCATTTGCTTGAAATGAGTTATGGAAATCACAGAAAACCTAAATCAGGATGGCTGGACGTGAGTCCAGTGTACTAACAACTGCACCACCTACTCTGTTTTTGAAAGGCACAGTGGTTTTACTCCTCCCATCATGGTGAAGGGAGCTATCAAACAACAAGCTTAATAGCTGATGCATCTAAATTGCTACAAGAATATTAAGCAGAGACCTGGAAAATAAAATTGGGGATCTTTTGGATGGCTTTAATTTTGGTTTTAGAAAAAGTGAAGGTGCCAGATAAGCAGTTTGATTTTGCACTTGGTAATAGATGTAAGACTTAAGAAAAATAAATATACATTTGTACAATTTGCCAATCTAGAAAATGCATTCAGTAATATAAAATGCTGCAAGATGTTTGAAATTCTCATGAAAATAGGTGTAAGCCATAAGGTAAGATGAGTAATGTACAAAACACAATAGGGAGCAATAAGTATGGAAGACAAAGAATTAAGTGTTCATATTGCAAAGGGTGTAAGATAGGAATGCAGTCTTTCACTGATCGCATTGCTGTCTTCAGCGAAAATAAAAAAGAAGTACAAGATCTGTTGAATGAGAGAACAGCCTAATGAGCACACAATATGGTTTGACAGTGAAATGAAGAAAGACAAAAGTAATATACTGTAACAGAAATGAGATTAGAGATAAATTTAACATCAAAATTGCTGACCATGAAATAAATGAAGTGAAGAAACTCTTTTACCTTCAAAGTAAACTAACACATAATGGCTGAAGCAAGTACATAACAAGCAGACTAGCACATGCAGTGAGGGCATTCCTGAGCTAAAGTAGTCTACTGGTACCAAAAATTGGCTTTCTTTTGAGGAAAAAATTTCCGAGACTGGACATCTGGAGCAATGTATTGTATGGTAGTGAAAGATGGACAGTGGGAAAACTGGAACAGAAGGGAATGAAAGTGGTGATGTAGAAGGAGTCAAACAGGAAGTGTATCAGCAGTCAGTCAGAGTTCAATTTGTACTTTATTGTAGATCTAGATTTCAGCAGAAGTATAGCTATTATCAGTGCACATGAAGTAAAACATACAGACTCAACAGGTTTGTAAATCATGTTATTACTCAACCTTAGCATGAACATAGCTTAATTTGAATTTGAATAAATACTGCAACTGAGTCCGCAGCTCGTGGTCTCACGGTAGCGTTCTCGCTTCCCGAGCACAGGGTCCTGGGTTTGATTCCCGGCGGGGTCAGGGATTTTTCCTGCCTCGTGATGACTGGGTGTTGTTGTGTCGTCTTCATCATCATCATTCAACCCCATTACAGTTGGATGAAGGCAATGGCAAACCACCTCCACTAGGACCTTGCCTAGTAAGGAGGCGCAGGTCTCCCGCATCGTTCCCCTAAATTCTGTAATGAAGTATGGGACTTCATCATCACTGCAACTGAAATCAAGATCAGCAATAAAGTACCAATTGAATTACAACTGATTGCTGGTTGAATTACATCCCATTTGCTGTGCATTGTGGTCCCAATGGAATAAAAGCTGATGGTTATAGAAGTATGCTGAAAATCAGGCAGGCTGATAAGGCATGGGGAGGTTCTCCACAGAGTTGTTGGGGAAAGAAGAACACTGACAAGAAGACAGGACAGGATATTATCATCATCATAAAATAAGAGAAATCAAAGCTCACACAGAAAAATTTGAGTGTTCGCTTTTCCTGTGCACTGGAATGAGATTTTCACTCTGCAGTGGAGTGTGCACTGAAATAAAACTTCCTTGTAGGTTAAAACTGTATGCCAGACCAAGACTCAAACTCAGGACCTTTGCTTTTTGCAGGCAAGTGCTCTACTGATTGAGCTACCCAAGTGTGACTCACAACCCGGCCCCAAAGCTTCAGTTCTACCAGTACCTCGTCTCCTATCTTCCAAACTCCACAGAAGCTCTTCGGCGAACCTTGCAGAACTAGCACTCCCAGAAGAAGAAAGGATATTGGGGAGACATGGCTTAGTCACAGTCTGGGGATGTTTGGAGAATGACAACTCTGCAGCAGAGTGTGCACTGATATGAAACTTCCTGGCAGATTAAAACTGTGTGCCAGAGGGAGACTCAAACTCAGGACCTTTGCTTTTCATGGGCAAATGCTCTACTGACTGGGCTACCCAAGCATGACTCACAACCTGCCCTCACAGCTTCAGTTCTTCTTGTACCTCATCTCCTATCTTCCAAACTTCACAGAAGCTCTTCTGCAAACTGCACCATCTCGGAGTGGAATTGTAGAGAAGCAGCTTGAAGGTGGTTCGATGAACCATCTGCCAGGCACTTAATTATGAATTGCACAATAATCACATAGATGTGGATGTGGGACATTTATTAAGACGTCAGGGAATCCCTTCCATGGAACTGGAGGGAGCTGAAAAGGATGAAAACAATAGATGAAAACAGAGATTGGAATATATCCAGCAAATAACAGGATATTGGGTGCAAATTCAGTTCTCAGGTGAAGAGCTTGCCTTAATTTCATTCAACAGGTTAGCAACTCAAATTTTCTAATTTAAATATTTAATAAATTAAAATTTCATTCAAGGGAAATTATACATTTTTAGAAACAGGAAATTAGGACTACAAAAACAATAACACTGAAAGTTTGATTTCACATTCAAAAATTTGGGAATAGTTATGATGACAACAGTTCTGAATATAAGTATGTCATTGCCAAAAAAAGAATTTTTAGAGGGGTCAGGTTTTGCCAGTGCACATAGATTTAAGAAATTGTAAATTTTGTTCATGTTAGTTTTATGTTCCATAGATTATTTGTATAATGAATCATTATGACGTGGAATGGTTCATTTTGCATTCACATTGCATATTCATATATGGCTACATGTTGAACATTTACAAATGACTCTTTTTTCAGTAAAAAATGTGATTTTGAATTAGTAGTTCCTTCCCATCACCTTTTACATATTGCAAAAAGAGAAATTCTTCTGTGTATTGAAGAAAGTTGTTAATGAGAAACATTTTCAGCTTGCTGTCAAATTTAACTTTTCTGCTGTCAGACAGTTTATATCAATGGGTAAGTGATCCAAAATTTTGGTGCCAGAATTCTGCACTCCTTCTTGTGGTGAACCTTAATGTGAAATAATAAATGTTGTTTTTTCATCTGGCACTGTAGTTATCAACATCACTGTTCCTTCTGAATTGCAGTGGGTTATTTCCTACAAACTCCATCAGGGAATAAATATGCTGTGAAGCAGTAGTCAAAATGCCTAACTCCTTAAACTATTACTGGTATCTACATGATTATCTTTTGTGATGTAATGGACCAGTATTATAGGGACTTTCGATCAGTGCTAGATTATGACACTAGCCTGGTTGACGAGACTTGTGATTCCATTCTGTTTTCAGCTATGTTTACCAGAATGTAAATGCTGACTTAAGGTACTTCTTTATCTGAATGGGCACAAGTTTGAAACTTAACCCATCTAAAATGCAAGCAATCTTAGATCAGAGGAGCTCTTCCATCATTAATCCTAAACAGCACATAAATCACCTTTTCTTCTTCTGCAAAGAATTTGGAGATAATTCTGGACCATCACCTAGAATGGACTGAACACACAACTGCAATCTGTAAGAAGGTGTCAGCATCACTTCATTCACTACAGAAATATAAAAAAGCATTTTGTCTCAAATTTAAAAAGAAACTCTTTAGAGACACTAACACTTCTCATCCTTGATTATGGTGACCTTACTCTTCAACGACTTTCGTATGAGAGCTCACATCAGCTGGAATTGGAAATGAATGTTTGTATATGACACATTTGTGATGTACACTATCTTGATGATATCACTCCTTCCTATGAACAATTATCACGGCTATGTGCTGATAAGAGTAGAGATTATCATACTCTGTGTTTTCTGTTCAAAAATTCAAATGGTTCAAATGGCTCTGAGCACTATGGGACTTAACTTCTTTGGTCATCAGTCCCCTAGAACTTAGAACTACTTAAACCTAACTAACCTAAGGACATCACACAGATCCATGCCCGAGGCAGGATTTGAGCCTGTGACTGTAGCGGTCACGCGGTTCCAGACTGTAGCGCCTAGAACCACTCGGCTACTCCGGCCGGCTGTGTTTTCTGTATCTGCTTCTCAATCATTGCACTCCTTCGTATTTATCTTCAACCATTGCACTGCTATCTGAACAACATGGAAGAAATACTGACTGTCAACAAAGTAACATCCTCTCTGTACCACTACGCAACACTACCATGCTCTCTATATCATTTTCTGTGTCAGGAACCTGACTTTGGAACAATCTTCCTCAAAATACTAGATAAATTAAAATCTTTTGAAATAGCTCTCTCTTTTTGCAGATCACTCTCCTCATCCTTCCACTTTCTCCTCCCCTTGTCTACAGAGTTCTCTATAGAAATTCTCTGCTTTCCTAGCAACCACTGTCACTTTCATTGCAATCCTCTCCTCTTTCATTATCACTTCCACTTCTTCTATACCAAACAAGGATTCAAAAGTGCTAAACTAATCAATATCATACTTAATTTCTACATATATTATTATTGCAAATAATTACTTTTGTTAATAATGCAAATTATTATTATTGAGTTTAAACAATGGAAAATCCAGGATGGAATGTAAGAATATTATGAAAAACGTAGTTGCTACACCGTATAGCAGAGATGCTGAGTTGCAGATAGGCACAAAACAGCATAGTTCAGCTTCAGCTGCCAGAGACTGTGGTTGGTGTGAGTGTGTATGTGTTTTTGTGTTTTTTTTTGACAAAGGCCTTGTTGGCTGAAAGCTCATTTTGTGAAAGTCTTTTTGTTGTGCCACTCTGCAACTCAGCATATCCACTGTATGTTGAGTAGAAACTATCCTTTTCATAATATTGTTATTGTGTTCTTAATATCTCCATTATTAAATCATCATCATTAGTGTTATTATTATTATTATTATTATTATTGCAAATCATTATTACTAATGCAAATTATTATTATTTTGATTGTTATGTAATATTTTTTTTGCTGCTCCTGGTCACATGTAAGAGTGGGTCTTAAGACCCTAAGCTGGTCATGCTAAATAAACAATAAATAAATAAAATGAAATTGTAAGCCTATGTTGAAAATGGGAGTGTTTTCCAAGTTTTCCTATAGTACTTAACTATCCATTTTTATGTTTGATTTTAAAGAAGTTAATCAGCCTTTACATTCCATTTGTTTCACTTGATTGTAATTGGCACATATTTTGCACTTTATGCACTTTCTAATCAGGTTATGTAATGAATTTTGAATGGACATAGGGAACAGCAGTTTTAGAGGGAGCACCACATATTCATGCAGCACATTTCTGAACAATTAAAACTTTCTTTCTTTAATATGAGTTACCCCAGAAAATTTCTACATATGACATTACTGAATGAAAATAGGTAAAATATGTTAACTTACTGATTTTTCTCTGCCCAGAATTTACAATGATTCAAAGTGCAGATGTGGCTGAACAAAGTCGTCGGAGTAGCTTCAAAATGTGTTTTTCCAGCTTAAATTCTCATCAGTATTTACACATAAAAATTTTGAAGTTTCTAGCCAAATTATTATTTCCTTATTACACTTATTACTGGTGTAGTACCTCTAGATGTTCAGAGCAGGAAATGTTGTGATGTTTTAGAAATTGTAAAATGTTTCTACATGTACTATCTACACTGTTAGCAGGAGACTATAAACTACATATAATAAAATATAAAGTTTTGAAAATTACAGGCTTTATAAGAATGTATAGATTTTGTGAATGTATCACGTATGTAAAATAGAGCAGGAGAAAAGTATTTATTTAAAGAATAGGATGATGGCTAGTCTACCTGCTCAAGCTTTCTCTGTTTCAATGCATTTTTCTATATACAGTTAGCTCTGTTGTATGTTTTGGTGGCTGAATTCATCTGGGAATATTTTTGAATGAGGCTAGGAACAAAATTATTTACTGTAACCTTAATAACTCTTGTCAATGTTTTATCTGTACTGTGTCTTAGAAAACAGTGTCTAAACATATTGTTTATTGTGTTAGCTCCATTTACAGTGGAAATACTGGCAGAGATTCCCTTGTGTTTGGAGCGTTTCAATCACCTTGGGTTTTATAAACAAAGTAGTGCCTTTGGCTTCCGCTTGGAAGCTTCTTAACATTTCTGCATTAATGCTCAGTAGTTCCTCAATTGGAGATGCTACAATATGTCACCACAGGCCAAGGATTGATCCACTATCACTTGCAACAGTTACATCCACTCTCTCTGAAACTTCACTGTCAAGTATGCTTCTGATAAAATGATTGTAAGTAAATTTCTGAGATGGGAGATGTTTTGTGACTGAAGTTTCTTGCAATCATATCCTTGTGTAAAACATTCTTAGTTTACTTGTCACATCAGATCTGAATAAAATATCAAGCTTGCAATGATACTCTCCATCAGGAAAAATTGTCACAGATGCTTTTGTCATAACCAGTTATGTAGCTGACAGATGACTTGTTAGTTTGTGTATGTTCAGCAGCCTCTCCCCGATGTTTTTCAATCTGTATATTGAGCAAGTAGTGAAGGAAACAAAAGAAAAATTCGGAGTAGGTATTAAAATCCATGGAAAAGAAATAAAATCTTTGAGGTTCGCTGATGACATTGTAATTCTGTCAGAGATAGGAAGGGACTTGGAAGAGCAGATGAACGGAATGGATAGTGCCTTGAAAGGAGGATATAAGATGAACATCCACAAGAGCAAAACGAGGATAATGGAATGTACTCGAATTAAGTAGAGTGATGCTGAGGGAATAAGATAAGAAAATGAGACACTTAAAGTAATAAAGGAGTTTTGCTATTTGGGGAGCAAAATAACTGATGATGGTCAAAGTAGAGAGGATATAAAATGTAGACTGGCAATGGCAAGGAAAGCGTTTCTGAAGAAGAGAAATTTTTTAACATCGAGTATAGATTTAAGTGTCAAGAAGTTGTTTCTGAAAGTATTTGTATGGTGTGTAGCCATGTATGGAAGTGAAATGTGGACAATAAATAGTTTGGACAAGAAGAGAATAGAAGCTTTCGAATTGTGGTGCTACAGAAGAATGCTGAAGATTAGATGGGTAGATCACATAACTAAGAGGAGGTATTGAATAGAATTGGGGAGAAGAGGAGTTTGTGGCACAACTTGAAGAAGGGATTGGTTGGTAGGACATGTTCTGAGGCATCAAGGGATCACCAATTCAACATTGGAGGGCAGTGTGGAGGGTAAAAATTGTAGAGGGAGACCAAGAGATGAATACACTAAGCAGATTCAGAAGGATGTAGGTTGCAGTAGGTACTGGGATATGAAGAAGCTTGCACAGGATAGAGTAGCATGGAGAGCTGCATCAAACCAGTCTCAGGACTGAAGACCACAACAACAACAGGTTTGAACAACATTTAAATGTTACGCAGATGCTTTGGGAACTCAAGTGGGAATCCCTGGAGTGAAGACAATGTTCTTTTCAAGAAACACTATCAAGAAAATTTAGGGAACTGGCATTTGTTGTTGACAGCCAAACGATTCTACTGCTGCCAACATACATTGAGTATAAGGACTATGAAGTGTAACTGGGTAACCTCTTTTGATGCTAGTCAATTGTCAGGATGAGCATTACTGCAAAGGGCATTTGATTCTAAAACATTATATCACAGTGAAAAACACTAAATAAATTACTTTTTCTCTATTAACAACATGGGGGCAGGGTGGGTTCTTCCTTGGCTCAGGTATGAGGTAGAATGAAACAGGATTTTTGCATAAGATAACTTTTATTGAAAGATTTGTACAATGGTTTCCTTACTGGATTGTTCTGGCTGGGAGAGCAGCAGCTTTGTTGTTTGTGAAGCCTTCTGCTGCGTGAGCGGCGGTGTCTGATTACGCGTGGCGGTGTGTATCTTGTGTCGCCCAGTTGACTGGAGATGCGCATCGTGAGGTGGCCCGTTTCATTATTGAGAACGAAGTCGTGAATTGGATAGTGATACCTTGGATGTGGCGTTCCAGTGTTTCTCTTCTCTAAGCGGCCGTGTATGTCAGTGTTGCGCGTTGGCCAGTGGAGCAGTGTGGTGGGGGAAGGCCAGTGTCCCGGACTCGAACAACGGACTCCAGCTTGCCAGTCTTCAGCTGTCCGATCTCCATCCTAGCTCACCGGTGACTGCTGATGTGAGGCCGTCTCCTTCCCGCCCTCACGTATTTATTTACTTCAGTTCACTGCAGGTGAACGAATTCATGGTCATTGCCTCTTATGTCACGTTGAAAAGCTTCTCGAAGAATCTTCTTAACGTCGGTCATTGGCTCTTGGAATGTAGGGGAGGGCCTTTGATCACATGTGACAATTTGAGAAACACGTGAGCTGGTCAGGCGATGCCCTGACGGCTGAATCGACAGATTCCGCTCATGTGGGGAGGACGATGGCTTCTGCTGAACGTGCCGGCTTGCAAGCGCCGGCCATTGCCACTGCTGCTCTGCCTGCTGTTTGCCAGCGTGTAACTCTTCTAAACTAAACTAAGTTTTTCATTTATTTTCTAATTTCTACATCACTTCACATTGATTTCACTAATTTATTTACCTATCTTAAGTACCACTCAACAGAAGATATGATATGAGAAATGTCGGCTCATGTGGAGGCATATAGACAGTTGTTTTTCCCTTGCTTCTTGGGACCGATGACCATAGCAGTCTGGTCCCTTCAATCCCCCAAATCAACCAACCAACCTTGCTTCTTAAATTTGCAAGGATGAGTGATGAAGCACATTTTCATCTCAGTAGTTACGTCAACAAACAAAACTGCTGTTACTGATGTGAGGGTAACACTCACGAACTCCGTAGATGTCCCATATACAGCCAAAAAGTCACAGTGTGGTGTGCTGTCTCTTCAGTGGGCATAATCAGCACTTTTCCTCTTGAGAATGAACACGAGCGAGTGACCAGTCACATCTGAGTGGCCTGCTGCTGTGGTCAACACATACGATGTAGCTGAAACTGAGCAGTTCACCGCAAATGATTATTGGTTTCAGCAAGAAGATAATGCATCTCATTGTGCTCAAATTTCAATGGCAGCAGTGCATGGACTGTTTGGTAACCTCATCATTTCACGGAACAGGGACATTTTGTGGCCTTCCAGATCTCCTGACTTCTCGGTCTGTGAATACTTAGCTTTGGGGGTTTCTGAAACACTGGGGTGCATGCTAGACATCTACACATGACTGCAGAACTGAAAGATACCATTCGTGCAGAAATCCAGAAACATTCCCATACAGGTGCTTGAATGTGCTGTGAATCATCTACCTCACGGGTTGTCTGAGTGTTAATGTAACAATAGTAGCTACCTACAAAACGTCATTTTCAAAATGTGGACAATGCATGAAAAATCGTTTTATGAAGGGTTTAGCTGTTGTGATCCAAAATGTTTTAGAATAAAATCATCAGCTTGTTTTGCCAGTCTGCTTTTCTTCCAACCCTGTAATTTTTACTCCTTCTTTTGTAACAATCCCAGTATGCAGTTCCATGGGACACAATCTTAGTTCCTTCAAACATTATTCTGTGTTTATTTGCAAGACTGTACTGGGCAACTGCTGATTTTTCAAGTTTTCCATTTTTAATGTTCTCTTGTTATTCTACACAGCAGTTGGTTGTGGTACAATAGGCTTGACTGATGTTGCTTCTCCACTCACAAGAATTCTTCTAAATAGCGGGTACCATGAGACTCAGGCTTTGCATAATCCTTTATCTTTTCAGGTGGTTCGAAAATAGCTCTTATACCTCTTCTTTCCAGGATCCAACTCATTTCGCTAGAATTCACACTGTAGAATGGGAGAAGCACAGTAGGTACATCTTCACATGATTGTTCAACATTTTCATGTTCTCATTTCTTGGAAAGCACTAACTTTATTTCCCAAACCCCATAGCCATTCTTGCAAAAAACATATTTTAGAAGAATAGTCTTGGAATCCAAAGTGTATTTAGAACAGATCTCTTCTGGGCTGGGTGTAAAAACTGTGTGCTAAGAGACATAATCCATCTACATCTACATTTATACTCCGCAAGCCACCCAACGGTGTATGGCAGAGGGCACTTTACGTGCCACATCATTACCTCCCTTTCCAGTTCCAGTCGCGTATGGTTCGCGGGAAGAACGACTGCCAGAAAGCTTCTGTGCGCGCTCGAATCTCTCTAATTTTACATTCGTGATCTCCTCGGGAGGTATAAGTAGGATGAAGCAATATATTCGATATCTCATCCAGAAACGCACCCTCTCGAAACCTGGACAGCAAGCTACACCACGATGCATAGTGCCTCTGTTGCAGAGTTTGCCACTTGAGTTTGCTAAACATCTCCGTAACGCTATCCTGCTTACCAAATAACCCTGTGACAAAAAGCGCCACTCTTCTTTGGATCTTCTCTATCTCCTCTGTCAACCCGACCTGGTACGGATCCCACACTGATGAGCAATACTCAAGTATAGGTTGAACGAGTGTTTTGTAAGCCACCTTCTTTGTTGATGGACTACATTTTCTAAGGACTCTCCCAATGAATCTCAACCTGGCACCCGCCTTATCAACAATTAGTTTTATATGATCATTCCACTTCAAATCGTTCCATACGCATACTCCCAGATATTTTACAGAAGTAACTGCTACCAGTGTTTGTTCTGTTATCATATAATCATACAATAAAGGATCATTCTTTCTATGTATTCGCAATACATTACATCTGTCTGTGTTAAGTGTCAGTTGCACCAAGTACCTATCCACTGCAGATCTTCCTGCATTTTGCTGCAATTTTCTAATGCTGCAACTTCTCTGTATACTACAGCATCATCCGCGAAAAGCCGCATGGAACTTCTGACACTATCATATGGTGTACAGAGTTGTTTGACAAGTTATTGAAAAATAGACCAATAACTTTCTACTTTGATAAGTCACGAAAAATAAAGGAAAGGCATATTTGATAATTTTGTATGTTGCATCTAGCAAACAATTTTGTCCACAGTATATCAACAGTTCCTTTTGCTACATCTTCTAGTGGCAAATGGGGAATGGCTGTAGTTCCCCTTTGATGTCCGAGAAGGATCTGAAAAAAAGTTGCCATCCCTACTTCTTTTTGCCATTCATTAAACAGAAATTGCAATGCAGCTAGATCAAATGTGTTTTCCTTATTTTCATAATAGCCTGATACATGTGATTACAAATGATCTGCTCTGTTGAGTAAAGTGTAGTGTTTACACAGTCTGGATTGTTTGGCTCAGAGAAGGTTGTGTCAATGAACCTATCAAGATGCAGTTTAACAATTTAATTACTCTTAAGCAGGTTGCTTCATTTTTATCAGTTTTCATTATTTCTACATCTGGTCAAGAATGCAACTCTCCACATAAAATTTGATTCTGTTGACGCTATTAGTGGTGTGTAATTCTAACAAATCCTAATATTTCTTTATTTATAAAAATTACTCAGTTAGCATAACCACATTGTGTATAGTTGCATATCACCATGAATTGCACTCATGAACGTTGTAACATGTAACGAACTAACTGTGTAGATGTGGGTTTTGGATGCCTGCTTTACATTTTTTAATGACACATGTAATGTGAAGGCTTGCCCAATAAAAATATTTTTCCTGCATGTTAAATTCCTATGCAATGTGTTGTCAATCTTGAGATGTTGTGTTACCTTCTTATAGGATATAGGACGTGGCAGATACATTAACCGTATATACAATGAATGTAAATCTATGATGTTTTAAGGATGAGAAGAAGTTCAATAGCATAGTACTTTAGTAAGGCGAACAATAAAACTAAAAAATTGTATTTGTAGACTGTTCCACTCGGTGAAGTAGGCAAAAGAAAATCTGAAATCATAACAGAGAAAGAAGTAGCCTTCATTGAGTCAGTTTCACAAAAGCATGTGAACTTTTGTGTATCTCCCAATCTTGGGCTATGAATAATTCTCCCTTATCTTTCTTTCTTCTATGATGGTGATTCAAATGAAACCTTAATTATTTATTAACAATGTAGGAAATGATAGATCACTACTTACCATAGAGATGACATATCAACAAACTTATTGGGAGAAATGTATTTGGCACAGGGGTGATTATGTTGAAAAATAAATATGTAGATACGAAGATAAAATATGCAGAATGTTAATAACATTTGTGTTATTTAAAAAGCTTTAAGACTTTTCACATTAAAAAATTTGGAGGCATTGCTTTTCAAGATGCCCTCATATCCGTTTTTGATGTAGTCCCCCAAGACGTGTAATTCGGGCATTCAACTGCTTCAGAATTGTGAAAGTACCTCTTGAGAAGAATTATTTTGGTTGCAAATGCAGCCATTCATGCATCATTGCTTTCACGTCTTCATTCATTCTGAAATGCTTGCCTCCCAGTGCTTTTTCAAGCTGTCTCAACAAATGAAAGTCACTTGGGGCAAGGTCTAGTGAGTGGGGTGGGTGTTCAAGACTTTCAAATTCTGCACACTGTATCATTGCTTCAGGTGAATAGGCTATATGAGGGCAAGCAGTTTTTGCTGCAAAAAAACACCTGCAGTCATAAGACCACATCATTTACTCTTGATTGCAGGATGAAGGTGATTTCATAGGAAAACTGAGTGTGAATTACCAGTCACTTTTAATCTGCTTTCCACGTAATGCTCCAAAATTACACTCATTGTATTCCAAAAGAGACCGAGCATAACTTTTCCTTCCGATGGATGAGTGAATTTTTCTGGTATTGACAAAGAGCTATGGCATCATTCCTTACTCGATCTTTTTGTTCCAGGTTGGTGATAGTGTACATGGGTTTCATCCCCTATAAAGTTCTATCCGGAAATCCATTACCTTTGCCATGGAAATGAAACCAATATTGCTCATAGGCATCAACATGATAATCCCCCAATTCATCACAGCTGACGTGGGAACCATTCTGTGTACACTTTATTGAAACAACACTTGTGTCTATAATGGTGACTGCCATCTGCTGTGGCCGAGTGGTTCTAGGTGCTTCAGTCCGGAACCACGCAGCTGCTAGGGTCGCAGGTTTGAATCCTGCCTCGGGCATGGATGTGTGTGATGTCCTTAGGTTAGTTAGGTTTAAGTAGTTCTAAGTCCAGGGGACTGATGACCTCAGATGTTAAGTACCATATAGCTTAGAGTCATTTGAACCATTTTGTAAAATAGCTGCCATTTTTATTTTAGTAATATGCCTGTTTTCCATCACAAATTCTTCCACTGCAGCAATGTTTTCATTTGTCACTGTCAGGGGTGATTCTAGAAGTTGGTCAAGGGGGAGGGGGCTAATGGCAGGGGGGGGCAGGGGGGGGGCAGAGGGTTTGAGGGAATAGATTATCACTTAACAAAAGGAGAGTTGGTGTCCTCCACTGACAAACAGGTAAAATTTTGTGTTGCTTAAAGTAGTTTTTGATATCTGTTTTGGAGTTCAGGGTAAAAACTTGCCTACAGAATGTGTGTGCCTGGGAAAATATGATTTGACCCAGATGTCCAGCGATTTTGAAGTTTTTGTCTGGGGTCAGAGCAATGTAAGTATTAGTAGGCATACCCAGTATTATAGCTTTCTTGATTATTGTAAATGGTACTCGTACATTAATATACATACAGTGTATGTTAATAAGTAATAAGATGCCCATTTTAAGTTAAATAATATTTATTGGTTTAGATAGTAAGCTATTTGCTGCTCTTATTCTTTTGTTAAAATGGCTGATAATGGCTTTACTATGAGGGGAGCACACACACCCAATATCAAGTCAAGCATTTCATAATAACTACTAAAGATTTTATTGCTCAACAATTTTATTATGTTCATAATTTCATTGGGGTTTGTTTCATAAACAAACATTGAAGTATTGACGTATTGGTGGAACTGGAGAATGGTACCTCACAGTTAGGCTGAATGAGAACTTCAGCTAATGAGGTAAAACATTAACTGAATATTTTTATAACTGTATGTGGATCTGTACCTTAGAATTTTTAACTTATAGAGAAATATTCTCTTTTTTAGGTATTGAACTACAAGTTTCTTTTTCAATAACTTTCAATGGCTTTCATTTTGTTTGAAGAGTTACTTATTAAATTGACATTCCATAAAAGTTTTGTTTGTCTAATAAGTCCAAGATAGTTTTTTTTATCGGCTTTAGAACAGTAAGAAAAATCTTAAGTGCCTTTGTATTTTTTGCAGCAATGTTGTAGAAACTTGTTCCTCTCACTGGAACTTTTGATTCCTTTTGTTACCTATGATTTTCTATTTTTATTGCTTGAAATTTTTCTTTTGAGAGGAAATGCTGTATTAAAATAATAAAGATGGTGTTATGAAAGCTTAAGAACATATTATCAACAGTGGTTTGGATATAAATACTTTCCCAATTTTCCTTGGCTAATAGGAAATCCTAACAGTGTTCTCAGGATAGGTTCTTATTTGAGTTACTTTTTTGGGATTGATTTTACTTTTTCCCATATCAGTTCTCAATAGCACAGCATCATGGTTCCTGTATCCCATGCTCAGTATTTCACCAGTAAATAAGAGAAGCTAGTATCAGTTATGAAAATTTGGTCAATGTATCAGTTATGAAAATTTGGTCAATCATTGAATCTGTGTTCTCAGTTGATCTTGCTGGAGAGTGTATTGTGGGGATCACACTGAATGATTTGCTCAAGTTTATCAAAGGTTGTGTAAAATAGTACTACTTTTTTCGAAACATCAATGTTAAAATCACCACAAAATATTATTTTCATATTTAATTAGCTGACACTACTCAGCAACACTTGTAATTTGGTCATAAAGAGGGGAATATTACTACATAGTGCTCTATATACATTTACAGTTATATAGGTTAGTTCAGGCAGCATAATCACAGAAAGCACAACGTCTGTATCTACTGATAGTGCAAGATTTTTATTTATGACTACCTGGTCCTTTACACAGATGACAGTACCACTATGTGTGTAGAATTGCCTGCAGTAGTAGCTTGTTAGTGAGTGCCTTGGAACATCTTCTTTATATGACCAATGCTCAGTAACATATCTGAACTTAGCTGAGACTAGAGTAACACTTCCAGCATTGGAATTTTATTTCTGATGAATTGGACATTACAATGTAATACAATAAATTGTGGGCTTTGTAGCTTCTCTGTTGAAGGTTTAATTAATTCTTTTTCTAAAGGTGTTTCTGATAAAGCACTTACACTAAAAAATTTGCAGAATAATTTTTTTGCTTGTGGCTTCTAGCACGTAATTTTCAGAAGACGAGATGATTTTGAGTGATTGACACTCTTCTGCTTCTTCCAACACTTCTGCTGTTTTCAGTATAAACCATTTTGTAATTTGTGTTTGTCTGGTTATTTTGACATTTGGGGTTGTTTTCTTCAGGATATGATTTCGTAGTTTTTCTGCTAGCTGGTCTTTTGCAAACATATTTAAATGTAGCTCATGAACTGTATGAAATTTTCTCCCTTCTCTGTACATATTAATCATCTCTACATTATGAAAGGTAGAACATATTTCTGATATTAGTTTGTTTCTTTGTAATGCCAATTTCTTGGTTGACACAGGATCACAAATGCAAATCATAACAATCAGCAGTGTCAATCATGAGTATACAGGGTGTATGATAATTAATGGCGTAAACACATACAGTTGAAAGTTCATGGTACTAGAAGCAAAAAAAAAAAAAGTCTCAGTAAATAGAGGGTCAAAAATGCATATCTTAAGTGGTAGGAGCAATTTTTCATCTTCAATACTGTGAAGCAAATCTCTTGTACTGCAAGCTCTTTGCTTTCCATATTTTGGGAAATGGCAATGTGGACCGAAACAAGAAACAAATGTTCAGTAAACATGGGCTCTAAAATGCATACCTTAAGAGCCATGAGCACATGCTCATCTTTGCTACTTGGAAACACAACTCTTCTAATGAACAATTGCTCATAACTTTTAAGGTATGCATTTTAGAGCAAATGTTTACTAGACATTTTTTTCTTGTTTTGGTCCATACTACTACTTCCCAAAATGTGAAAAGCAAAGAGCTTGCAGTAGAAGGGATTTGCTTCACAGTATCGAAGATGAAAAATTGCTCGTAGCTCTTAAGGTAGCCCCCCTCCTACGCATTTTTAACCCTATGTTTACTAGGACTTCTTTCTTCTAGTATCGTGTACTTTCAAATGCACGTATTTATATCATTAATTATGATACACCCTGTATGTGTGTGTTATAAGTTGTTTAAACACATCTTCATTGCTTTTGTAAACTTATTCATTTTGTTCCTATACGTATCGTTTGAACCACCTAGAAACACAACAAAATTGCCTTTACTGAAGACCAATATTTCAGTAGAGTTTGTTAGTTCATTCACCTCACAAAACTGTGCTTCTTGCTTTTCAAAACCTGTTAGCATTAAACTACATTTATCTCTCAATGATGTAGCAATTCCACATCTGACTGTCACCAAGAACACAAATCTTTTTGTTCATCACTATCTTTGGGCTACTAGTTTTGAAACTTGTATTTGCTGTGTAGATATATTGTTTTTGCACAGCTGCTAACTTTTTTGGATGAATATGGACTTGAAGTAAATCTGCTGTTAGATAGAAAGGTGGTATATAAATATATTTATTTGCTGTTGATATAACAAGCAGTTTTGGGTCGTTTTCATGGCATCAGTATTGAGATGCAAGGTTGTACTAGTTATACTTCTCTTACCAATAAAAAATAAATGCATACATTGATATAAAAGTGAAAGATAAGAAATTATCAGTTTTTTGTTACAAAATCAATCTTATGGTTATATAAACTACGTAGCTTAGCATTAGCTGCTTTGCTCGGGAAGACTGTATGACCTGCACAGACTTTTTTCCTTTGTTTATCGTTAATCGAATATTTATATAGTCCACAAAGTGCAAAACCTTTTACACTTTTCACACTAATTACGGCCACAGAAGCATGGTCTTTTCCAAATGTACTTCTGCCCAAAAGCGATTCTGTTTGCTTCAGTCCAACGTATTTGTTAAACATACATTTTGATTTCTTATGGTGATATTCCGCAGAAACTTTTGTCCTTTTACACATATTTCTTTGTATTTAACTGAGAAGTCAAATTCAAATTTTCATAGATTTCGCTTTAAAAATGTTTTCATAATATAAAATTCCCTCACAAAGCATTTCACCCCTGAGGAGTTGAATTTCCAAAAACAATGAAACACGTACTTTTTATTTGTAGACGAGGGGCCAGCTTTAAAAATAACTTTTTCCTTCAGTTCTAGCAGCATAATACATGTCGGATAATGACATGATTATTAGAAAGATTCACCAGGATTGCTACTTGTAATTTATTTACTGAGCATCCATTTTATCATATACAATGATATAAGAGTTGTCATGTTACATTATAAGAGTTTGTAATTATACAGTAAATTAATAACATAGGCCTACGGTGGTAAAACATATATAAATATATATCTCGTGCAGCGTATAGTAGAGAATAACAAAACAAACAATAATTAATTATTTATAGTGCATACTATTTTCATACATTTGTTTAACTAACGTTTATTCACGAGAGGCTATTTCATCCTTTATTGCCAATGTAAAGGTCATCATCGTGAAGTACCTGCGAAGAACACAGTTATCTTAAGTACGTACATAAATACAAATGCCGTTTATACTAAAGTTCATATTCATAAATATTCACGTCTTGGGTGATTGACGTCCCTATTACGTCGATAGTGAATTGTCTTATAACTGTCACTGTTTAAATAAGATAGTGAATGACGTACATATAATGAAAATAATAAGCTAGTTACGGTTTGACAGTTCCACTCCGTCGTTGTTCGTTTATCTTTACAAAGTTTATTATGACACACAGCGATATTATTTTATCAACTACCGACCGGCACCAAGAGTTGCTGTTCATAGACGTGAGATTATCTTCGGTTACTGTTGCGAATTATACAGTTTCGTGTTCTAAATGCTTAATACAGTATTTGAGGTAGTTCTTGTGTCTAAATTCTGCATCCTCGTTTAATACTCATTGCGGGTATTTTCTTTTGTGTATATAGAGTTCCAGTTCTTCAAGAATGTTCATTGTAAAACCTTTTCGTATTCTGTGCAGAATTTGGAATGAGTTTTCGACCGTATCAGCAGTGTACTTTTGATTTTTCAAATGTAGAAAGAAGCTCAACTGATTGTTCTTGTTTCTGAATTGTGTTCCTCATATCTGACGTTAAAATTTCTTCCTGTTTGGCCAATGGAAAAGTTATTCAGCTGCCACATGTGGGTTTATATACGCCTGGGTTATCATATTCGGATTATGTAGTGATAGCAAAAGGTAATTTTATTTAAAGGCTCTTATTAATTCGAAAGGCTAGTTGAAGATTCGTGGTTTTCAAAAGTGCTTTAATTTTGTTGGCGATTCTACCAAGCTAGACTGTTGGTACATATTTTATTTTTTATTTAGATGATGTTTCTCCAGTTAGGCGTATCACGCTGTGTGTTGTGTTCTGCTTTGGTTTTTTACACTTGTATAATTTTGTGATTATATTAGAGTCAAAGTCATTTGTATAGGCTATATAAGGAAGTGTGTTATATTCTTACTGAGTGGCTGGTTTTCTCATTGATAGATTATTTATTCCATTAATCATTGACTGAAAAAATGCTAGATTATGCGACACTGTGTGACAGAAAGTGAAAGTTAAATGTTCTCAGAAGTGGTATTATTTCTAAAGATATATGAAATGTGTGGCGATTATTATTTTTGCCAATTGTAAGGTCTAGATAGTGAATGGTCGTCTTTCTCAATTCCCATAGTGAAATTAATTTTAGAATATACTTTGTTGAGTTTTTGGTGGATATTTTCGATATCTGCGAGAGTAGTAATGTAGCAGTCACATTAGCCAATATTTTTCAAAGTTCTTACAATTTTTTTCCATAGCCTATATGTAGATGATGAAGTGTATAGATGCTTTTATTGCTTACATTACCGGCTGTGGGTTGCTATCTTTTAGACACAAGCACATCACATACATGGATTGCTGTGGAGGTAGACCGTTGATGTTATTCTGTTATAAACACACACACACGTAGCTCAGTTACAATATTTTGTATGACAGTTTATACATTTACGCCCTTACTCTACACCCTTACCGTGTGGTGCGTGGTGGAGAGTACCCTGTACCATTATCGGGAAAGTATGAAATTTTACTTCCTCATGTGATGAGGAAGCAAGTCAATAGGCAGCACTTCCACCCTGAATGGGAACTTACAGAGCACAAGTTTAATACAGATTTGAGAAGAAAATACGTTCGATGCTTTATTCTAGTACTCACCTTAGGCTCCTTTTTTATGTTACACAGCAGAATAGTAATTAAGTATGGGAATAAAGTTTGTTAGAACCAGTTGGAAGAATGTTAAGTTGAACACATACGTTTGGTACACAGCAGTGGTGTAACCACACTCTCAAAATAACTGAAGTGCAAACAGACATGGAGCTTATTGCTTCATTGTGATTGTGTGTGTGTGTGTGTGTGTGTGTGTGTGTGTGTGTGTGTGTGTGTGTGTGTGTGAGAGAGAGAGAGAGAGAGAGAGAGAGAGAGAGAGAGAGAGAGAGAGAGAGAGAGAGGGAGGGAGGGAATGTCAGGAACACCAGGTTCAACTCTTAGACAAAGCAGGCATGGCACATTGCTCTTCTGTAACAGGGTTATGTGATGTAACTACACCTAGGGATGACACAAAAACGCCTTTCAGGCTGAAAACTGCATAAAGAAACGCACTTAAGTCCTAAAGCCAGCGAAGAGAGCTGTGAGGCCCAGAAAACGGGAGCACATCTGGTCAACAGCACAGGGGAATGACAACATCGACTGCTATAAAACCAGTGCCTTTCTTCTACTCACTCTCAGAGTTAGGCCACTCTGTCAGCATCATTGATACCAAAGAAGGGTCAGCTCTACTAACTGCAGGACACCTTGCTCAACGCAACGAACTGCCTACAGCCAATATCACTTTGGAGTCCACTGCTACAGCCAGACAGCCGTCAGGCTGGGGAGAAAGCTGCTCTCATGCCAGTTGCAATGGTGACTGTCTGAAGATGAGGGCCAGGCCTATCTTCCATGGATGAAGAACTGATATGCCCATCTGTGAATTGTTCAGCTTCAGCGCTGGGCACCTGTGTTACCACTACTGGGACAGTCCAAGTACCGCCTTACCGGCTGTATGCTGGGACCACCTCTCAGACTATGCTTTTTGTCACTATTGAGTCAGCTATCTACACACTATCTCAGCAACTGACAATGGGGCACACATATTTCTGGGGTCAAGCCTAAGCGCAGCTTCACTTAGTGCTGAGGCTCTGACAGACATCGATAGCCCCGCCAGGCTGTAGCTATGTGGTGTCTGCTGCACTAACCTCCAACAATATCAGAGTCTGCACCTGAAAATTCCTCACCAGATGCTGACATGGTACTCAGCACCTTCGTGCAAACATGGCTTAGCACGGCCACTGCTAGGCAGCACTGGAAAGAGGACAGAGCATATGTAGAGCATTTGCTAATAAATGTCTGTTAATTGAATGATGTCTCATTAGTGCGTTGGTGCTGCACAGGACTCCACCATTCGTCTATCCCACACTCACGTAGGAGGCCGCATCTGGTGGGCTCCTACAGGAAACTGAATTCTGCTCTTAATGACCCAGTGCACCAAAAGCCGCTCATTTCTATGGAATTAAGATTCAAGAAAAAGCGATGGTAAACAGTTACAAGAAAAATGAATGCAGAAATGGGGTACAGGGTTAGGAACCCGGGAATGGTTTATGTGGTACTGGAAGGAACTACAGTGAAGAGTTTAATGTGACAGACACAAAGATTAGCGTTGTATTTGAAGGAGGTTACAGAAGTTTATAAACTAGTAGACGATAGTGATATAAAGATCATTAAGATAGAAAGAGATGGCCTTCGATATCAAGAAATCCAGAAGACTGGAGCTCAGAAAAAAACAGAAACAAGGAGCAATGATAGAATTTCTTAAGATTTCAAACTGAAGACAAAGGTTTGTAGAAAATTTACCATGAAAACTAATAGTTGTTTGAGAGATCCAAGGCCAGAACAATGTTCTGTGTAATTTTGAGTGCACTGTGTCGAAAATAAATACTCATTACTTACAACTATCACTTCCTCATTTGATGAAAATTTCATCCCAGCAAGCCAAAATTTCAAGTTAGGATACAGGAAGAAGTCACTTCAGTATAAGTCTGGTGAATACGATGGATGAGAAACCAATTCAAATCCAAGTTCATACACTTTTATTACTGTTATCGCTGATGTGTGGGATGGCCCATTATCTTGGTGTGTGTTGTCCTTGGTCTTTTTTCAGCGAATGCAAGTTTCAAATGTGACAACAACAACGCTTAATACACTCGAGTTACGATTCCGTCTTTTTCAAAGTGGTCTAGGAGGATTATTCCTTGGGAATACCAAAAACAGGGGCCATCACCTTAACAGCTGACAAAATGGTGTTTGCCTTCTTCAGTGCACTATCACCAGCCGTTTTCCATTGTTTTGACTGCCATTTTGACTCTGGTGTGTAATGATGGATTCAGGTTTCATCAGCAGTCACAAATCGGCGCAGTAGGTCTTGTGGATTGCGATTAAACATTGTCAGACATTGTTTCGAAATGTTGGGTCAGATGCAGTTTTGGTTGACTGTCGCACCATGGTAGCTATTTAGCACACAGCTTCTTCATTGCCACTTCTCTGTGTAGGATATTATGCGCTTGCTCAGTTGACATGCCTACAGTCTTAGCAAACTCAAATCTTTTTATGCGAAGGTCTTGCATTACCCTGCATAGATTTTGTCAATAGTTTCCTTTTTGGTGACTTCAGTTGAATGGACAGAGCATGCTTCGTCTTCAGTGCTTGTCGGACAAGGTTGAAATTCATTAACCCAAAAATAAATGGTCTTCAATGATAATGCAGAGTCCACGTGAACTTCGTCCAGTTTTGTTTTGATTTGTGCAGCAGTCCAACCCTTAAAATGAAAATGTTGAATAAGAGCGTGAAACTCGGTTCTCTGCATTTTCAATCACAGTCGAGACGCTGAACAATTCAGACTGCCGTCAATAGTTAGCTCTACTCTTACATCGTTGAAATTCCTTGGGATAATCAAGCTTACCAACCATGAAGGCGTAACAAAAATGTTCCATTCTTTTATGGAAATATTTCGGACTTATCGAACAAATCTCGAAGACTACGACAGCTGTAAAAGACACAGAAAAACTGCCTATCGCACTTTCAAACTCTGTCAGCACCAAAGAACGTGAAATAAGCTCAATAAGCTGTGATAAGCTGGATGAGCCAGAATTATTATTGTCAAAAGCACGATCATATGGGGTATCAAGTGAAATTTGTTACTGGACTAAGGACTTTTTGAAGGGGGGGATACAGCATGTTATCCTGGATGGAGAGTCATTGTCAGATATAGAAGTAACTTCGGGTGGGCCCTAAGGTAGTGTGTTGAGACCCTTGCTGTTCATATTTTATATTAACGACCTTGCAGACAATATTAAGTTTAAAATCCAGATTTTTGCAGATGATGTAGTTATCTATAATGAAGCACTATCTAAGAGAAGTTCCATAAATATTCTGTCAGATATTGATAAGATTTCAATATGATGCAGAGATTGGCAACTTGCTCTAAAAGTTCAGAAATGTAAAATTTTGCACTTCACGAAACGAAAAAACGTAGTATCCTATGACTATAGTATCAATGAGTCACTGTTGGAATCGGCCAACTCATACAAATACCTGAATGTAACTCTCTGTAGGGATATGAAATGGAATGATCACATAGGTTCGGTTGTTGGTACAGCAGATTGTAGATTTCAGTTCATTGGTACAATCCCGGGCAAGTGCAATCGGTTTCCAAAGATACCGTAGTCGTTACCAAATCACTTGTATGACCGATTCTAGAATATTGCTCAAGTGTCTGGGACTCATACCATATAGGACTAAAAGAGGATATTGAAGGTATACAGAGAAGGCCAGCACAAATGGTCACAGGTTTGTTTACTCCATGGGAGAGTGTCACAGAAATTCTAAAGGAACTGAACTGGAAGACTCTTGAAAATAGATGTAAATTATCATGAGAAAGCCTGCTAACAAAGTTTCCATATCATCTTTAAATGGTTACTCTAGGAATATATTACATCCCCTATGTATCGCTCACATAGGGATCATGAGGATAAGATAGTGAAATTGCATCTTTATGGAATACTGTCTTAGTTATGTGACTGGATTTGAGATTTTCTGTCAGAGAGGTCACAGTTCGTAGTAACTGATGGAAAGTCATCGAGTAAAACAGAAGTGATTTCTTGAGTTCCCCAAGGCAGCGTTATAGGCCCTTTGCTGTTCGTTATCTACAGAAACGATTTGGGAGACTATGTGAGCATCCGTCTTAGGTTGTTTACAGATGACACTGTCGTTTATCGACTAGTAAAATCATCAGAAGATCAAAACAAATTGCAAAACGATTTAGACAAGATATCTGAATTTTGCGTAACGAAAAGTGTAAGGTCATCCACATGAGTGCTGAAAGGAATCCGTTAAACTTCGGTTACACGATAAATCAGTCACATCTAAAGGCCATAAATTCAACTGAATACCTAGGAATTACAATTACGAACAACTTAAATAGAAAGGAACACATAGAAAATGTTGTGGAGAAGGCTACCCAAAGACTGCCTTTTATTGGCAGGACACTTAGAAAATGTAACAGATCTACTAAGGAGACTGCCTACACTACACTTGTCCGTCCTCTTTCAGAATAGTGTTGCATGATGTGGGATCCTTACCACATAGGATTGATGGGGTGCATCGAAAAAAGAAGGCAGCAAGTTTTGTATTATCGCGATGTAGGGGAGAAAGTGTCACGAACATGATACAGGATTTGGGCTGGACATCATTAAAACAAAGGCGTTTTTCGTTGCGACAGAATGTTCTCACGAAATTCCAATCACCAACTTTCTCCACCTAATGCGAAAATATTTTGTTGACACCGGGATATATAGGGAGAAACGATCACCACGATAAAATAAGGGAAATCAGAGCTCGTACGGAAAGATACAGGTGTTCGTTCTTTCCGCGCACTATACGAGATTGGAAAAATAGAGAATCGTGAAGGTAGTTCGATAAACCCTCTGCCAGGCACTTAAATTTGATTTATGGAGTATCCATGTAGATGTAGAGTAATTACTGCACGCACAGAGGCATTCAAACAATTATTATTCCCACGCTCCATACGTGAATGGAACAAGAAGAAACCCTAATAACTGGTACAATGGCATGTACCCCCACCTCACGGTAGTTCGCAGAGTATATATGTACAATTCCAAAACTATTCATCAGTGATAGGTTTGCCTGTACCAGGAAAACTGGGACTGTGGGGCAATGGAAGAAAGCCATTTGCTCGGATGAGGATTGTTTCATACTGTTTCCAGCTTCTCGTCTGATTGACGTCCCATGAATGAAACATGGCTGGCGTACAGCAATGATTTGAGCAGCTATTTCATGATATTCCAAGAGTCCCATGCAAAATCGTATTACTGCCAAGGATTGTGCGATCATGTTGGCTGATAAGGTGCATACTATGCATCATACAACATTTGTTTCTCAATGGTTTCGCGAGCAAGAGGATGAATTGCCGCAATTCCTGCGACTACCAGAATCAACAGATTGTAGTATTATTGAGCCTTTGTGGTCTAGATTGGAGAGAAGAGTGCATAACGGTCAGTACATTCTATCATGGTTAACTGAAGTTGCCACTACTTTGTAAGACGAATGGTATAATATTACCTTGAAAACCATACATGACCTGTATTTATACATTCCAAGACAACTGAAAGCGTTTTAGGAGGTTCACATGTTTACTACACCGTATTAGGCACTGCAATGTGTAGTGTTTTTGCTGTTTCAATATCTTTGCGCTGCCCCGGGTTTCGTCGCCACGTCACCAAAGCGTTTTCTGCACCTGGTGCGAAAGCATGGTATAATTTCGATTTCATGGGTATTAATGTGATTAGTCAGAACTACAACTACTAATTTCCCCCTATTCTGCTATCTGTGTTGCCTCCAAGAAATACGATTAATAAACCCCTTGCCTACTACAATTGTTTTGCTGCATGTTGTGTGGAGAGTATATCAAGATTGTAGATGTACAGTTTGTCATTGCCGCTTTTATAAGCAATGGAACCAGTGGTAATGCTGTGTAAGTAATTTTATACATAATGTAATATATTTTTTATGAAGTGGATTCACACATTGAGAATACACATTAGAGTCGGCTACATGTGACAAATGAAAATCTCTGCCAGACCAGGGCTCAAACCTGGATTTCCCATTTGCCAGGAGCAGTTGCCTTAACCACGTTGGCCATCTGAGCTCAGTTTAATTGCCGGTCTAAACCTCCACATGTCACACAGTCACAATCCAATAGCTGGCACATTTGTGAAACGAAGCATAGGAAGACCATTGTTTTTTATATCGTCATTGAGCCCACCAAGTGTGATTACATCATTAGTGGTGACAGTGTCTGTGTTGATGCAGTAACTGCATTTATTACAATACAATGTTCTTCAGACATGCATGTCTTCAGGATCAGACATTGTTTATTTATTTATTATTTATTTACATGTCAAGTTCTGTCGGATCAAATCTCCAAGTACATGAAATTACAACATAAAAGGAATAAAAGATAAAAATAAAATGTTTATGTATCCAAAAAAACCAAGTCATAAATTTAAGTACATGCAGTCGACAATATAACATAAGAATCAGTTTAATTTTTGAAGGAACTCCTAGGCAGAATAGAAGGGGGTGACTCATGAGGAAATTCTTCAGTTTCGATTTGAAAGCACGTGGATTACTGCTAATATTTTTGAATTCTTGTGGTAGCTTACTGAAAATGAATGCAGCATTATACTGTACACCTTTCTGCACAAGAGTTAAGGAAGTCCGATCCAAATACAGGTTGGATTTCTGCCTAGTATTAACTGAGTGAAAGATGCTTATTCTTGGGAATAAGCTAATATTATTAAAAGGAAATGACAGTAAAGAATATATATATATATATATATATATATATATATATAGAGAGAGAGAGAGAGAGAGAGAGAGATAGAGAGAGAGAGAGAGAGAGAGAGGCCAATGTCAAAATACCCAGAATAGTGAACAGGGATCGACAAGAGGTTCGCAGACTTACACAACTTATTGCCGAACCACCCATTCCTGAGCCAAAAATATCCTTTTAGAATGGGAAGAGTTACCCCAAAATATACTACCATATGACATAAGCGAATGAAAATAAGCAAAGTAGACTAATTTTTGTGTCAAACAATCACTTACTTCAGATACTGTTCTAATAGTAAAAATAGCAGCATTAAGTCTCTGAACAAGATCCTGAATGTGGACTTGCCATGACAGTTTACTATCTATTGGACCACCTAGAAATTTGAACTGTTCAGTTTCACTAATCGTATTCCCATTCCGTGAAATTAAACTGTCAGGTTTTATTGAATTGTGTGTTAGAAACTATAAAAAACTTAGTCTTACTGTCATTTAGCGTTAGTTTATTTTCTACAAGCAATGAATTTATACAACAAACTGCACTATTTGAAATCGAGCCAATGTTGCACACAACATCCTTTACTACCAAGCTAGTGTCATCAGGAAACAGAAACATTTTAGAGTTACCCATAATACTAGAGGGCATATAATTTATACAAATAAGGAACACAAGTGGCACCAATACTGATCCCTGGGGGACCCTCCATTTGATGGTACCCCACCCAGACCCCACATCACAGCCATTTCAACACTGTGAGTAATGACCTTTTGCTGTCTGTTTTTAAAGTAAGAGATGAACCAATTGTGAGCTACTCTCTGTATTCCGTAATGGTCCAACTTCTGGAGTGATCAACACAATAAAACACCTTAGTTAAATAAAAAAATATGCCTAGCGTTGTAAAACATTTGTTAAACCCATTAAGTATTTCGCAGAGAAAAGAGAATATAGCATTTTCTGTTGTTAAACGACTTCTAAAGCTGAACTGTAAATTTGACAGGAAATTATGTGATATAAAATGATCAATTATCCTTACATACGCAGCCTTATAGGCAAACACTGATCGCATAGAAATAGGTCTAAAATCGTCTACATTAACCCTTTCTCCCTATTTATCAAATGGCTTTACTACTGAGTACTTTAATCGTCCAGGAAAGTCACCATTCCTAAAGGAAAAATTACAAATATGGCTAAATACAGAGCTAACATGTGCAACACAGTACTTTAATATTGTGCTAGACACTCCATCATATCCACGAGAGTCTTTAGTCTTCAGTGACTTAATTACTGACTCAATCTTCCCCTTTTCTGTACCACAGAGGAGTATTTCAGACATCAATCTTGGAAAGGGATTTGCCATGAGAGTTTTATGATTCTCTATAAAAACTAGATTTTTATTTAATTTAACAGCAATTCTCAGAAAATGATTTTTAAATACTGTATATAAAACTGATTTATCAGTAACAGAAATATTTTTACTACAAACTGACTTTATATTGTTGGTCTTGTGCTTCTGACCAGTCACTTCCTTCACAACTAACCATATGGTTTTAATTTTATCCTGTGAATTAGCTATTTTATTTGCATACCACATACTCTTTGCCTTTCTAATAACACTTTTAATCACCTTACAATACTGTTTGTAATGGGCTACTGTAACTTGATTGTAACTATTTCGAACATTTTGATATAATTCCCACTTTGTTCTACATGATATCCTTATCCCACCAGTCAGCCACCCAGGCTGCCTTTTACTGCTAATACCCCTTTTAGAACATTCCAATGGAAAGCAACTCTCAAAGAGAATGAGAAATGCATTAAGGAAAGCATTATGTCTGTCATCTGTGTTATTGGCACTACAGTCATTCTGCCACTCTTGTTCCTTGGCGAGTTAAAAAACTCTCTATTGCTGTTGGATTAACTTTCCTACATAGTTTGTAATTATATATGACATTTGTTTGAGTATAATACCGTTTTAGTGTTAAAATTTGTGCGTCAGGGTCTGAAAGGCCATTCACACTTTTACTAACAGACTGCCCATATACTAATGAAGAATGAATAATATTGTGTACGGCTGTGCTACTGTTCCCCTGCACCCTAGTTGGAAAAAACACTGCCTGCATCAGATCATATGAATTTAGATCTACCAACATCCTTTTCTTGCACACTCATATACAAAATGACAATTTGCAACTATGGTAATCATGAAATAGATTCACATGTGGTGAATATATATTAATGTCAGTTGCATGTTGTGAATGAAAATTTGTGCCGGACCAGGATTCAAACATGGGATGAGCGGTCGCCTTAACCTCTTCATCTATAAGAGCATACTGCCAGTGGTGGTCCTAACACCCGCATGTCACACAGTCACAACACTGGTGGGACTAAAATGGCGATACTAAATAATAATGGCGTTCCTATGCTTGGTTTCACGAATGTATGAGCATTTGGAACCTGACTGTGTGATATGTGGAGGTTTGGACCGGCACTGAGGACGTGCTTGGACAGCCAAAGCGGTTAAGGCGACATGCCATGACAAGCAGGAAATCTGGGTTCGAGTCCCTGTCCAGCAGAAATCTTCTTTTACAACAAGTAGCTGACGCTAATATGTTTTTACCGTATGTAACACCATTTCGTGATTTCCACAGCTGGAAATGGTCAAAAACGGTGCCTCTTCCATCAGAGATGCATGCACATCTGAAGGACAATATACTGTAGTAAATGCAGTTACTGCATCAACACAGACATGGTCACCATTAATGAGACAGTCAATTTCTGTTTCTGTGTGAATAGTATGAAGCTATATATGTGAACTATATACAAATTCAGAGGGAGTATCAGTCTGAGGGAGGCAGTAGAATATGGAGAATGACTGACAATAAACCCAAGAGGATAACAAACAATAATTCTGGTGTCTGTAGTAGTTATAGCAACTGGAGAGGCGATTGTCTTACAGACTCAGTTGTAGCAAGGACTGGCTATAACCATATAAAGTCCAGCCCCCATCTATTTTATTTTGTGGGTGACGTCACAAAAACGCAGTTGAAAATTGGAATCAGTTCCGGAAATGTACGGTGCAGGCAATAAGAAATTTTAGTTTGGAACTGTCCGCTAGAGCATTTGTAGGTATTCTACAGCTGTTTAATGTGAATAGTATAGTGGGTACTGTGATGCATACTGTTATGTGTTTTGTGTTGTTAGAGGAGGAAGGACATATGGGTAAATGCAGCACCTATTACCAGTCAGATCGATCTACCTGCGAGTAGTACATGAATGTTTTGTGAGCAGAAATGGTAGTCCCTGGATGGAAGACACGGCCTAGTGTGTGGACTACCATTACATACTTAAGCAATTTCCTAGATAAAGTCTTTAGGTGTGTAATATTATTACTTAGAAATGGTTAGGTTCAATAGTCCTAATGACTGCGCCTGGGAAGCAGACTGCGGACAAATTATGTCTTTATGCTTATGCTGTGCACCCTCCAGCCTATGGTGTCTGGAGGGGTCTCGAGCGAGGTGGCGCAGTGGTTAGCACACTGGACTCGCATTCGGGAGGACGACGGTTCAATCCCGTCTCCGGCCCTCCTGATTTAGGTTTTCCGTGATTTCCCTAAATCGCTTCAGGCAAATGCCGGGATGGTTCCTTTGAAAGGGCACGGCCGATTTCCTTCCCTGTCCTTCCCTCACCCGAGCTTGCGCTCCGTCTCTAATGACCTCGTTGCCGACGGGACGTTAAACACTAATCTCCTCCTCCTCCTCCTCTTTGTTTTTCTTTATTTATTTGTAGCTTGCTCCATTACAACAGTTGTAATACTTCACATACGTATTTTATGTGTGTATGTTGTTTGCAGTGGATATGTTTGTGTTGTATGAGATGATGACGAGGATGAGGGTGATGATGATGATGAGAAGAAGGGAAAGACTTGAATCCTGGAGCTAGCATACAGCCTACTCCTCGTGAATAGCACAAAGGAGGACACCAAACTGAACGTCCCAATCTGATGGATGGATCACCGCCAACAGCGTCACATGCCCTAGGCTCATGACAGACTGTGGAGAGGTTTGGAGTTTAATGAAGAACACTGGCACAAAGACCGGTGATAATAAAGGAACTTTATACAACCACCTCTCCTCCTTTTCGTGGCCAAATGTAGGCAATGAAAATTTTATCCACCACCAGGATTCGAACTGGCTTCCCAGGGTGGAGCCAAATACTGGCAATGAAAGTTTCATCCACCATAAGGATTAGAGTTGGTTTACCACCAGGTCACGAGTGCCAGCGCGCAAGTGTGCGTTAGTGATCCTGGCAATGAAGGCGACTTCTGGAGAGGTTTTTAAGCTTATAGGCAAGATTTTCGAGTGTGCACAAAACAACGTTATTGATTACCATCTGTCTAGACCTTCTAGCTGACACTCCATCAGCCGCAACCTACCACAGAGTATATAGTTCGTGACGACGAACGCATCGCGTTTTAGTACCTGAATAGTGTAAATTCGCGTAGTCGTTTGTCTTCTGTTTTTGTTTTGAACGGCCAGTGTCGGTTGGTCACAATCAGTGTGCTCCCTGCTGTCGTTGGATAAGCAGCTGCAGCAGCAAGTCGTATACTCCTAGCTCACTCATTTGTTACATAGTTTAATTCTTAATTTCTTTGCGTGTTTTTGGTACTTGCATTGTTTAATTCATAAATTTCGGGCGTATTATAGTATTTGAGAGTTGTAGCATCGCGTTTTAGTACCTGAATAGTGTAAATTCGCGTAGTCTCCTTCCGCCGCCGAGCAGTGTCAGCAGTGCACAAGTAGCAGCATTACTGCATTTACTAGGAAATCTTGAATTTTAATAACCGTTTAAATTTTGTGTCGATTTGTTTGCGCTCTCTGTAGATTAGTTCAGACGTTCTTTGCACAACAGTTTTTAGCATGGATGGGGACTGCAACTGCTGTGTTCGGATGCAGGCTGAGTTGGCATCCCTTCGCTCCCAGCTTCAGGCAGTGTTGGCTTCGGTCACACAGCTTGAGGCTGTTGCCAATAGGCATCACTGTGGGGGTCTGGCTGGGGGTTTGTCGGGGACGGCCAGCTCGTCCCACGCATCCCCTGATCGGACTACGACTGTGGTTGCCCGGGATACTGCCCGCATTGAGGCTGATCCCTCACCTGTGGTAGAGTGGGAGGTCGTTTCAAGGTGTGGCAGGGGGCGAAAGACATTCCGGAGGGCTGAACGGAAAGCCTCTCCAGTTTGTCTGACGAACCGGTTTCAGGCTCTGTCTCAGGCTGATACTGATCTTCGGCCTGACATGGCTGCTTGTCCTGTTCCAGAGGTTGCCCCTCAGTCTGCAAGATCCGGGCAGTCGCAGAGGGTGGGCTTACTGGTAGTTGGGAGCTCCAACGTCAGGCGCGTAATGGGGCCCCTTAGGGAAATGGCAGCAAGAGAGGGGAAGAAAACCAATGTGCACTCCGTGTGCATACCGGGGGGAGTCATTCCAGATGTGGAAAGGGTCCTTCCGGATGCCATGAAGGGTACAGGGTGCACCCATCTGCAGGTGGTCGCTCATGTCGGCACCAATGATGTGTGTCGCTATGGATCGGAGGAAATCCTCTCTGGCTTCCGGCGGCTATCTGATTTGGTGAAGACTGCCAGTCTCGCTAGCGGGATGAAAGCAGAGCTCACCATCTGCAGCATCGTCGACAGGACTGACTGCGGACCTTTGGTACAGAGCCGAGTGGAGGGTCTGAATCAGAGGCTAAGACGGTTCTGCGACCGTGTGGGCTGCAGATTCCTCGACTTGCGCCATAGGGTGGTGGGGTTTCGGGTTCCGCTGGATAGGTCAGGAGTCCACTACACGCAACAAGCGGCTACACGGGTAGCAGGGGTTGTGTGGCGTGGGCTGGGCGGTTTTTTAGGTTAGATGGCCTTGGGCAAGTACAGAAAGGGCAACAGCCTCAACGGGTGCGGGGCAAAGTCAGGACATGCGGGGACCAAGCAGCAATCGGTATTGTAATTGTCAACTGTCGAAGCTGCGTTGGTAAAGTACCAGAACTTCAAGCGCTGATAGAAAGCACCGAAGTTGAAATCGTTATAGGTACAGAAAGCTGGCTTAAGCCAGAGATAAATTCTGCCGAAATTTTTACAAAGGTACAGACAGTGTTTCGAAAGGATAGATTGCATGCAATCGGTGGTGGAGTGTTCGTCGCTGTTAGTAGTAGTTTATCCTGTAGTGAAGTAGAAGTGGATAGTTCCTGTGAATTATTATGGGTGGAGGTTACACTCAACAACCGAGCTTGGTTAATAATTGGCTCCTTTTACCGACCTCCCGACTCAGCAGCATTAGTGGCAGAACAACTGAGAGAAAATTTGGAATACATTTCACATAAATTTTCTCAGCATGTTATAGTCTTAGGTGGAGATTTCAATTTACCAGATATATACTGGGACACTCAGATGTTTAGGACGGGTGGTAGGGACAGAGCATCGAGTGACATTATACTGAGTGCACTATCCGAAAATTACCTCGAGCAATTAAACAGAGAACCGACTCGTGGAGATAACATCTTGGACCTACTGATAACAAACAGACCCGAACTTTTCGACTCTTTAAATGCAGAACAGGGAATCAGTGATCATAAGGCCGTTGCAGCATCCCTGAAAATGGAAGTTAATAGGAATATAAAAAAAGGGAGGAAGGTTTATCTGTTTAGCAAGAGTAATAGAAGGCAGATTTCAGACTACCTAACAGATCAAAACGAAAATTTCTGTTCCGACACTGACAATGTTGAGTGTTTATGGAAAAAGTTCAAGGCAATCGTAAAATGCGTTTTAGACAGGTACGTGCCGAGTAAAACTGTGAGGGACGGGAAAAATCCACCGTGGTACAACAACAAAGTTAGGAAACTACTGCGAAAGCAAAGAGAGCTCCACTCCAAGTTTAAACGCAGCCAAAACCTCTCAGACAAACAGAAGCTAAACGATGTCAAAGTTAGCGTAAGGAGGGCTATGCGTGAAGCGTTCAGTGAATTTGAAAGTAAAATTCTGTGTACCGACTTGACAGAAAATCCTAGGAAGTTCTGGTCTTACGTTAAATCAGTAAGTGGCTCGAAACAGCATATCCAGACACTACGGGATGATGATGGCATTGAAACAGAGGATGACACGCGTAAAGCTGAAATACTAAACACCTTTTTCCAAAGCTGTTTCACAGAGGAAGACCGCACTGCAGTTCCTTCTCTAAATCCTCGCACAAACGAAAAAATGGCTGACATCGAAATAAGTGTCCAAGGAATAGAAAAGCAACTGGAATCACTCAATAGAGGAAAGTCCACTGGACCTGACGGGATACCAATTCGATTCTACACAGAGTACGCGAAAGAACTTGCCCCCCTTCTAACAGCCGTGTACCGCAAGTCTGTAGAGGAACGGACGGTTCCAAATGATTGGAAAAGAGTACAGATAGTCCCAGTCTTCAAGAAGGGTCGTCGAGCAGATGCGCAAAACTATAGACCTATATCTCTGACGTCGATCTGTTGTAGAATTTTAGAACATGTTTTTTGCTCGAGTATCATGTCGTTTTTGGAAACCCAGAATCTACTGTGTAGGAATCAACATGGATTCCGGAAACAGCGATCGTGTGAGACCCAACTCGCTTTATTTGTTCATGAGACCCAGAAAATATTAGATACAGGCTCCCAGGTAGATGCTATTTTTCTTGACTTCCGGACGGCGTTCGGTACAGTTCCGCACTGTCGCCTGATAAACAAAGTAAGACCCTACGGAATATCAGACCAGCTGTGTGGCTGGATTGAAGAGTTTTTAGCAAACAGAACACAGCATGTTGTTATCAATGGAGAGACGTCTACAGACGTTGAAGTAACCTCTGGCGTGCCACAGGGGAGTGTTGTGGGACCATTGCTTTTCACAATATACGAGGGGCGTTCAGAAAGTAAGCTCCGATTGGTCGCGAAATGGAAACGTCTATGAAAATCCGATAAAGCTTTGCACAGATGTGTTGGGTAGTGTCTCTAGTACAACCCCAGTTAGCATCACGTCGCTCTTCTCATTTCTGAGCTCGCAGTGAGTGCGTAAAGATGCCTAGAAAATAGTGTCTGCCGCCAAGTACGAGGGCCTGGTGAGAAATTTCGCCTGAAGCAATGCAGCTAACATTACATAACTGTCGTGCTGTTTCGTCTTCACGACAATTCTCAGCCGCATTCTGCAGGGGCAATGAAGATGCTCCTGCATCGTTTTCAAATGGAAATGTTAGATTACCCACAATACAGTCCGCAATTGTCTCCCCCTGAGTTTCATCTCTGGTCACATGAACCGCTGTCTTTGAAGACAACATTTTGACACAGACAGCGAGGTGTAGGCCAGCGTGGAGAATTGGCGGAAAGCACTGGCGGCTGCCTTCTATGATGAGGCTATTGAAAAGTTGGTACAACGCTATGACAAAAGTCTAAGTCAGAACGGCGACTACGTAGAGAAGTAGCTGAAAGGTGTAGCTAATTGTTACAAGTAAAACATTTCTGATGTTCACTGTGGTTTCAATTTGGCAATCAATCGGAGCTTACTTTCTGAACAGGCCTCGTAGCTCTGACGCAGTTGCAATCTCGTAATTGCGGAGTGCTTCAGAAACATCGCGAATGGTTCCCGGATGACTAAACCTACGCGGGTTTCAGGGCAATGGGAAGCACTGGCCATTAAATGGTGGTAACTGCCGTACACCGAACTTCGCGATGTTCACTCCTCTAGAAACTGCAGCGGAATAGCGCTGGAGAGCTGCTCTCCACGTTATTTAAGGGCTCAGTCGATGAGCTGCAGTGCACCTCCGAGGTACGTGAAAAGGTCCTCGTAGAGGTGGAACTGTTCCTGCTGTTCTGGCCGCCTGGAGTGGTAAATTTCCGTCCCTAGCGTTGGATGCCCTGAACTGACGAGAATTCTCAGAAGGCGGCAGAACCGTGTGCGCCCCCGCCACAGCGTGGCTGCAACGACGACTTGAAATAATGGCCGGAATAGTAAACTAGATTTTGCCATTCTGGGCGTTTTCTATACTAATTAAACGGACAATGCTAAAATCATACTGCCCTCTCTAACCGATGGTTCTCTATGTAGACAATACCTCGCTAGTGTCTGTGGATTTTGAAAAATTTAATTTAGTGGTATTAATTCAATGATCAAGTTTGATGAATTGTTAATTATTCGACTGGTTGGAGTTAGGTATCAGTTCACTCGGAATTTGATATAGAGCTTGAATCTGTGATCAGTTTTTCTTTTTTTTTTTTTTTTTTTTAAGGCGGGAGTCATTAGTCTTCTGACTGGTTTGATGCGACCAGATACGAATTCCTTTTCATCTCAGAGTAGCACTTGCAACCTCCATCCTCAATTATTTAGTGTATGTATTCCAATCTCTGTCTTCCTCTACAGTTTTCTCCCTCTACCGCTCCATGTAGTAGCACGAAAATCATTCCCTCATGTTTTAGCAGATGTCCTATCATCCTGTCCCTTCTCCTTATCAGTGTTTTCCACATATTTCTTTCCTCTCCGATTCTGCATAGAACCTCCTCATTCCTTATGTTGTCAGTCCACCCAATTTTCAACATTCGCCTGTGGCACCACATCTCAAATGCTTCGATTCTCTTCTGTTCCGGGTTTCGCACAGTCAACGTTTCACTACCATACAATGCTGTGCTCCAGACGTAAATTCTCAGAAATTTCTTCCTCAAATTAAGGCCTATCTTTGGTACTAGTACACATCTCTTGGTCATGAATGCCCTTTTTGCCAGTACTAGTCTGCATTTGATGTCCTCCTTGCTCCATCTGTCGTTGCTTATTTTGCTGCCTAGACAGCAGAATTCCTTAACTTCGTCTACTTCGTGTCCATCAATCCTAGTGTTAAGTTCCTTGACGTTCTCATTTCTCCTACTTTTTGTAAAATTTCTGGTAAGTTCCTATGGGACCAAACTGCTGAGGTCATCGGTCCCTAGGCTGACACACTACTTAATCTAACTTACACTAACTTACACGCACCCATGCCCGAGGGAGGACGCGAACCTCCGACGGGGGAAGCCGCGCGAACCGTGGCAAGGTGCCTCAGAACACGCGGCTACCTGCACGGCTTCTGCCACTTCCCATTACTTTCGTCTTCCTTCGATTTACTCTCAGTCATTTTCGTTAGACTGTTCATACCATTCATTAGATTCTGTAATTCTTCTTCACTTTCAATCATGACAGCTATGTCATCAGCGAATCGTATCCCTTGTATCCTTTCGCATTGAATTTTAAATCCTCTCCTGAACCTTTCTTTTATTTCCGTCATTTCTTCTTCGATGTACAGATTGAACAGTAGGTGCGAAAGACTAAGTCTCGGTCTTACACCCTTTTTAATCCAAGCGCTTCTTTCGTTGTCTTCCACTCTTACTATTTATCAAAACTAGACATAATTGTCTGAATGGGAATTCCGCGATCGTTCATTAATAAAATATGGCGTTTCAGTCTTCAATCGCTATACTTTATTTTCAATTACCAGTTTCGGGCTAGCTGCCCATCTTAATATCATATATTGTAGTTACAGAGTAACTTGTCCGTACAGAACAGCGAACCGAGTGTTCTGTACGGACAAGTTACTCTGTAACTACAATATATGATCTGAAGATGGGCAGCTAGCCCGAAACTGGTAATTGAAAATAAAGTATAGCGATCGAAGACTGAAACGCCATATTTTACTCTTACTATTCCCTCTTGGCTGTTGTACATATTGTATATCACCCGTCTCTCGCTATAGCTTGCCCCTATTTTTCTCACAATTTCGAACATCTTACACCATTTCACATTGTCTAACGTTTTTTCCAAGTCGAGAAAACCTATGAACGTGTCTTGATTTTTCTTTAGTCTTGCTTCCAATATCAGCCACAACATCAGAATTGCCTCTCTGATTACTTTACCTTTTCTAAAGCTAAACTGATCGTCACCAATACATTCTCAATTTTTTTTCTCGTTCCTCTGTATATTATTCTTGTCAACAACTTGGATGCATGAGCTGTTAAGCTAATCGTGCGATAATTCTCGCCCTTGTCAGCTTTTGCAGTCTTCGGAATTGTGTGGATGATATTATTCCGGAAGCCAGACGGTATGTCGCCAGACACATACAGTCCACACACCAACGTGAATAGTCGTTTTGTTGCCACTTCTCCCAATGATTTTAGAAATTCTGATAGAATGCTATCTGTCCCTTCTGCCTTATTTGATCTAAGGTCCTCCAAAGCTCTTTTAAATTCTGTTTCTAATACTGGATCCCCTATCTCTTCTAAATCGACCCCAGTTTCTTCTTCTATCACACCAGACAGATCTTTTCCTCATAGAAATCTTCAATGCGCTCTTTCCACCTATCTGCTCTCTCCTCTGTATTTAACAGCAGAATCCCCGTTGCACTGTTAACGTTACCATCCTTGCTTGTAACTTAAGGGCAGGTTTACTATATTTTGGTTCAAAAAATCGATTTTTTTAAATTTCATTTTTGGATCCATAAAAGTTTTTAGAATCCATCCCTGAAACGGGTTCTCCGAATACTGAACGGAAAAGTTTGTTATTCGCGGTTGAACAAAAAAATGCACCTGCCTGAAACTGGAATTTTTCGCGCACCAGTTTTTTGTTTCGGAGAACGAGTTATTGTACTGGTGCTTGGGAGGGAACACACAAAATTCAAATGAAAGTCTGAACGCGTGTGTTTGGAAGTTAGCCCCCAAACAATTGCATTCTGGTGCGAAGACTGTGGCGATTGCGACTTCCCTGGGAGTGTGCAGCTTCAACGAAGGGTATTCAGCAATTCTGAAGACCATGACAACGACGGACGTCATCCTGGGACTCTATTCGACGCAGTTCGACAAGCATTCGGACGACCACCGAATTCAAACCGCCGAAAACCGCTTGTCACCGGCCGTACGAGCGGCTCTGGAGCAGCGCAGGATGGCCCAGATAGAGCAGAACGCCCTCTGTGAGGAAGAGGAAGGACTAGTTTATGGACCCGGAATAGCAGATTGAACATAGGTTGCATAATACCGAAACTTCAAACGCGGTTTTCTCGAAATGACTTTTTTTTTATCGCGCGGTATGGTAACTTCAAATCTACTGAACCGATTGGCATGATTCTTTGTTTCCGACGAAGCTAACTAAATTGTCTAGGAGTTGTACCACTTTTATTCCGATCCATCAAATATAAATATTTTTACTACCCCGACGAAGTCGAAAAATCGATCAAAAAAAACCCTATTTTTCAAATCGCCGCCATTTTGTTTTCTGTGGTCCAGATAACTTAAGCAATGCGCAACTCCTAAAGAATCTTATATCCTTCGCTAACATCAACTCAATTTTGATTTCAGACGAGCCGGCTGACCTATGACATACCGCTCGTGGAGGTCTATTTCGAAATTTTGTTTCGTTCCGACGGCACTTCCGCCTCTTCTCTTCGACATTTCCGGTCGGAAAAATTCCAGTTTGTAGAGGAAATATCAACTGACCAAATTTAACATTGACATGTATAACACATCCCGAGCAAAAAATTCTCATAGAACATGTTTTTTTCGGGCCAAAGATAGTAAACCTCCCCTTAACCGAAGACTGTTTTGACTTTGCTATATGCTGATTCAGTCCTTCCGACAATAATGTCTTTTTAGATTTCTTTACATTTTTCATGTAGCCATTTCGTCTTAGCTTCCCTGAACATCCTATTTATTTCATTCTTCAGTGACTTGTATTTCTGTATTCCTGAATTTGCCGGCCGGTGTGGCCGTGCGGTTAAAGGCGCATCACTCTGGAACCGCGTGACCGCTACGGTCGCAGGTTCGAATCCTGCTTCGGGCATGGATGTGTGTGATGTCCTTAGGTTAGTTAGGTTTAAGTAGTTCTAAGTTCTAGGGGACTGATGACCACAGAAGTTAAGTCCCATAGTGCTCAGAGCCATTTGAACCATTTATTTCTGAATTTCCCTGAACATTTTTTTATACTTCCTTCTTTCATCAATCAATCGAAGTATTTCTCTTGAGTTACCCATAGTTTCTTCGCAGTTACATTCTTTGTACCTATGCTTTGCTTTCCAACTTCTGTGATTGTCCTTTTTAGAGTTGTCGATTCCTCTTCAACTGCACTGCCTACTGAGCTATTCCTTATTGCTGTATGTATAGCGTTAGAGAACTTCAAGCATGTCTCGTCGTCCCATAGTATTTCCAGAATTAATGCAATAATTTTATATCTGTGTCTTCCTTTGTGGTGAGAACTGGTCTGGACAGATGCTGTGGTCTCGCCATGAACTTGACAAAGTCACTGCATTACACACTCCTTTTCGTGTATTTGGAACGATCTGTTACGTGTTCCGTCGAGTTTAGCATAACCAGTTCAGCTACACTGCGAGTGTTTTTGCAGCAGAAGCGGAACCGCAAAGGTACAAAACAGGACGGGAACGATCTCCCGCTATTGCGATATCCTGAAGCTGCAACGCCCCGTGTCACTGCAGGAGCGATAACCGCTTCCTTATCCCGTCTCTGCCACCGCATCCTACCGATGCGGAGGATTGCAGACGAACCAGAACTCACGCGTTTACAGAGTTTCTGCCACCAACGTAAACATGAAGGAACGGAGGCGCTAAAGTATAACTTGTATTTGGAACGCAGAACAAGTGGAACGCATGTGACCAGGCAGAACGGAAATCCGTTTTTATTAATACAGATATTATCCACTGGTTTTCGTTAATGAAAGATAAACCACAAAATCCCCTGCAACTCAAGAAATTAAACGTCATCAACGCAATCTGGTGGGAGTTCAGGCAGCGAGTACTCATATTACACATGGGGCTCCCAAAACCTGATTTGGTAAACCGTTTTCCCAATATCGCTTCTGGATGATCATGTAAACACTTCAAAATCAGTTCTGGATACCCGCTTCCGTTTGCCAGTTTTCCAGTTCCGCAATGTAGTACTGAAATTAAATTTGGGACGGGGTGGGGGGGGGGGGTGGGGTGGGGAGACTGTGCGACGGTAACATTTACATTACTGTGGGTGGTACCAATATTTATAAAAACTCGCGACACTAACTAATTACCTCTTAATTATGCGATACATGTGATCACAAAAGCAGCTAATAAAAATATTTTTTTCCAGCTATAGTCAAACACAACACGTGTGTTTAACACATAGTAACAGAAGTTCGTCATCACATTTAAAAAAAAATAATATTTCGTATTTCTTTTCAACTGTCTATTAAATACAGTATGTGGTGTGTAATCAATATATTCTAAAAACATAAAATTACGACACCTGCAGACTATGTATTGCTAGAATTTATACATACAGGTAGGTGGAAATTACTTGTAATAGCTTTGACATATGTCAACTGACACCTTTTGCTCCACTTTTCCGAAAATAATTTGATGAAAAGTTATGCTTTCGCCGGCCGTAGTGGCCGAGCAGTTCTAGGCGCTACAGTCTGGAACCGCGCGACCACTACGGTCGCAGGTTCGAATCCTGCCTCGGGCATGGATGTGTGTGATGTCCTTAGGTTAGTTAGGTTTACGTAGTTCCAAGTTCTAGGGGACTGATGACCTCAGAAGTTAAGTCCCATAGTGCTCAGAGCCATAGCCATAAAACTTTCGCATAGTAAAAATATATTTTTTGTAAAATTCAATAACGTTTTAATAACCAATGCTATATTGTTGTAACCAAATCGAAGGGAGTTTGCGTTTCATGGAGTATCAGCGCGTTCTCTGTAAAACAAAAGGCCGCGCGGGATTAGCCGAGTGGTCTGAGGCGCTGCAGTGATGGACTGTGCGGCTAGTCCCGGCGGAGGTTCGAGTCCTCCCTCGGGCATGGGTGTGTGTGTTCGTCCTTAGGATAATTTGGGTTAAGTAGTGTGTAAGCTTAGGGACCGATGACCTAAGCAGTTAAGTCTCATAAGATTTCACACACATTTGATTTTGTAAAACAAAAGAGTATCAAAGAGCTAAAAAAAAAAAAAAAAATGTGATATACCTTGCAATCTGGTTGGAGTTCAGGCAGCGAATACTCATAATACATCCCGTCTACATCGGGCTCCCAAAACCGAATTTCGTAAAGCGTTTTCCCAATATCACTTCTGGATGATCATGTAAACACTTCAAAATCAGTTCCGGAAATCCGCTCCCGGTTGCCAGTTTTCCAGTTCCGCAATCGATTTTCACTTCCCTGTAAACACAACCGGTTTGGCTGCTAGGTTTCGGCTTGTTTTTAAAAATTTTCGGCTAACATGGACGGAATAGCTTTGTGTACAGAGAAGAATAAGCAGAAATATTAGACTGAAGCTGTTTGCACCTCGTCTACTTGAAGATAAATAGCGATTGTGCTGACTAAATCAGAAACTATAACACCTGTTTTCCAGGCGCCATATTTAACTGGGCTAGCGAATCCGCTTCACACCTTAATATGTAAGCACGAAAGCGATAAACGGTTTCCGAAATTCGGTCTTCGTCTTTTGGAAGATGTGTCGCATGTTAACAAAGCGATAGCGAAACTCGCAGCACCTGAAAAGAGCCGGCCGCTGTGGACGAGCGTTTCTAGGCGCTTCAGCCGGGAAACACGGGGCTGCTACGGTCGCAGGTTCGAATCCTGCCTCGGGCATGGATGTGTGTGATGTTCAAATGGCTCTGAGCACTATGGGACTTAACTGCTGAGGTCATCAGTCCGCTAGAACTTAGAACTACTTAAACCTGACTAACCTGAGGACATCACTCACATCCATTCCCGAGGCAGGATTCGAACCTGCGACCGTAGCGGTAGCGCGGTTCCAGACTGAAGCTCGGCCATACCGGGCGGCGTGTGTGATGTCCTTAGGTTAGTTAGGTTTAAGTAGTTCTAAGTCTAGGGGACTTGTGACCTCAGATGTTAAGTCCCATAGTGCTCAGTGCCATTTGAACCTGAAAAGACGCCTGGATTTGTAACCGAAATACTGAGCAGAAAATGGAACACCTCGACTGAACGTCATGAAGCTTACTACAAGTTATTTTTTTTTATGAAAATTTTGCTCATTATAAAATTATTGTAATTAAAAAGTTTCACTTTCGCCTAAATTAACGCGGGAAATGTGAAATTGTAATTATGGGTAGTTACGTCCGAATTGTGTGTTGACAGATGTGAAAATTATCGAACTATCAGTTTAATAAGCCACGGCTGCAAAATTCTAACACGAGTTCTTTACAGACGAATGGAAAAACTGGTAGAGGCCGACCTCTGGGAACATCAGTTTGGATTCCGTAGAAATGTTGGAACACGTGAGGCAATACTGACCCTACGACTTATCTTAGACAATAGATTAAGGAAAGGCAAACTTACGTTTCTAGCATTTGTAGACTTAGAGAAAGCTTTTGAGAATGTTGACTGAAATACTCTCTTTCAAATTCTAGAGGTGGCAGGGGTAAAATACAGGGAGCGAAAGGCTATTTACAATTTGTACAGAAACCAGATGGCAGTTATAAGAGTCGAGGGACATGAAAGGGAAGCAGCGGTTGGGAAGGGAGTAAGACAGGGTTGTAGTCTCTCCCTGATGTTGTTCAATCTGTATATTGAGCAAGCAGTAAAGGAAACAAAAGAAAAATTCGGAGTTGGAATTAAAAACCATGGAGAAGAAATACAAACTTTGAGGTTCGTCGATGACATTGTAATTCTGTCAGAGACAGCAAAGGACCTGGAAGAGCAGCTGAACGGAATGGGCAGTGTCTTGAAAGGAGGATATAAGATGAACATCAACAAAAACAAAACGAGGATAATGGAATGTAGTCGAATTAAATCGGGTGATGCTGAGGGAATTAGATTAGGAAATGAGACGCTTAAAGTAGTAAACGAGTTTTGCTATTTGGGGAGCAAAATAACTGATGATGGTCGAAGTAGAGAGGATATAAAATGAAGACTGTCAATGGCAAGGAAAGCGTTTCTGAAGAAGATAAATTTGTTAACATCGAGTATAGATTTAAGTGTCAGGAAGTCGTTTCTGAAAGTATTTGTATGGAGTGTAACCATGTATGGAAGTGAAACGTGGACGATAAATAGTTTAGACAAGAAGAGAATAGAAGCTTTCGAAATGTGGTGCTACAGACGAAAGCTAAAGATTAGATGGGTAGATCACATAACTAATGAGGTGGTATTGAATAGAATTGGGGAGAAGAGGAGTTCGTGGCACAACTTGACTAGAAGAAGGGATCGGTTGGTAGGGCATATTCTGAGGCATCAAGGTATCACCAATTTAGTATTGGAGGGCAACGTGGAGGGTAATAATCGTAGAGTTAAACCAAGAGATGAATACACTAAGCAGATTCAGAAGGATATAGGTTCTACATCTACATTTATACTCCGCAAGCCACCCAACGGTGTGTGGCGGAGGGCACTTTACGTGCCACTGTCATTACCTCCCTTTCCTGTTCCAGTCGCGTATGGTTCGCGGGAAGAACGACTGTCTGAAAGCCTCCGTGAGCGCTCTAATCTCTCAAATTTTACATTCGTGATCTCCTCGGGAGGTATAAGTAGGGGGAAGCAATATATTCGATACCTCATCCAGAAACGCACCCTCTCGAAACCTGGCGAGCAAGCTACACCGCGATGCAGAGCGCCTCTCTTGCAGAGTCTGCCACTTGAGTTTATTAAACATCTCCGTAACGCTATCACGGTTACCAAATAACCCTGTGACGAAACGCGCCGCTCTTCTTTGGATCTTCTCTATCTCCTCCGTCAAACCGATCTGGTACGGATCCCACACTGATGAGCAATACTCAAGTATAGGTCGAACGAGTGTTTTCTAAGCCACCTCCTTTGTTGATGGACTACATTTTCTAAGCACTCTCCCAATGAATCTCAATCTGGTACCCGCCTTACCAACAATTAATTTTATATGATCATTCCACTTCAAATCGTTCCGCACGCATACTCCCAGATATTTTACAGAAGTAACTGCTACCAGTGTTTGTTCCGCTATCATATAATCATACAATAAAGGATCCTTCTTTCTATGTATTCGCAATACATAGTGAAGTGGAAACGTGAAGGGACACGTACAGCACAAAAGTGTACAGGCCGACCTCATGTGTTGACTGACAGAGACTGCCGACAGTTGAAGAGGGTCGTAATGTGTAATTGGCAGACATCTATCCAGACCATCACACAGGAATTCCAAACTGCATCAGGATCCACTGCAAGTACTACGACAGTTAGGCGGGAGGTGAGAAAACTTGGATTTCACGGTCGAGCGGCTGCTCATAAACCACACATCACGCCGGTAAACGCCAAACGACGCCTCGCTTTATGTAATGAGCGTAAACACTGGACGAGTGAACAATGGGAAAACGGTGTGTGGAGCGAGAATCACGGTACAGAATATCGCAATCCGATGGCAGGGTGTGGGTACGGCGTATGCCCTGTGAACGCCATCTGCCAGCGTGTGTAGTGCCAACAGTAAAATTCGGAGGCGGTGGTGTTATGGTGTGGTCGTGTTTTTCACGGAGGGGGCTTGCACCCCTTGTTGTTTTGTGTGGCACTATCACAGCACAGGCCTACATTAATGTTTTAAACATTTTCTTGCTTCCAACTGTTGAAGAGCTATTCGGAAATGGCGATTTCATCTTCCAACACGATCGAGCACCTGTTCATAATATACGGCCTGTGGCGGAGTGGTTACACGACAATAACATCCCTGTATTGGACTGGCCTCCTCAGAGGCCTGACCTGAATCCTACAGAACACCTTTGGGATGTTTTGGAACGCCGACTTCGTGTCAGGCTTCATCGACCGGCATCGATATCTCTCCTCCGTACACACTCCGTGAAGAATGGGCTGCCATTCCCCAAGAAACCTTCCGGCACCTGACTAAACGTATGGCTGCGAGAGTGGAAGCTTTTATCAAGGCTAAGGGTGGGCCAACACCATATTGAATTCCAGCATTACTGATGGAGGCCGCCACGAACTTGTAAGTCATTTTTAACCAGGTGTCCGGATACTTTTGATCACATAGCTTGGTAATGGATCCACCTTCTTCAGTGCAGGTACACAAATACGTCCGACTTCCTGTGGGAATCTCAGAGTGGCTGTAGATAGGTGGCGCTCGATGGGAGTATGAATCGGCTGTGAGGCATACCGAGGTAGTCTGTGTAGTTGCGACGACGTTGTGTCCCAGATGGCGCTGTGGTTACCGCACATGCCTAGTAACCAGGAGATCCTGGGTTCGAATCCCAGTCCGGTACACATTTTCACTCGTCGCCGCTGATTCCACGTAATGTCCCGATGCAGATGGCAGTAGTGATCCCTTCCTCTTCCTTTCCTTTCTTTTCCTTTCACCCCCTCTCCACCTTCAATTCACATAAAATTAGATTAATTATCACACCCAGAAATACATTCAAACAATCATTCCTCCCACGCTCAATACGTAAATGAAACGGGAACAAACCCTAATAATCATACAATGTAGGCTTTCACTGCCGGTGTTGTCTTCAGTTGAAACTTCCGAGCTGAGAGGCCGTGGTCGATGTATAAAATTTCCTCCTAACGTTCCGTCTCCATCTGCAGGAGACATCTTCTGAGGTCGTCCGGCTACTGCCACTGATGCTCCAGGTACTCTCGCATTTATAGAGCGCATAGAGGGCACCACCATTCGTCACGTGATGCCGACGGTATGCCTATCTTTGGAAGGCGTCATCATTCTCAATTAAGAGAAATCGATTGTCATTCTGCTGGCGCTACGTCGACATCCATATTTTGTCCAACTTTAAAACTTCCTCTTTTCTGTTAAAATTATTATGGAGTTTGTGAAACTCTATTGCTTCTTTAAACATGCGCTCATGATAATGGGATGTTCGTGCTAGAACGCTTGTCTCATTAAATTTAATTGCATGGTTCCCATCTCACAAAAACCATAATAATTTTAACAGAAAAGAGGAAGTTTAAAAGTTGGACAAAAGATGGATGTCAACGTTGCATCAGCAGAATGACAATCGATTACTCTTAATGGAGAATGATGACGCCTTCCAAAGATTGGCATACCGTCGGCATCACGTGACGAATGGTGGTGCCCTCTATGCGCTCTATAAATGCGAGAGTTCCTGGAGACTCAGTGGTAGTAGTCGAGCGACCTCAGAAGATGTCTCCCGCAGATGGAGACGAAACGTTAGGTGGAAATTTTATATATCGACCACGGCCTCACAGCCCGGAAGTTTCAACTGAAAACCCTAATAACTTAGACAATGCATTTCACAGTGGTCTGTACATGTAGATGCAGATTTAGATGTAGACAGTCGTGACTCCACTGCACAGCAAGGGCGTGTTTACGGGAATCGGGTATCGACGACCGTCACTTACATGGCGGTGTTGCGAACTGGCGCCGGAATTCGTGCACGTGGGTCGTGATCTGGCTCCTTTCTGAGCAGGGTAAGAGCTGACCGAGGAAACTACAGAAAAAGATTGAAGGCGTTATTTCGGCGTTGTTCCTTAATGTTTCACATCCATCCTGCATTCTCTATGCCCTGTTACATTTATGCACACTCTTACGGAAACAGCTTGTAGAGGTGGTACGGATGTTTTTACACAGTCGCTTGCCCTTCCCCGTGTTTGCGAGTGGAAGAGGAAAGGAAATGACTAGGAGTGGTATATGGTATCCTTCGCCATTCGCTGTACGGTGGGGTGAGGAGTATGCATGTAGGTATAGATGAACAGAGTTACAGCTAAGACAAGTCTAGTAATGTAGTGTTGAGTGGTACTTAAGTAAATAAATTAGTGAAATCAAATTGAACTGGAAATTAGAATATAAATGAAAAACTTGGTTTAGTTTAGAGAGCTACATACTGGCAAACAGCGGGCAGAACAGCAGAGCAGAAGAGACAATGACCATGAAGTCAGCAAGTTCCACATAAGCGGGCGCTGTCGATTCAGCCGTCAGGGCATCGCCCGACCGGCTCACATGTTTCTCAGTCGCCACATGTGAGCAAAGGCCCTCGCCTACATTCCAAGAGCCAATGACCGACGTTAAGAAGATTCTTCGAGAAGCTGTTCAACGTGACAGAAGAGGCAATGACCGGCTCACGTGTTTCTCAGTCATCACATGTGATCAAAGGCCATCGCCTACATTCCAAGAGCCAATGACCGACGTTAAGAAGATTTTTCGAGAAGCTGTTCAACGTGACAGAAGAGGCAATGACCGTGAAGTCGTTCACCTCCAGTAAACTGAAGTGAATAAATACGGGAGACGCAGTGAGCCTGAGACGGAGACGAGAGACGAAGAAGTGAAGAAGCGTAGCAGTAGTTTTCAGTCAGTGTCGGTGCTGAAGACCGTCATGCAAGAAGAGACTGCATCATGCACAGACGCACCAAGTCCGCCGCTGTAATGGAATAGCAAGCAGCAGCCGCGGCACCAGAAGACAGAAGTTAAAAGGTATTTGAAGTCTGATTTTTACGTACCCGGGTGACTCGTGAGGACGGGAAGGAGACGGCCTCACATCAGCAGTCACCTGTGAGCTGCTGATGAAGATCTGACAGCCGAAGACTGGCAAGCTGGAGTCCGTTGTTCGAGTCCGGGACACTGGCCTTCCCCCGCCGCGCCGCTCCGCTGGCCGACACACAACACACGCGGCCGCTTAGAGGAGAGAAACACTGGGACGCCACATCCAAGGTATCACCATCCGATGCACGACTTCGCTCTCAATAATTAAACGGGCCACCTCGCGCTGCGCGTCTCCAGTCAGCTGCGCAAGACGGCGACACGAGATACACACTGCCACGTGTAATCAGACGCCGCCGCCGCCGCTGCCGCAGCAGAAGACTTCGCAAACGACACAGCTGCCGCTCTCCGAGCCAGAACATCGAGTAAGAAACAGTTGTACAAATCTTCAATAAAAGTTATCTTATGTAAAAATGATGTTTCATTCGACCTCATACCCGAGCCAAGGAAGAACCCACCCTGCCCACATGTTGTTAAGAGAGAAAAATTAATTAATTTAGTATTTTCACCCTGACATAATGCTTTAGAATGCTCATCCTGACAATTGACTAGCATCAAAAGAGAAAACCCAGTTATATTTAGTGACAAAAATGTTACAGTAGTGATTACTACAGGGGACGGGCAAAATAATGTGGACAGTGGTAGTAATGAGATAGTTCTGTTTGATGGTCAACAGAGAAGGTAAGGCACATGTCGCACTGGACTGTGCATTTTCAGTACGGACTAGGCAGCAGTGAAGGTTGTTTACGAGTAGTGCACACTTCATATTTGCATTCAGAGGCCGAGGTGGACGTGCAATGCAAGACCTAACAGAGTTCCAAAGAGGGCAGATTGTGGGGGCCCGATTAGCTGGAGCATCAGCAAGCAAGGCAGCCAACTTATTGGATGTTTCGAGAGCAACTGTTTCAACAGCCATGACAGCCTACACAAAACATGGAAAGACGTCTTCGTGTAAACGTAATAATTGACGCAAATCAAAACTAAATGACAGAGATCGGCGTAATCTAACACGAATTGTGTCAAAACAACAGAATACTACGCCGGCTAAAGTAACTGCAGAGGTCAACAGCCATCTTCGAGACCCCGTATCTATCGACGCTGTCCGCCGAGAACTCCATGCAGCGAATATTCGTGGACCAGCTGCTATACTGAAACCATCAGTGGCGACAACCAACGCAAAGAAGCGTAAAACGTAGTGTCAGGAGCTTATATACTGGACGGCTGATCAATAGAAACACGTCATATGGTCTGACGAGTCAACGTTTCCTTAATTTCAAACATCTAGAGAACGCCAAAAGAAGCCTACAATCCTGATTGCTTGATTCCAGCGGTTAAGTATGGAGGTGGAAGTGTGATGGTGTAGACAGCCATATCATGGAATTCTGCTGGTCCCATAATTACTATCAAAGGCCGCGTTACAGCCAACGATTATGTGAACATTTTAAATGATCAGGTGAACCCCATGATTCAAATGTTGTTGCCCAACGATGATGCGATATTTCAGGACGATAATGCACTCATTCACACAGCCAGGACAGTACAGTCGTGGTATGAGGAGCATGCAACTGAACTGCAGCGTCTTACCTGGCCAGCACAGTCCCCAGACTTGAACATTATCGGACCATTGCCCTTGTGGGCGGCATTGGAGCGCAGTGTTCGGAGCATATTTCCACCTCCCTCGTCACTACAGGAGTTAAAAGAGGTTCTGAGCGAAGAGTGGGATATGTGGTGTATTTCTTTTTTTAAAAAAGATATTTATATTTTGATCAAATTATTATTCTCTTGTGAAGATTCAGAAATCTGTTGTGAGTTTTGCACCACTTCTTGGCAGGAAGAGCAAAGACTTTTCAAAAAACTTAAGTACTGTATGTGATATTTTATATGTCACCTAAAATCGTTTGCAGAAGGCGTAGCGTTCTCAAGATCAAGAACAGAGTTCGCATTGCCACTTAATTTATTTGTGTCGTGATCATGTTCGATCACGACCGGATATGAGACGTAGCAACTACGAAGAGAGAAACCTAAGGAACCAGACAGAGCTGTAAATTTTCTTTGATATACTACACCACACATTAAAAGAAGTTAGATTTAAATCACAAACAAGGTAAATAGCAATACACCTACTGCCTTAACTACGACGTTTGCCGACATGCAGTCCGTCCCTGGTAGCTATAAAAACGCCGTTATTTCTGTTGCTATTAATAGGAGATGGATAGCATAGAAATACTTTAAGTAATAAGCAGGCACTACTGCATTTGAGAGCACAATAACTTATTTTATTGCTAACTATAGGTTCCGTACGATTTCAATTTTCTATCTTTCTGGCTGTTTCTTTAAATAAAGCCCTTTAACATTTTCAATATTTCATCTTAGATGCACACATAAATTCTTACATAGCACTGAACAATAATAATATTTTATAATAACTAATTAGTGATTGCGGCCCACGCCATATACGCGTCCGCTGTCTTTAAAAAATATCACGACTGTGTTAACAGAAGAGGATTACAATTCTTCAGCTGTCAAAAAAGTAAGAAACACAAAATATCTCTATCGATACAATTTATGAACAATTCGTATTCCGCGCCGTCGCGCGTAAGGTATTCTTTGAAATATCAGGTGGTCGCTGCTCAGCGACGATCTAAGAAATTTTTACACAGATGGGTTTTATGAACCTGCATGATTAGATTATCGCATGCAAGTTTATTTAAGCTATCGAAACAGATACTAATATTACACATAACATTCCACAGGAGACTATACAATCGTTATATCCCAGTATTCCAAGAAGAATCGCAGCTGTATTACGGGCAAATGGGGGTCCAACTCCTCATTAATAAACCATTCCCAAGTAAGTACACATTATTTTGCCTATCCGCTACACATCTGCAGTACTTCCCATTGCGGTCGGCAGTGTGAAATCTGGAGTTCAATGGTGTCGCAGATAGTGATTGCTACGAGTTTCAGAGAATTTTGTGATGAATCAAAAGTCTGAAAGACTCCAGCAGGGGGCGAGTGCCCCGTCTTGCCCCCACCCCCGCCCTCTCTGCCCCCACCTTGCGGACGCAGATGATGAGCTCTACGCTGTATTGGCTAACAGCTTGTTGTCGTCCTTGGTGAGTTCCTACTTCGTTCGCTGAACCGCGGCGCAGTTCAGCTTGCTGGCCTTCCTCAATGTTGCGGTACTTTCCGGTATCCCCAGCGACCAATAGAGGCCAACGGCCTCGCTTATATGTGCACAGTGCTGGTGAAGCCCCGCAGTGCGCGATGGACCTCCGCCGAGGGCAGCTGTGGCCACTCTTGCTGCTGCTCACCGCTGGTAAGTACCGGCCAATAAGTTGGAGAGTCGGTAGGGGACGAATCCATCAGCCTGACAAATGTGGCCAACCCACTGCAGTCTGTCTGCCGTTATATTCGGCCAGTGCCCAAACCCCTGGTACAGGTATTCTTTCGTTCTTTGTTCCCATTTACGTTACGTGGCACTGTAGACGGGCCCGCAGACTAAAGATGATGCGATTAGCATTTATTATCCGCTGAGGCACTTCTGTCGCCCACTTCACTTTTATGAGTCGGTATGTAAAGTAGCAAATCATTAAGAGTTTTCACCTTGCACTGAACGCTTAACTTGCCGTGGAGCCAGTGAGAGAGCAGGTGTTTGGATCTCACGCTTTGCTACTGGGCCGAGCGAGCAGTGTACTTGATTAACGCTGCATGCAGTACGTTACACGTACTCTCTGTGAATATGAAGAAGTACTATTGTGGTGTCACCGCCAGACACCACACTTGCTAGGTGGTAGCCTTTAAATCGGCCGCGGACCGTTAGTATACGTCGGACCCGCGTGTCGCAACTGTCAGTGATTGCAGACCGAGCGCCGCCACACGGCAGGTCTAGAGAGACTTCCTAGCACTCGCCCCAGTTGTACAGCCGACTTTGCTAGCGATGGTTCACTGACAAAATACGCTCTCATTTGCCGAGACGACAGTTAGCACAGCCTTCAGCTACGTCATTTGCTACGACCTAGCAAGGCGCCATTACCAGTTTATATTGAGGTTATAAATTATGTATCATCAAGAGCGATGTTCTCGAATTATGGATTAAAGTTAAATATTGCAAGATCTTCGTACTTTATTTGCAATTCTCAAGACATTGTCCTGTTCCAGACCTCACGCCAGTCTGCGTGAGCTTAAACGCGTGCCTTTCGGCTACCTCCGAGTGGCTTGTCTGTCTTGCCAAGTCATTACAACTATTAAATATTAATCGATCTTTTTCATACTTTGTATACCAAATTCTATGGATAATACAACCACACCGTTAAAATTTCAAATCAATAACTCCAATACTTTTGGAGATATAAATTTTTACCTAAATCACATAATAACCGTGCTGGCATTGTGAAACGGAGTATTCATCTATAGTATCTATTGAAACCACAACCCAGAGGATAGGTTCACATAATCTAATGTTCTACAATTTTCTTTATTTTGATTACCACAGATTTCTGACGTTATTAAAAGTACTTTGTAAAATTATTGTTTCATCGCGTTTTGGTTGTGTGAAGCATTGGCGTGATGCGCCTCGTGTTACGTGACCACGAGTCTGCATTGCTCAGATACACGTATTTAGTTTTGTAGCTGCGAGGTGCTATTTACGAGGCGACCTGTAAGCCACAGTTGCCGCGTTACATTAACGATCTGTCGCGTACGAGGTGTGCTCAAAAACTAAGGCGACTTTATATTTTTATGAAAAAAATATTTATTTATTCATTAATATTCACGTTGTCTATGAAGATAGTATAACTCGAAAGAACAGATACCATTGATGACCGTGCAACTTTTCTATAATAAATGATAATTAGTTGAAACCCTCAGCTGCCGACAGGTGTTGTTGACATACCTCGATGGGGACAGCTGAAAATGAGTGCCCCGACCGGAACTCGAACCCCGGATCTCCTGCTTACATGGCAGACGCTCTATCCATCTGAGCCACCGAGGGCACAGAGGATAGTGCGTCTGCAGGGACTTATCCCTTGCACGCTCCCCGTGAGATCCACATTCCCAACATGTCCACACCACTACATTCGTAGTGCGCCTAGTAGATGTTTGCCCATCATAATCGTTACTCGTGGCAGATTAATCTACCAAGTCCCGTACGAGTTCGGGCATAGCGTGTGCGTTCGCACAAGAAGGTCAAAGGCCGGGAACCCATATTTTTAACTATATATGACGGTAGTATCTGTTCCCGAAAGAACAGTTACCGTGGATGACCATGCAGCTTTGCTAGAAATGAAATGATAATTAAATAGACACCCTAGCTGCAAGCAGGCGTTTATACACTTCATTGGGGACAGCTGAAAATGTGTGCCCCGACCGGGACTCGAACGCGGGATCTCCTGCTTACATGGCAGACGCTCTATCCATCTGAGCCACCGAGGACACAGTGGATAGTGCGACTGCAGGGACTTATCGCTTGCACGCTCCCCGTGAGACCCACATTCCCAACTGTCCACAATATACATACATAATGTTCCTAGTAGATACTTTGCCCATCCACTCATTACTCGCTCCCACTTAAGTTGACGGTTCCCGTAAGAGTTCGGGCAACCTGTGCGAACTCGCATGGGCTAAGTATCTATTAGGAACATTACGTATGTACCGGGTGATCAAAAAGTCAGTATAAATTTGAAAACTTAATAAACCACAGAGTAATGTAGATAGAGAGGTAAAAATTGACACACATGCTTGGAATGACATGGGGTTTTATTAGAACCACCCCATATTGCTAGACGCGTGAAAGATCTTTTGCGCGCGCCTTTAGGTGATGATCGTGTGCTCAGCCGCCACTTTCGTCATGCTTGCCCTCCCAGGTCCCCAGACCTCAGTCCGCGCGATTATTGGCTTTGGGGTTACTTGAAGTCGCAAGCGTATCGTGATCGACCGACGTCTCTAGGGATGCTGAAAGACAATATCCGACGCCAATGCCTCACCATGACTCCGGACGTGCTTTACAGTGCTGTTCGTTATTCCTCGACTACAGCTATTGTTGAGGAATGATGGTGGACGTATTGAGCATTTCCTGTAAAGAACATCAGCTTTGCTTTGTCTTACTTTGTTATGCTAATTATTGCTATTCTGATCAGATGTAGCGCCATCTGTCGGTCATTTTTTGAACTTTTGTATTTTTTTGGATCTAATAAAACCCCATGTCATTCCAAGCACGTGTGTCAATTTGTACCTCTCTATCTACATTATTCCGTGATTTACTCAGTTTTCAAATTTATACTGACTTTTTGATCACCCGGTAGATTGTGGACATTAAGTTGGGAATGTGGCTCTGTCGGGAAGCGTGCAAGGGATAAGTCCCTGCAGTCGCACTATCCACTGTGTCCTCGGTGCGTCAGATGGATGGAGCGTCTGCCATGTAAGCTGGAGATCCTGGGTTCGTTTCCCGATCGGGGCACACATTTTCAGCTGTCCGCATCAAGGCCGGCCGGGGTGGCCGAGCGGAGCTAAGCGCTACAGTCTGGAACCGCTACGGTCGCAGGTTCGAATCCTGCCTCGGGCATGGATGTGTGTGATGTCCTTAGGGTAGTTAGGTTTAAGCAGTTCTAAGTTCTAGGGGACTGATGACTTCAGAAGTTATGTCCCATAGTGCTCAGAGCCATTTGAACCATTTTTTTGTCCGCATCAAGGTATGTCAACAACACCTGTCGGCAGTTGAGGGTTTCAATTAATTATCATTTATGGATGGATAGAGCGTCTGCCATGCAATCAGGAGATCCTGGGTTCGTTTCCTGGTCGGGGCACACATTTTCAGCTGTCCCCAGCAAGGTATGTCAATAACACCTGTCGGCAGCTGAGGGTTTCAATTAATTATCATTTATGGATGGATAGAGCGTCTGCCATGTAAGCAGGAGATTCTGGGTTCGAGTCCCGGTCGGGGCACACATTTTCAGCTGTCTCCATCAAAATATGTCAACAACACCTGTCGGCAGCTGAGGGTTTCAATTAATTATCATTTATCGATGGATAGAGCGTCTGCCATGTAAGCAGGAGATCCTGGGTTCGAGTCCCGGTCGGGGCACACATTTTCAGCTGTCTCCATCAAGGTATGTCAACAACACCTGTCGGCAGATGAGGGTTTCAATTAATTATCATTTATCGATGGATAGAGCGTCTGTGATGTAAGCAGGAGATCCTGGGTTCGTTTCCTGGTCGGGACACACATTTTCAGCTGTGCCCATCAAGGTATGTCAATAACACCTGTCGGCAGCTGAGGGTTTCAATTAATTATCATTTATTCAAGTTGTCCCTTCAAAGCAATCGCCCTCCGATACAATACACTTGTGCCAACGCTTCTTCCAATCCTCGAAGCACTTCTCATAAGCACATTCTGATACAGTCTTCAGTTCTTGCAGCGATGCAGTTTTTATTTTATCAATCGTTGAAAATCTTAGTCCTTTGGTAGGTCTCTTCAGTTTTGGGAACAGGAAAAAGTCGCAGGGGCCATATCCGATGAATATGGTGGCTGGGGCATGACTGTCGTGTTGTTTTTGCCAAAAAATCTCTCACAAGCAACGACGAATGAGTTGGTGCATTGTTGTAATGCGAAAACCACGAATTGTTGTCCCACAATTCCGGACATTTTTTGCGTATTGCTTCCGCAAACGACGCTTAACGTCGAGATAATATTCCTTATTGACTGTACGACTTTTTTGGCAAAAATTCAAGGTGCACTACACCACGGTAATTGAAAAAAACAGCGAACAAAACTTTGACATTTGATCGAACTTGGCGTGCTTTTTTCGGTCTTGGCTCTCAGGGATGCTTCCATTGGGACGACTGGGCGTTGGTTTCGACGTCATAATCGTAAACGAATGTTTCGTCACCAGTATGACCCTTTTGAGCAAATCAGGATCATCACTGATGTCATTCGAGAGCTCCTGAGCGATGCTCATGCGACGGTTCTTCTGATCAAAATTGAGAAGTTTTGGAACAAACTTCGCTGAGACACGTCTCATGTCCAAAACATCCGAAAAACATTGCATGACACGAGCCGACAGATATGCCAACATCCTCAGCATGTTCCCTTGCGGTAATTCGACGAGTTTCCAAAACAATTTTCTTCACAGCTTCGACGTGATCAGCTGTTGCTGATGAGCTGGGGCGTCCAGAGCGATGTTCGTCATTGGCATCTTCTCGGCCACCTTCGAAGAACTTGTACCACTTGCAACTTTTTTTTTTTTTTTTTTACTTAGAGCAGACTCACCGTATGCCACTGTCAACATTTCAAGTGTTTTAGAGCACTTGATTCCATATTTCACACAAAATTTGATGCAATTTCTTTGCTCCATTTTTTATAACAATAGAAAATCGCCGAGTACACTAAAACACCTCTAAACTTTCTATCTGTCAAAAACAAACGAAGTATGCTGTAACTTGAAACTGTGAACATATGTTCGGGACATGTGTACCAACATAACAAAAAGAGATCAATAATAGATTGTATGCTGCCCGCACAATTTGAAAAGATACCGTACTTTTCGAACAGCCCTCGTATGTGACAGCGCCGTGGTATAATGATTGCCATTGCATGTGACATTCATCAGTGCGAGTCAGATGTTTGGGCAAGACTAGCGGTGGACATAAAATAATTGAATCCTTTTATCGCCCATCAGGCTCGTCTCCTGATTTAACCCAAAACTTTAGAGAAAACCTCAGTTCACTTGTATCTAAGTTCACCAATCATACTTTAATTATCAGTGGAGACTTAAATCATCCAGCAATTGATTGGGAAAATTACAGTTTTGTTAGTAGAGGGCGTGATAAGACATCCTGTCAAACTTTACTAAATGCGTTCTCTGAAAACTACAATATTAAGAGTAAAATCAGGCTTTTTGCAGATTATGCAGTTATCTATGATGAAGTACTATCTGAGGTAATCTGCTTAAATATTCAGTCAGATCCTGATAAGACTTCAACATGGTGAAGAGATTCCAACTTGTTCTAAATGTTCGGAATGTAAAATTTTGCGTTTCACAAAACGAAACAGACAAAAAGTCACTGTAAAAATGCCGTGTGACTAGGGCCTTCCGTAGGGTAGACAGTTCGCCGGGTGCAAGTCTTTCGAGTTGACGCCACTTCGGCGATTTGCGTGTCGATGAGGACAAAATGATAAAAATAAGGACAACACAACACAACACCCAGTCTCTGAGCGGAGAAAATCTCCGACCCACCCGGGAATCGAACCCGGGACATTAGGTATGACATCCTGTCGCGCTGACCGCTTCTTTTTTTTTTTATCTCATTTTGTTCGCTTTTGTTCCTTGCATCTGCTCGGGGCGGACGTCGTAAGACATTCATTTAAGTTCGTTGTTGATCGATTAACTCAGTATTTTTTATTACAGACGGCAGCTGACCCTCTGACCGAACACGCTGAGCTACCATGCTGGCGACCACTCAGCTACCAGGGGCGGAAAATAAGTCACTATTGGAATCGGCTAATTCATACAAATACCTGAGAGGAACACACTGTAGGGATATGGAATGGAATGGTCACATAGACTCAGTTGTGTGTAAAGCAGGTGGTAGACTTCCGTTTATTGGTTGAATACCAGGGAAGTGCAATCAGTCTACAAAATGTAATTGCTTACAAATCATCGGTACGACCAGTTCTAAAATACTGCTCATGTGTGTGGGACCCATAACGTATAGGACTAACAGGGGATATTAAATGTATACAGAGAAGGGCAGCACGAATGGTCACAGGTTTGTTTAATCCGTGGGAGAGTGTCACAGAAGTAGTGAAGGAACTGAACTGGCAGAGTTTTGGAGACAGAAGTAAACTAACCCAATATTGAAACTTCCTGGCAGATTAAAACTATGTGCCTTTCGCCAGCAAGTACTTTACCAACTTATGGCGAAATTGAAACTGTGATGATGGGTCGTGAGTCGTGCTTGGGTAGCTCAGTTTGTAGAGCACATGCCCGCGAAAGACAAATGTCCCGATTTCGAGTCTCGGTCGGGCACACAGTTTTAATCTGCCGCGAAGTTTCATATCAGCGCACACTCCGCTGCAGACTGAAAGGTCGACGGGCACGTGCACCTTCCGCCGACCACTGGCGATAACATGGATGTACTGTGGAGACCTCACGCCCCACGTGTTGAGCAATTCGGCGGTACGTCCACCCGGCCTCCCGCATGCCCACTATACGCCCTCGCTCAAAGTCCGTCAACTGCACATACGGTTCACGTCCACGCTGTCGCGGCATGCTACCAGTGTTAAAGACTGCGATGGAGCTCCGTATGCCACGGCAAACTGGCTGACACTGACGGCGGCGGTGCACAAATGCTGCGCAGCTAGCGCCATTCGACGGCCAACACCGCGGTTCCTGGTGTGTCCGCTGTGCCGTGCGTGTGATCATTGCTTGTACAGCCCTCTCGCAGTGTCCGGAGCAAGTACGGTGGGTCTGACACACCGGTGTCAATATGTTCTTTTTTCCATTTCAGGAGTGTAGTTCTTACATACTTACTCAATGGGACTCTAATGGCCCTACATAGAGATCTTACCTGGTTGCGCATTGGTTAGTGACAGGTGACTTTGTGGGAAGTTGACTATTTAAAGACAGGCATAAGATTATGTGACTTCTGAAACTACATAATGTTTTGAAAATTGGCTAGGGTAGACTTTACTATACTGCATGTACTCTACAGTTTTACTATTATCTGGTTTATAAAAAAGGTTTCATGGTAGTAAAACATAAAATATATGGAACATTATTATTCATCCTTAGTCAGAAATCCCCTACCCACCAGTGTAGCTGAAACCGCTAACGCACTGCTTGCTGGACTCGTGTAGGTGTGCCGGCGGATTACTGACGAGGGCTCGTGTGCCGGCCAGCGTGGTTGTGGTTTTTAGGCGGTTTTCCACATCCCGCTAGGTGACTTCTGGACTGGTCCCCACGTTCTGCCTCAGTTACAGGGATTGCAGACATCTGCACACTGTTCCACGGATTACACTAGGTGCAGACAGTTGGGGTACACTAATCCCTTCCCGGGGGGGTACGGGGTGGTGACACGAAGGGCATCTGGCCACCCCTTCAAATTAACATGCCACATCCGATTGACCAGCAGACCCCACCAGTCGAGATTAATGCTTGAAAAGAGAGAGAGTCAGAAACCCCCTGTTTACATGTATGAAATCCATCTTGGAATAAATTTGTTATGACCCCAAATTATACAAAATCTCTGTCTGTGATTGAATTAATTAGTGAGAGGTGTTGTTTCATTCAGAAAAAAATATAGCAACAAAAATACATTGTCATACTTCAGAATCTTGTAGGTGTTAAAGCAAAATAGGCAGTTGGAATTGTGAGGTTCTGAACTTTTATTAATGTTAATCATTTCATGAGTTGATTAGTTTCAGATAATTCAAAATATGTTCTCAAAAAGTTGGAAGGTCTGCTTTTGAATGAGTGGTAGCAATACCTCCTATGCTCCCACTGCTGCAAAATGTTTCCTGATTAAATGACGTCATAACCTCAGTTAGTCATTTAATTATATAGGCTTCTAGTAAAGTCAATTGCATCATTAACAAGGAAAGTAAATGTGAATAACCCTGAAAGAGTGGTTTGGTGTGGGGTGTTGGAGGGGTGAAGTGGACTGCGGTAGTCGTCGTGGGGTTGTGGACCACTGCGGCTGCGGCAGCGACGGAGCCTCTCCATAGTTTCTAGGCCACTGGTTAACATACAATACAGTACATACAATAAAACGTAAATATGAACAAATAAACTGTGACTTTAAATGGAATTTTTCATAAAGAACAATTTTATATTACTGTACACATTATCTATTAAGTGTGCAGCTGCATTACATATAGAATGAAATAGCAAAAAAAATTAATTATTCTTGGGAGCAGAAAGTATAACAGATGGAGTAGTAGCAACACACTACAGCTTAGTATCCTGAAGGTAAGTAAGAGCCAGCAATTTTAAATTCATCCTGAGTGTATTTTCTTTTTTGTACAAAATGTGAAACATAAACTCCTGCTTCCTTGCTTTGAAAACATGGAAGGTGAACAGCAGCATCAAAATGGACATGCCAATGAATAAATAAGATAGTTCAATATACACTGAGCTGACATAAGTCATGTGATACCTCCTAATGTCATGTCAGAGCCCCTTTCGCCTGACATAGTGCAGCAACTCGAGGCTGCATGGACCCCACAATTTGCTGGAAGCCTACTGCAGAAACACTGCGTGGTGATGCCTGTATAGCCATCCATAATTGCAGAAGTGTTGCTGGTGCAGGACTTCTTTATTGTGGCCCATAAATATTCGATGGGATTCATGACTGGTGATCTGGGAGGCCAAATCATTTGCTCAAATTGTCCGCTGTCTTCTTCAAACCAGTCATGAACAATTGTGGCGTGGTGACATGATGCATCAACTTCATCCCTAAAAATTCCATTGTTGTTTGGATACATAAAATTGATGAATGGCTGCAAATGGTTTCCAAGTAAAGAAATATCCAGAGGAACCAGTCAATTGCATGTAACCATTATGGAGCCATCACCAGCTTGCACAGTGCCTTGTTCACGAGATGGGTCCGCGGCTTTGTGAGGTCTGTGCCACACTCGAACCCTACCATCAACTCTTATCAACTGAAATCGAGGCTCATCTGCTGTGGCCACAGTTTTCCAGTCATCCAGGATTCAACAGACATGGCCACGAACGCAAGAGAGGAGCTGCAGGTGATGCCGTGCTGTTAGCAAAGGCACTCACATCAGTCATCTGCTGCCACAGCTAATTAACGCCAAATTTTGATGCACCACCCTAATGGATATGTTCCTCATATGTCCCACATTGATTACAGCGTTTGTTTCATGCAGCATTGCTTGTCTGTTAGCACTGACAGCTCTACCCATACGCCACTGCTCATGGTCGTTAAGTCAGCCACTGTGTTGTCCGTTGTGAGAGGTAGTGCCTGAAATTTGGTACTATCGGCACATTCTTGACACTATGGGTCTCAGAATATTTAATTTCCTAACAATTTCCAAAAGAGATTGCCCCAACTACCATTCCGCGTTAAAGTCTCTTGATTCCCGCTGTGTGGGCATAATCACGTCAGAAACCTTTTTGACATAGCGACCTGAGAATAAAAAATGACAACTCTGCCAACACACTGTCCTTTTATAACTTGTGTACGAGATACCACTGTCACCACTATGTATATATACATATCACTATCCCATGACTTTTATCACTTCAGTGGATAACGAAAGGAGCCAATAAAAAGAGAATGCATAAACATGGAAACGTGCAACAACAACATAATGGGATAGTCAATGAAAGATAGTAATACAAGTGATAGACTTCATGGCCCTCATGGTGAAATAAACGATGACAGATAATGTAGCTAGAAACCAAGACATTGTTTCTGGAAATCTGCAGATGTTATCTTACTTGTGGCAAGGGGCTCAATTAATAGCCAACACTATTATCTCTTCTCCAATTTAAAGTGAGTTCAAAAACAATTAGTATTAGATCCCCATTTTACGGAAGATCAGTATAGATAAATGATAGAGTGTTCTGTAATAGTATTGTTTACTAAACCTGAGGAAGACAAGATTTATATTTATGAAACATATGTATAACTTTTAATGTATGAAAGTAAAAAACTGTTACCCAGCCTGTAATAATATTAAGTAAATGCTCATACCAACCAACTTGTGAATTATTTGTTCTCTGCTCATGTACCCTACTGTTTTACTGAATCATGAGCATACTGTAAAATATCCTCTTCCCTGCACTTCAAAGTAATTTCCATAGTATTAATGTGGAGGTAGATGTAAAATTATGCTTCCTGAAGATTCAATTTATTTTGCCTACATTGCTTGAACTTGTCTGGCAAATAACAATTGTAAACTTTATGCCACCAATATAAATTTGTCAGCCTGATCTTTATCATCATACATGTAAATACTAAAATAATTCAGAAAGTAAAATCAAATGTGTGATTATAAAAATGTTGCAGAGTGTGTAAAACCAATTCCAACAGACGAATCGTATCTCCTTGATGGAAAGCCTTCACTGGCTGCAGAATTTCCATGGCATGTTGGAATATATTTACATGAAAATGATGGATATTTACAACTATGTAGTGGAACCCTTATAAAAAGAAAGTTGGTTCTAACTGGTGAGTTATTTACAAGTTAAATATTTGCTACAGTGTGTGTTACTTCAGGGTAACGTATTATGGATTGCATTACATAGTATCACCCAAGCATCTCTAAAGGCAGTAAGTCTATAATTTGTTCACTCCCTCTTTACCCCTCTGAATACCTGAGATTTGTAAATCTTACTGTTTATTGCATCTTGTTGTGTATTTGCCTCTCATTTTGTTGTAGTATCCCTCTCTTGTTCCAACAAACGTACCTGATTGTCTTGACATACCTTCGTAAACTCCCAGTCTGCACAAATCTACAAAGAGTATAAGCAACAATAAAGAGCACAGACAATCACCCACAATGTAGTTGAAGAGCGGAGCAGGAGACGCACATAAACAAGCTCTAAAACATATTGCTTAGCTTTCTTGCAGCTGAGCTACAAATACCAAATATTGATTATGTGATCCATGACACTCTGTTATACTGGGTGTCCAGAAAAGGGTTCCCTGATTTCAAAATTAAATATCTCGAAAACAAAGATCGATAGAGGAATGCAGTAAACGGTATGTTTATTGTGAAAGCTGTAATAAGTTTATACAGCAGTTTGAAATAATAGTTACAAAAGCTGCTAACAGATGGCGCTGTACGCTGTACAGCTCATATCAGCATACATAAGTGAATTAATCTTATGAAAACAATCTTTGCAAACAATCACATCACAATGTTTTCAAAATGTTCACCATTGGCACTACAGAGGTGGTGCAAACGAAGAATGAAATTCGCCATCTCATTTCGTAGTGTCTCAACCGAAATGGATTCACCTGCCACAGAGATCGCCGATTGAAGCTCGTCCAGCGTGGCGGGATGCTTCGGGTAGACCATGTCTTTCACTGTGCCCCACAAAAAAAGTCACAGGGAGTCAAATCCGGCGAATATGGAGGCCAATCCATGCCAGCACCAGTAAATTTGGGATATTCCAAAGCAATAACTCGATTCCAGAAGTATTCCTCAAGAAAGCGAAACACTTGTTCGGTCCGATGTGGATGGGCGCCATCTTGCATAAACCATTCAGTACCTGGTCGATCCTCTGACGCTTGCTGTCTGGCGACAAATTGTTCCAAAATCGCAACGTAACGTGTACCAGTGACCGTTTCTCGAATGAAAAAAGGGTCAATAATGCCTCTGCTGCATACTGCAGCCCACACAGTAATTTAAGGACAATACAGGGATTTCGCTTCACACCAATATGGCTTTTCGGAACCCCAAAATCGCCAGTTCTGTTTATTCACTTATCCATTCAGGTGGAAGTGTGCTTCATCTGTAAACCAGATGCAGCCAACATCAAATCCTTCACTATCAATCATTGTGAGCATCTGATTAGCAAAGGCAACCCTTTGTTAGACAGCTCGTACGGGTATGGCCTGGTGCGTTTCAGTTTTGAATGGAAAGATGTGTAGGCTCTTTCTCAGTATTTTCTGCGAGCTGGAACGCTTCAAACCAGTCTCAGATGCAATTCTACGGACGGATGACATTGGATTTCGCTGAATAATTCCAGAAACTGTGGCGATATTTTCAGGCGTAACTGCGGTTTGCTTGCGGCCAACATGCCCCACTAGATCATCAGTTACGCTGCCTGTTCATTGAAATTTTGCGAAGAGCGTACGAATGGTTTTCGCATCGGGTCCTTTTGGAACATTAAATCGTGCTTGAAAACCTCGCCTTGTTGCCGTAGGACTCTCTTCTAACCTGTGGTACTCTAGCACCAGAAAAACGCGTTGTTCAGTGGAGTACAAGATTTTAATCACTTCCTTCGGTACGCTAACCTCCTTTCACGTTTCAATAGTGGAACTGATCGCTCTGGGCTTCGGATCACTATTTATACTAGGTATTACGTAAGGCGATTACAGCGCCATCTGTTGGCAGCTTTTGTAACTATTATTTCAAACTGCTAACTTCTTACAGCTTTCACAATAAACATACCGTTTACTGCATTCCTCTATCGATCTTTGTTTTCGAGATATTTAATGTTGAAATCAGGTAGTCCTTTTCTGGACACCCTGTATGTGTTCATTACAATTAAACTTTCACTGCTTCCGCCAATGTACATGGAAAGCTATTTACTGTACAGGTAGCCAACTTTATAGGAATACTGTCCAGACTTTGTGTTGGAGCATTTGCATTGTTAGTAGTGTCAGGGTCATGTCTTGACCTGGAAGCTGGTACTGGCATGGCAACGCTGAGTTGAAACAATTGCAGACTTTCAGCATGGAGCTTTACCCATAAAGCTTTTTTTTTAATCAAAACAGCAGCAGGACTGATGTTCTTTGTGAGCATCAATGTGTGAAAGGAATAACGAAAGGCCCTCTACCCACATCAAGTTGGAGAACATGATTCAGAAGTTTGAATTAACTGGCGAGAAGCCGACAGCGAATCGTGCCACAAATTGTTGAAGAAGTTATTGTTGCCATAGCTAAAAATGCCATCTCCTGGCAGTGCATGAGCTGAACTACCAATGGTCCACCGTTCAAAAAGTGTTGCAATCATGAAAAGGAATCCATACATGGCATCATATTTTGGGGTAATTCATCACTGAGGAATAAAGTATTTATTGCACAAAAGCGTGTAATCAGAATAATAGCTGGAGTCCACCCAAGATCATCCTGCAGACATTTATTTAAGGATCTAGGGATATTCACAGTAGCTTCTCAGTATATATACTCTCTTATGAAATTTGTTATTAACAACCAAACCCAATTCAAAAGTAATATCAGTGTGCATAATACTAGGAGAAAGGATGATCTTCACTATTCAAGATTAAATCTAACTTTGGGACAGAAAGGGGTGAATTATACTGCCACTAAAGTCTTTGGTCACTTACCAAATAGTATCAAAAGTCTGGCAGATAACCAACAAGTATTTAAGAAGAAATTAAAAGAATTCCTGAATCACAACTCCTTCTACTCCATAGAGGAGTTTTTAGATATAACTTAAGAAAAAAATATTTAAAAAATTAAAAAAAACACACAAAGAAAATAAAAAAGTTGTTATATTAACTTAAGTATGTTGTTAAATTAACTTAATTATGTTATGTATTGGAAAATTTGACTCGTTCCTCATCATTACGAAATATCGTATTCATGATCCATGGAACTAGTATTAATCTAATCTAATCTAATCTAATCTCTTTACTAACCAACTGCCGGCCGCGGTGGTCTAGCGGTTCTAGGCGCTCAGTCCGGAGCCGCGCAACTGCTACGGTCGCAGGTTCGAATCCTGCCTCGGGCATGGACGTGTGTGATGTCCTTAGGTTAGTTAGGTTTAAGTAGTTCTAAGTTCTAGGGGACTGATGACCATAGATGTTAAGTCCCATAGTGCTCAGAGCCATTTGAACCATTTTGAACTAACCAACTTTTTTCATTTGATGCAAACATTTGAGTAGACTTTGCTCTTGTGTTTCTTGCAAGAGTTAAGGACATTTGGCCTTGGAACATTTTCTGGAGTGATGAAGCACACTTTACGCTCACTGGGGCGGTGAGCACTCTCATCTGCCACGTTTGGGAATGGTCACCACCAACAAACATTCATGATGTTCCCCTGGATAGTGAACACATTATTGCAACTGGAGCCCCAAAGATGAAGGACAGGCAGTGTGAATAGCACACAAGTGTGTCATTGTGCTGCAACGGAGAAACTTATTGTTGAAAATGGCTCTGAGCACTATGGGACTTAACATCTGTGGTCCTCAGTCCCCTAGAAATTAGAACTACTTAAACCTAACTAACCTAAGGACATCACACACATCAATGCCCGAGGCAGGATTCGAACCTGTGACCATAGCGGTCACGCCGTTCCAGACTGAAGTGCCTAGAACCGCATGGCCACAACAGCCGACACTTATTGTTGAAATTTATATAACTTACATTTCAAGAAGAGTCATGTCTGACAACATACTACTTTCTCTTACATGAAGTTATTGTGTACTTGGTCCAAAGACTGGTTTTAAGCAGCTCTTTCCATGCTGCTCCATGATGTAGAAACCTCTTTGTCACCAAATGACTACTTCAAACTACATCGGTCTGAATCTGCTCTTACTGTATTCATCTCATAGTGTCCCTCCACAATTTTTACTTCCAAAACTTCCCTCCAATACTAAACCAATGACTAGTTGATGTCTTAGAATCTATCCTATAACGAATCCCTTCTCTTAGTCCAGGTATGCCGTAAATTTTTCTCCCCAGTTCTGTTCAGTACCTCCTCATTAGTTATGCAATCTACCTACCTGCGAGGTGCGTCCATAAAGTAAGGTCACCAAGAAACTGGAACCATGAAAAACGGTTTTGGCTCCCCCCCCCCCCCCCTTCAAATCCCCACCAATCTTAGACTGCTGCAACACACAGTCTTGACTGGGCAGCTGTTTGCGATGGCTCTCCCCTAGTTTCTCTTGTAGGTGCCATTTACTTGCAGTGATCTAGTTTTTTGAGTGCCGAGGGCACTACCCCCATTAACATGCGTTGTCAGTTATGCAAAGTCTATGGGCCAAAGTGAATGGACATTGAAAACATGTGGAAGTGAGAGAGTTCAAGAACAAACATACAGACATCCACAGTGGACAGAATTCTGGTTGGGTTTCGGTTTCGGCTGAAACAAATCCAAAAGTGGAGACAGAAATGTATGACTATTGGTGTAAAACGATTCATGAACTATGTGAAAGGATGCTTGAAGTCCATCAGACTACGATTGACAAGATATTGGTTAAACATTTGCATTATCACAACATGTGTGTGAGGTCGATCCACAAAATGGTGACCAAACGCCATAAATGGCAACGTGATGAAGTGGCCCGCAGATTCCTGGAGTGCTATGCAGAAGAGGGCAAGGAGTTTTTCGGTTCAGTTGTCATGGGTGCTGAAACCTGGGTATACTACACTACACGGCACCTGAAATTAATGAAAAGCCTTGTCAGGGGTGGCATTAGAATTTGCCAAAACCGTGAAAGTTCAAACAAATATTGTCTGCTGGCAAAGTGGTGGCGATAATGTTCTGGGAAGAATAAGGCGTATTGTTGTGACAGTTTATAACTACCAGCAGAACAATAAATGCTGCCCACTACTGTGAGACTTTGAAACAACCCATGTCATTCCTAATTGGAGGAGGGGAATGCTGACAAAGGGAGTGTGTTTTCATTACAACAACTCTCATTGCCATATTGCCTATGCAACAGCCAATCTCTTGGCCCAGTTCTGATTGGGCATGCTCACCCCTACAGCCCAGACATAATACCTAGTACCTATGTTTGCTGAGGTGAAGTTACATCTCGGTGGAATGCATTTGCAGACAGATGATGATTTGGAAAATGAAGTTGAGTGTTACCTGCACAATATGGCAAGGGAGTTCTGTGTCAGGAGTGTATGCAAAGGACCACACCACATGCAAACTTGCAATGACCACAACAGTAACTACATCAAAAAATATCTGAAAGCTCAGTCTTATCATCAACATGACATTCATTGCCAATAAACTTGGTTTCTATGTGAAAAAAGTTGGAGGCCTTATTTTATAAACATATCTCATAATTTTCATCTATTTTCTTTAGCACTGACTTTCAAAATCTTCTATTCTTTCCTTTTCTGAACTGATCATCACCCATGTTTCAATTCCATACAAGGCTAGCTCCACTCTGGGTATTAGAAAAGAACTTCTAACATTTAAACTTATGATTGATCTTAACAAATTTCTCTTCTTCAGAAATGCTTTTCCTTCTGCTGACAGTCTACAATGCATATTCTATCTGTTTTTGCCATTATCAGTAATTTTTTCTGCCAAATAGCAAAACTCATCTTCAACTTTCAGCATCTCATTTCCTAATGTAATTCCCTGAGCACTACCAGATTTAATTTGACTACATTCCATTACCCATGTTTTGTTTTTGTTGATGTCCTCTAATAATCTCCTTTCAACACAATGTCCATTCTTTAAACTTCTCTTCCAAGTTCGTTGCTGTCTGTCAGAATTACAATGGCATCAGCACTAGTTTCTTGTAACACTGATAGTAATTTTGATAATAATAATAATAAAATAGTGGCAGCTTATAGGTTTTCAATGTTAGGTTATCTCACAAAAGTCGTGCATCTAAAGAATATTGTTTTTACAGCTGCTCACTGTCTTGGAAAATCAAATAATCCTAAGGATTACATGATTGTAGCAGGCAAACACCACAGAGGCTGGGATATAAAGGATCCAAAAGAACAACAACTTGAAGTGAGTAGAAGTTCAGTATACATTTGTCTTGAGTATAGAAAGTATATTTTGAAGCGGAATGTTATCACAGGCGTCACATACTGCTTAATTAAAAAATGTTGGATGATGCAATTTCTGAGATGAATGTATATAAAAAATTTTGTGAACACAATGAGATGTTGTTTTTCACGTTCTATACCTCAATCGGTAATAACAGAACCCTTATAGGATCACTGTTTGTCTGTCTATCTGTCTGCCTGACTGTTAAAAACCATTTCTCTCAGGGATCTCTAGACAAATACTGTTGAAATTTATCATGTATTAAGGTCTACAGTCCCTTGGTGGTGTCAAAATTGAGCTTCTAAGCCAATGCAATCAAAAGATATGGGAATTAATGTCACATATTTTGATAGTCGCAAACGTTCTCTTGAAAACCTATGGGGTACTTCCGTTAGTCTAGAATCATGAAATTCGGCAAGAAGCAAGGTTTCACAGGAAAAGTACAGGAAAAAATCCAAAATTTTTATCTGCAATTATACAACATAAAAAATAATTTTTTGCCATTACAAACTTACGTTGCATTCATAATCTGTCTAAAGTGTCAGGAACTACTGTAAGGATTTTTATATGGTTTTCACTGAAGGGTACAGTGATTCGTGAGAAACATTTTTATATATAACATATACAAATATTTCGTGCTAATTGGCTGCCTATGATGGAGTGAAGTCCCCTGCCACAGTGAAAATTATGACTTTGCCATCTAGTGCTGATAGGTGTAAGGCTGTCTGACTACCATGCCACACCAGCGCTCATTGTAGATGCAAACTGTCTCTGACAGTCTATGCCTACGACACGTACAGCATCTGTAATGTTTCAAAGTGAAGTAATACAGGTAACTGATGCAGGATTGCAATTCCTTTGTTTGGAACGAGTTTCCAACATCCCATAAAATATCCACTGAAGCATTCCACACAGCAGTTTGATATCTGCGTAACAATAATAGGCCTATACCTGGCTGTACCATTTTCTTCTCTGGAGACTTCTGTCAAATCTTACCGGTAACTGGACAGGGATGAGAGCAGATGAAGTCAGAGAATCTGCAATTGCCAATTAGTGTAGCATGTTAACATAACTTCAAAATAAAATAAATGAAAAACAGCGACAGAAAATGTGAAATTTAAAAAATCCAGGCTTTAAATTAAACATTGTTGAATGTTGTGGGATTCCTGGGACCGTTATTTTGCTAGTATCAATGTTTATAACAGGTAAAAATGGACAGGTTTCGCAATTCCCAGGATGGATAAAACTATCTACAGGATGTACATAATTAAATTTGTATGGAACACTCAGAGCGGAAGTACTACTCAGATTTGTATGGTCTTTGCATTTTTTAACATTCTCGGAGGCGAAGATGATAGCAGCCTTGTTAACAATGCCTCTCACACATGTTCCTGCTGCAATTAATAAATGGTTTGAAGCTAGTTCACTGTCATTAAACTTTGAAAAGACCCACTATATGCAGTTCAGAACCTGTATGAGATTTCCTTCCAGCATGTGTATAACTTATGAAGACATGTAGATTGAAGACGTTGACAGTGTTAAATTTCTGGGATTACAACCCGATAATTACTTTAGTTGTGAAGCGCATACCACAGAATTGCTGAAGCGTCATAAAAGTCTGTATCTGCAGTGAGAATTATGTCAGATACAGGAGATATAAATATAAAAAAAACTTGCATAGTTTCATTACTTTCATTGTATTACGTCATACAGGATTATATTCTGGGGTAACTTGTCAAATTGAGCAAAAGTTTTAGCATGCAAAAGTGTGTAGTAAGATTTATTTGGGGTATAAATTCGAGATCATCGTGTAGAAACCTGCTCAAGGAACTTTGTATTCTAACCTCTAACCACTGCTTCTCAGTGTATTTATTCCTTAGTGAAATTTGTTGAAAGTAACATATCTCTATTTCCAACCAATAGATCAATATATAATATCAGTACTAGGAATAAGAAGAAACTATTTAAAAACGTAAAAACTCTTAACTTGGTCCAAAATGGGGTCCAATATTCAGGAACACGCATTTTCAATAAATTGCCAGTGACCATTAGAAACTTGGTTTCAGATAAAGCACAGTTTAAACAGAGTTTGAAAGATTACTTGATAAGCAACTCTTTGACTCTATAAGTGAATATCTTAACAGAGACTGTTAGACCAGCTTAAGTAAAAATGTCTGTTAGATTGTAAAAATGTCTGTTAGATTTCAGTTCTGACAGCACTTGTTCACAACAGTCATGATTAGGTGTTTTGTGTATGAGAAATTTATTAAAAGTGCATAACAATGTTTCCTACTGGCAGTGTATTAATTCTGTAAATATTAGCAGTTCCAGTTTACTGCAATATATTCACCTATTTGACAATCTCCAGACAAGTTTGACCGAGCTGGGAACTGAACTCTGGCCTGTCATGTGACATCATTCTGCTGTGCTGACCACTAAGCTGTGGAAACACACACACCACTAAATTGGCTGGTTTCAATTCCACAAAAGATGTCTGGGACTACTTGGGAAAGTGGATGAAATGTAGCAATCAACTTAACCACCACTAATCAACTCTACAATATCCAATTAATGGCTATAACTGGTTATGGCATACATGTAGAATTTTGTGCACTCTCCTTCTTACCTAATTGAACCTGTTATCTAGACTAGAGGTTCAAATAGATGCAGGCTGCAGTAATGATTCAGAGGTGAAGAGACTTGCACAAAATAGACTATCATGGAGAGGTGCATCAAATCAGTCTTCCAATTGAAGATGACAATGACAACAACGGCAACACTGCTATCCACAAAACTGAAGGAATAATGCATACTCCACGTATAATTGCGTAGGCTTCCGCGGCCAGAGTCAGTCAACATGAAAGTTTTCTGGGTTTGGTACTGCGTCATAATGTAAAAACTACTGCTGCTATAGAAAAGCTAACGTTTCAACTCAGAAGAAGGCCGCTGCAATCATGGCGAAACGTTGGCTTTTCTATAGCAGCAGTAGTTTTTGCATTATGATGCAATACCAAACACAGAAAACTTTTATGTTGACATACTCCCCATATTTACAGAACATGTTATGTTCTGTTTCTGATCAGTTGCTACTACATGTATATGGAGGACATATGATAGGACCTTGAACTATTTATATGGGGTAGCCACAAGGATCTGTTTTGTTACCTCTCCTGTTTCACTTTTTTGGTTTACTCGTTTTGAGCTGCAAGGGGTGATCAATGACAATATATTAGAGAAAATAAACTTCTTTGTCAAGATAGATAATAATAACCTTTATTCTCTATAACCAGTTTTGGTAACTAATGTTACCAACATCATATCTCGACAGACAAGTTATTGCATATTTCTTAAAATAGTAGAATGAACTGGCAAGTACCTCACAGACTAGAAGTATGATGCATTGGCATGAAGACCACAAAATTTAATTTTTACGTGCCAATGCACCAGTGTTAGGAAAGTGAGAGGTGTGACCAGGGAAAAATGTATACGAAATGAAGATAGTAGGAATGAACTAGATACTTATAATATCAATATTAATAAAGAGATGAAGAAAATAAAATGTTATGGGAACATCACCTACAAGGAATGAATGCAGAGAGAATCCCACATCTAGCCACCTTGCACCATTCAAAAGGAAGAAAGAAAGGATGCAGGAAGACCCAGAATGAGATATCAGTGAAAAGTAAAGACAGAACAGACACAAGAACCTAAGCCTTGAACTGCAGAAGAAGAAGAAGAAGAAGAAGAAGAAGAAGAAAAAGAAAAAGTTTTAAAGGGACAAAGCAAATCTGTCAGTGTTCATTGCATTAGGCCCATACCAGTTCCCTTCGAGGATGGTAGTCAGATACCTGGGACTTCAGAGCTAACGATACACTGCTTAGCTTGACACTTCTGGATCACTATAACTCTTCCTCATCCAGTCCAAGTGTATTTAGACTCCCAGGAGATATCAAGGAAGATCATAAGAATAGCTAGGTTAAATGGCTTTTGCATTCTATTCATACTCAAAATGTCTAAGCTAAACATGTTAACTGATGTTACCTTTGGCCATGAGACTCAAATTTACAATAATAAAACAAAAAATATTATATTTTCAAAAGTAGTTCAATCTACAGAATTTAAACATGCACAGTTTATTTCTTTGAATCACTGCAACACACATGAGGTATTTGTTAGTGTTCCATTTATATTGTTTAACAAATATTATGTGATATAAAATGTTTGGAAATTATTAGGTCAATTTGGAATAATGTTACATCAAAATCAAGTTTTGTGAAACACCAGAAAATATGCTGCACAGCACATAAATCTCTAATTTTGGAACTTATGTCCATATGTTCCATCAGTTACAGTGGAAAGTGTATGTAAATGCTAATTCAATGTGTTATCTTACAATAATTAATTTTTAATTATGTTATAAGTAAGCAATATGTGAAAAAATACAAGGAAGAATTGATCACTAATGCTTACTTTCAAACCATTGTAATGTATAGCACTGTTGAAAGACAAATATGAGACATGTCCTGAAAGTAAGTTTCATCAATATATTTTAAAGAGATGGTACATCAAGTGACACAAATGCATGCCATATAGTGAACCCACAGCTGTTTCTGGTTCAAAGACAGAGGGGGGGGGGGGGGGGGGGGTCAGAGGAGGAGGAGTAATGATGCATGCTCAGAAAATGGGAGAAGAGAGAGTAGTAGCAGACTGACATGCCCCATCAGGATGGCAGACACAAGTGTACTGACAATTTGATCGCCAGTGGAAGTGTGAATGTTATCTGGTATGAATCGTAATGGTGGACTAGTGTATCCATCATCTGTGAATGTCTATAGTCTGTATATGGTGAAGTAGTTGGTTGCTGGTGCTGGTTGCTGGTGTTGCACGTTCAGAGAAGGAAGGCAGAGCATGGAGGTTGAAAGTTGCAGTGGACATCCCTCCACATCCACAAATGAAAAGATTACGCTGATAAAATAGCTCCCTACTTAGAAATCATATACAACCGCTCGCTCACCGACAGATCTCTACCTACAGATTGGAAAATTGCGCAGCTCACACCAGTGTTTAAGAAGGGTAGTAGGAGTAATCCATCGAACTACAGACCTATGTCATTGACGTCGGTTTGCAGTAGGATTTTGGAGCATATACTGTATTCAAACATTATGAATCACCTCGAAGGGAACGATCTATTGATACCTAATCAGCATGGTTTCAGAAAACATCGTGCTTGTGCAACGGAGCTAGCTCTTTATTCGCACTAAGTAATGGCCGCTATCGACAGGGGATCTCAAGTAGATTCTGTATTATTAGATTTCCAGAAAGCTTTTGACACCGTTCCTCACAAGCGACTTCTAATCAAGCTGCGGGCCTATGGGGTATCGTCTCAGTTGTGTGACTGGATTCGTGATTTCCTGTCACGAAGGTCGCAGTTCATAGTAATAGACGGCAAATCATCGAGTAAAACTGAAGTGATATCAGTTGTTTCCCAGGGAAGCGTCCTGGGACCTCTGCTGTTCCTGATCTATATAAATGACCTGGGTGACAATCTGAGCAGTTCTCTTAGGTTGTTCGCAGATGATGCTGCAATTTACCGTCTAGTAAGGTCATCCGAAGACCTGTATCAGTTGCAAAGCGATTTAGAAAAAAATGCTGTATGGTGTTGCAGATGACAATTGACGCTAAATAACGAAAAGTGTGAGGTGATCCACATGAGTTCCAAAAGAAATCCGTTGGAATTCGATTACTCGATAAATAGTACAATTCTCAAGGTTGTCAATTCAATTAAGTACCTGGGCGTAAAAATTACGAAAAACTTCAGTTCGAAAGACCACATAGATAATATTGTGGGGAAGGCGAGCCAAAGGTTGCGTTTCATTGGCAGGACACTTAGAAGATGCAACTAGTCCACTAAAGAGACAGCTTGCACTACACTCGTTCGTCCGCTGTTAGAATATTGCTGCGTGGTGTGGGATCCCTACCAGGTGGGATTGACAGAGGACATCAAAAGGGTGCAAAAAAGGGCAGCTCGTTTTGTATTATCACGTAATAGGGGAGAGAGTGTGGCAGATATGATACGCGAGATTGGATGGAAGCCATTAAAGCAAAGACGTTTTTCGTCACGGCGAGATCTATTTACGAAATTTCAGTCTACAACTTTCTCTTCCGAATGGGAAAATATTTTGTTGAGCTCAATCTACGTAGGTAGGAACGATCATCAAAATAAAATAAGAGAAATCAGAGCTCGAACAGAAAGGTTTAGGTGTTCGTTTTTCCCGCCCGCTGTTCGGGAGTGGAATGGTAGAGAGATAGTATGATTGTGGTTCGATGAACCCTCTTCCAAGCACTTAAATGTGAATTACAGAGTAATCATGTAGATGTAGATGTAGAAGGACATGGTTTCAGTGGACATGCACATTACAGTGTCAGGCGAAGCATCCACGCTGCCTGTTGGCTGTGCTCAAGCCCACCATATGCTCCACGATGTGTTGGGTTACCAAAAAGTGTCTGAAAGATGTGTACTGAGAAAGCTGATCCCAGATCACCAAGAGTGTAAGAATCAAAGCCAGCCTCCATCACCTGGTGCACAGTACACGTGAGAGGGAAATAAGTTCATATTCAGAATCATCACAGACATGGAGACACATGGGTGCACCACTTTACCCCTGAATCCAAGGATGCTTCAACGATGTGGAAGCATTCCAGTTCACCAGTGAGGAAAAAACCTACCCAGGAAAAGTTATGGCTCCAGTGTTCTAGGGCACAAAAGGTGCTACTCCAGTCCTCACCAAACTCAGGTCCGCCATTCAACGAAAGAGATGAGCCCTTTAGTGAAGGTGTTGGTCTCTTGAATGACAATGCAAAACCACACACAGCAAGGCTCATACAGAATCAGATTTGTTGCCGGCCTGCAGTCCTGATATTGCCCAATTGGACTTTCAGTTGTTTCCTGTATTGAAAGCCGCACTTTCAGGATATCCTTCCAAACCAATGCTGAGTTGGAGCATTGTGACAATTACTTGCATCGCTGGGCACCGAGTTTTACCAAAGCGGTTTCTTCAAACTGATTGCAAGATAAGACAAATGTCTCAATGTCAGTGGCAACTATGTTGAAAAATAGTGCAAGATGTATAGTTCACGATGCCATGGTGTAGGTTTTTAGTACAAAGTATTCATGTAGCAATAATGATGAGACTTTCATTCAGAACAGCGCTGATGTAAAAGTAAAAGCGACACACTACTTAACATTAGCACTAATAGTTCCTTATCAGTTATGAGAGGTGGATTGTTTCGCAGGATGAAAAATGAAGGGCATGCCTCCCAATAAGTAGGAGCCGTGTGTGGTGATGACAAGAGTCTATAAAGGTGAAGGGGGAGGTGCTGGAGGGAGTAGGTTCGGTACGGTAGACACGTAATCACTCTGTCAGCAGATTGATAAGGAAAGAGTGAGAAGTAAAGATAGATTAAGAGGAAGAGGAAGATGAATTTTTTTCTGACTTAATTCTCAGTCACACTATTCTCTCTCTCTCTCCAAATCTATCATTACTTGTCAATCTGTCCTTATCACATGTGGACTGAAGCTGACAGAGTGCTTAGCAACGTAGCATGTCTCCCCTGCTCTCTCTGACACCTCCCCTTTCACTTTTGTTGGCCCTCGTCCTCGATACATGTGAATGATTTTCCCCTCCTTTTTAACTGTGCACAATCTATGCTTCTCTTCAAGGGAGAAACTGCTAGTTCTGAAAGCTGGGAAGTGTGCCCCTATCACTTTTATATTTGTCTGTCGGTGGCACTATACATTTGAACTGCTTAAAAATAAGTACTTGACATCAAACCTTTCTCATGATTTGTTAGCTTCCTCAATTGCATTCTTCTTCTATACAATTCCGTAATATGTGTTCAATTTGCAGGTGGACTCAATTGTGATTCATGATATGTATAGAGGACCTTCACGAAATTATGCAGATGATATAGCTATAATAGTTCTGAAAAATGAAATAAGAATCTCAGATTTTGTGAGACCAGCTAGTCTAGATCTTGAAAGTAAATATGAGAGAGAACAACTGTCTTCTGGGAGTTTTGGCTCTGTGAGTATATGTTTCTATTGATTTCAGTCTTTGTTTTCAACATGCTTTATTTCCTTTCCATTAGTTTGCATAGAAATGTTTCTTTGATGGTACTACACTTAAAACTGCACAATTACTAAACTTTAAACTAAAAGTGTCATCAGGCATGCACCTAAACTCACCAGTGTATGAGTATGTATATGCAACACACTTCTTTCTAGAAATTCGAACATTTGTTCAGCTTTGTTGATAATGTACTCATCTTTTGGAACATTATTATTTTTGTTGTCTGTGATGTTTCATCTTCATGTTCGTATACTGATCACTGCATCAATACCTGACTTTCCTTGTTTAATTTCTTTAAAATGGTGCTCGTACATTAAGCATTTAACATAGAAGGGAAGTGTGTCATTTGAAATTGCTGAAGAAATAACACTAGGGACAGGAATGACACACAAAAAGATAAAATAAGAATGAAAATGACATCCTGGTCACTGAGACATAATGAGGTACTTGAGACAGGGCACAGTTCGCAGAGGTCAGTTTACTAGTTGATCTGAACTCTGTTTCAGCTGAAAATAGGGAATTATCTTTTTGTAAGATGTAGGACTTGCGTCCCTAACCTATTATGGAGAAGGGTTTTAATGTGTTTAGCACTGAAAAAGTTACAGATTTTACATTCTTCATGACTAGATGTGACTGGGTGGTGAATGTAAATGGAAGAAAATGGTTCTAATCTTAAAATGACATTTTATTTGAGGCATTTTTGCTTTTAATGCCTTAACCACATTTGTCTGTCTATTTTAGCACGTGCACCAATAAACTTGCTTCTGAGTGTTCTAGAGAAACAAACATATGCATCGCATGACACACACACACACACACACACACACACACACACACACACACACACACACACACGCACACACACCTTTTCGATTTAGGTTTTCTGTGGTCTACTTTGATGAAAAATGCCCTGATGGTTCCTATGAAAGGTCGCAGAACCCCTTTTCTGTCTCATCATATGTCAATCCGAGATCTGGCTCAGTTCCCAAAGATGTCATAATTGATCGGATGTGAGAACATTAATATTTCTTCTCTTCTTCTTAATCTTAGATGTGCAGTATCTTGCTTAACAGAATGACTGGACAACATCCCCACAGTCAAAAGCCATTGCTGTTGAGACACCGTAAAACTGGAACTCCACTGAACATTCAAGTCTAATATTTTTGTAGGTGTTCATTTCAGTTTTGTTTGGGTAAACTAATTGTCTGAATTGTTGATGCATATTTTTAAGTTTTTGTCTTAAGTTTGGGTGACTTGTCTGATACTGCACGTAATTTATGTGAAAGCTTTCTTATCTATTGTTAGTTATTCAAGAAATAAGTCATTCTTGAAAGGATGATACAAATATAATAAAATCTCTGTCATCTGTCATTTTAAGATTGCCCACTGGGATTACAATGAAAGTCCAGAACCAAGTGATGTACTGCTAATGACCAAATTGCCATTTATCGAGTTCAGCCAGTGTTACGAGCTACTTCCCCAGTCTGTAAGACCTTTATTTGCTTCTGACAAATTCTGTGCAGGATTTAGAAATGGTGAGTATTTAAACACTGTTTCATAAATAAAATGAATATGAATCTGCAGTTCAAGGAAATTACCACTCTCTGTTGTTTTCTTAATAAAATGGTGGTCTTTACAGGTACTGCACTTTGTGCAGGTGATGGCGGTGGTGGCTTGTTGTTCGAGCAGAAGGTAACAGCCACAACAAAGCAGTGGTTCATTCAGGGAATAGTAAGTTTAGGCTCACCAAGAGGACGGAAACCGTGTTCCGGTTACCCGGTTCTTTTCACGAGAGTGAATAGTCATCTGAATTGGCTCAAGACATACTATGACAAATATTAAAAAGACAGTGACATTATGAAACATGTGCTATAATTATACATGGAAGAACTTTTATTATTCTGGATTCCACTTAATGTAAATAAGCTTGTGAGAGTTTGATCAGGAGGGGCGGGGGTTTAAGCTATAATAAAGTGTCTTCCTAAAAATCCAATACATTTTTCCAGAAGGAATTTGTAGGCTTTATTTGCCATTAAAAAGAGATATCTTAAAAATGTGTCTATGTAAAAACAGACTTTTATTATAGAAATAATAAATTGCAGCCATGCAATAGAAAGTAATTTTATGAGAGGTCAAGCTGTTGAAGCTGAAAACGGCCATATTTAAAGAAAAACGAGGAGGTGGTATGTAAAGGTGGCAGAAGTAATGTACGGAAGAGAAGCTTCTTCTTTCTTTGTAGAACCGAAATGGCTCTCAAACGTAATTTACGTTGCAAAATAATTCTAAGCAGTATGCATTTCAAGTATTTGAACCTTTGTGAAACATATTAATTGAAGTAACAATTTACATGACATGTCTGAATGAACATACTTGTGATTTTTGATTTGATTTATTGATCCATTTTCATCTACAGCTGCACAATATGGAAGAGATATTTGGAGTTTTATGCTAATATTGACAGTTTTACATATAGTATACCTTTGTACATAATAACACATTAATATATCAATTAATGATGAATACTTAAATAAATGTTGTTACGCTATATACAGAGAGATAAAATACAAATGTTATTCTGAATGAGACTACATTGGGTTAACACAGATAAATTTAGTTTTGTAGGTATTCATTTACGTTGTAGAAGCAGTGATCAACGAAGTACAACATCAGTTTGGATTTGAAGTGACCAATGTTTTGTATGTGTTTAATGGTATCTGGTAAGGCATTGTATAGTTTGATACTAGGATGGATAAGGCCATTTTGAAATAACTTTGTGTTGGCGCTTTGAACATGTATATCCAATTTTTGTCTTTTATCATAGCTGTGTATTGTGTAATTTTGAGTGATGAGTGGTCCACTCAAAATTTTATATATATATATATATATATATATATATATATGAAAGGAAGTGGCAGGATCATCCTTTTTTGAAACAATGGTCTACATGATTTGCGATTATCTGCCCCTTCCATTAATCTTATAACGTTTTTATTTTTATTTTGAATATTTTGATGGCATCTCCAGAATTTTCCCAGAAAATAATCCCATACCGGAGGTAAGAGTGTACAACCGCATAATATACACACTGAAGGGTGTTGTAGCTGGTGACACTTATTTGTAGAAGAATACATCATATAAATTTACAACATGGTTCTAAAATGTTGCATATTTTGCTGATCTCATACCAGTTACAGAGTTATTACTGCATGACAGCTGACAAGTTTTAAAATCCTGTTAAATAATTATGATATGGTGGTCACTGCCTCTAAAGGTTGTGCATGGCTTAGACATAGTTTCAACACACCTGGGTATGCAATACAACAGTTCAGTCCTTCATTTAAAAGGGTAATGTCATACGGATTTGAGCTTTGGCACTAAATACATAATCCTTAACTCACTTGTGTGTTAGATCACAGAAAGAGCATGTTTATCGGATTTTATCCATCAGGAGAAACAAGTCTTAGAGAAGGCGTAGTAAATTATTTAGTATTCGGTCGCCATGGTACTGGGTTTAAACCTGTATCCAACAGCAAATAAGGCGAGTTTGCTATTGGTATGATAATGAGCAATGAAGTTAAGTGCTGTGTTTTACTATAATTACTCTTATGCTTTTAAAATTTTTGGGGTGATTTACTTGTGTAACAAGTGTAGGCCGCAGATTGCAGAAAAAATATACAGGTTGGTCCATTGACGAAATAAGCATCAAACGAAGAAACTACAATGAACAAAACTCGTCTAGCTTTAAGGGGGAAACCAAGATGGTGCTATGGTTGGCTCACTAGACGGCGCTGCCATAGGTCAAACGGATATCAACTGCGTATTTAAAATAGGGACCCCCATTTTTTATTACATACTCGTGTAGTACGTAAAGAAATATGAATGTTTTAGTTGGACCACTGTTATCGCTTTGTGATAGATGGCGCTGTAATAGTCACAAACGTATAAGTACCTGGTATCATATAAGATTCTACCTGTGCGGACGGTATTTGCTTCGTGATACATTACCCGTGTTAATGGACCGTTTACCATTTGCGGAAAAGGTCGATATCGTGTTGATGTATGGCTATTGTGATCAAAACGCCCAACGGGCGTGTGCTATGTATGCTGTTCGGTATCCTGGACGACATCATCCAAGTGTCCGGACCGTCCGCCGGATAGTTACGTTATTTAATGAAACAGGAAGTGTTAAGCCACACATGAAATGTCAACCATGACCTGCAACAAATGGTGATGTCCAAGTAGGTGTTTTAGCTGCTGTCGCGGCTAATCCGCACATCAGTTGCAGACAAATTGCGCGAAAATGGGGAATCTCAAAAACGTCAGTGTCGAGAATACTACGTCAACATCGATTGCACCTGTATCATATTTTTAAGCACCAGGAATTGCGTGGCGACGACTTTGAATGTCGTGTACAGGTTTGCCACTGGGCACAAGAGAAATTACGGGACGATGACAGATATTTTGCACGCGTTCTATTTAGCGTTGAAGCGTCATTCACCAACGGTGGTAACGTAAATGGACATAATATGCACTGTTGGGCAACGGAAAATCCACGATGGCTACGACAAGTGGAACATCAGCGACCTTGGTGGGTTAATGCATGGGGCGGCATTATGGGATGAAGGATAATTGGCCCCGATTTTATCGATGGCAATTTAAATGGTGCAATGTATGCTCATTTCCTACGTAATGTTCTACCGATGTCACTACAAGATGTTTCACTGCATGACAGAATGGCGATGTACTTCCAACCTGATGGATGTCCGGCACATAGCTCGTGTTCGCTTGAAACGGTATGGAATAGCATATTTTATGACAGGTGGATTGGTCGTCAAAGCATTTGACGTGTCCGGATTTCTTTCTGTGGGGAAAGTTGAAGGATATTTACTGTCGTGATCCACCGACAGCGCCTGACAAAATGCGTCAGCGCATTGTCAATGCATGTGCGAACATAACGCAAGGCGAACTACTCGCTGTTGAGAGGAATGTCGTTACACGTATTGCCAAATGCATTAAGGTTGACGGACATCATTTTGAACATTTATTGCATTAATGTGGTATTTAAAGGTAATCACGCTGTAACGGCATGCGTTCTCAGAAATGATAAGTTCACAAAGGTACATGTATCACATTGGAACAACCGAAATAAAAGTTCAAACGTCCCTAAGTTCTATATTTTAATTTAAAAAAACCTACCTGTTACCAACCGTTCGTCTAAAATTGTGAGCCACATGTTTGTGACTTTACAGTGGCATCTATCACAAAGCGAAAAAAGTGGTCCAACAAAAACATTCATATTTCTTTGCATACTACACGAATTAGTAATAAAAATGGGGGTTCCTATTTAAAAAAAACGCAGTTGATATCCGTTTGACGTATAGCAGTGCCGTCTAGCGGGCCAACCATAGCGCCATCTGGTTTCCCCCTTCAAGCTATACGAGTTTCGTTCTTCGTAGTTTTTTCTTTTGACGCTTATTTCGTGAGATATTTGGCCCGGTCACGATCAGTGGACCACCCTGTATATCTACATTGTTGAAAGTTGTCTGTTATTTTCCGTGACATACGCCGGGTGCTTAGAAGTACCATCGACAGACCGTCACTGCTGTAATACAAGTCAAACCTGCAACCAACAGCCATGAATTGGATTTTTACTTTGCCTATTTGGTGAATAGGTGCAAAATCACGCTGCTTTCTGAGAATAAAGTCGAAATTGGTCCACAAGTATGTGCACAGTGTGCCCGAATTGCAACTAATTACTTCCATCAATCTCGTTTGCATTTAATTACTTCCATTAGTCTGGTTTGCAATTAGTTACTTCCTTCATTTAAAGCTGTAAGTGAATTTTTAAAAAAACGGCAGTAAGCTGCAGTCTGAATAAAGGAAAAGATAGAAATCTTACTTACATTATATTTTAACATCCGCTTAATTACCGTTCATTCACTTTTTATTTACTATCTCTAGAAACATTTATCAAACTCAGTGCTACTTCCTCTTCAAAATTTCAACACAAAACCCTTTTTCATGACCATTAGCTCACAGACCGTTTTCCATTATTATTCCAGAACAAGACAGAACATTTCAATCTCATATTACGATAATTAATTATTAAAATAATTGTTACTTACTTGGGTAGTTCACATAACTAATGAGGAGGTATTGAATAGAACTGGGGAAAAGAGGAGTATTTGGCACAACTTGACAAGAAGAAGGGACCGGTTGGTAGGACATGTTCTGAGACATCGAGGGAATACCAATTTAGTATTGGAGGGCAGCGTGAAGGGTAAAAATCGTAGAGTGAGACCACGAGATGAATACACTAAGCAGAATCAGAAGGATGTAGGCTACAGTAGGTAATGGGAGATGAAGAAGCTTGCACAGGATAGAGCAGCATGGAGAGCTGCATCAAACCAGTCTCAGGACTGAAGACCACAACAACAACAACTTGAAATCAAAGAATAATTACGATTCTTAATTTTTTTTTTTTACTTTATTGAGTTTTGATTCCCCCTGAAACGGGCGGGCTGGCAGCAGCTTAGTACGCCGCTCTTCAGCCTACAGACTTTGTTTCAAAAAGGTGAAGTTGATAAATAATAAAAGCAGGAGATAAAATCGGTGAATTAAATGGTAAAACGGAGGAAAATTGTGGAACTTAAAACGTAAAACAAAGGGTTGATGACGTTAATGAAATACACAGGAAGCAGACAGGTAAAATAATAGACAATTAAACAACACGGCGACAGTCTGGTTTCTGTTTGCAAGAGATATAAAATTCACACCTAGCGCAAGCACGATTTCTGTTCGCAACACTTTGGAGAGATGCACAACACTGAACACTCAGTGGAACACTGCACTAAAAAGTTGGCACAAATATGACATACCACAGCTGGGGGAGGGCAGACAGTGGAAACGGGACAGATGATGGGAAGGAAAAGGGGGGAGGGCGGAGGGGGGAGGAGCCGATGGAGGACGAGGACCCATAAGAGGGAGGGAGGCTGGGCAGAAGCGACAGGGAGTGGAGAAAGGCAGAGGAGGGGAATGCAAAAGGACTTGGGGGGGGGGGGGAGAGGGGAGACAGAGAGAGGTTAGGTGGGGAGAAAACAGGATGGAAGGGGGGAGAAGAGGCAGTGCAGGGAAAGGACAGAGGAAAGGAGGGGGAAGTGAGGATCAGATTTGATAGGAGGGATAAATGGAGGGAGAGAGGGCATCATCTGGGACGGGGAGTTGACGAAGCCACCTTGGGGAAGGAGATGAAGGGTAGTGAAGGTGCAGCAGGAGGTGGGGATGGGAGAGAAGCAACGAGGGGGTGAGGGGGATCAAGGCAGCGGGAGGTGTAGAGTATGTGGATATGTTCGAGCAATAGGAGGAGATGGGGGAAAGGAATGAGGTCATAGAGGATCCGCGTGGGGGACTGGAGGCGTATACGGAAGGCGATGAGGAGTGCATGATGCTCGAGGATCTGGAGGTACTTATAGAATTTGGGGGGGGGGGGGATATCCAGGCGGGACTGGCATAACAGAGGATTAAAAATCTCAACACAAAACCCTTTTATGATACATGTCCATAACGTCACAGATCGTTTTTCATTATTATCCCAGAACAAGATAGAACATTTCAACCTTATATCATGACAGTAAATTATTAAAATAATCGTTAATTACTTAAAATCAAACAATAATTAGGCTTTTTAAAAATCACAAGGTATTTTTTTAAAACTGCAAAATGCCACTTTACATTTAAAAATCTCTTGACTCGTTTCAACTTTTATGACACTCACTCATAGATGTCACTCTCGTCGGCAGTTCATGTTCTCTCTGTCTGGTAAGCCTTATCCCGAGACACATGGCAATACTCCTGTCCGATACAGATCGTCTTTCTCTGCCCACTGCATGTTGAAACATTGAGTGTCATTTGGAAAATAATATCCCCCTCCCATCTTTTCCTACGTAGTTCTCTTGAAACATTTAGTTGGATTACATTTCGTTTGAATGCTGTAAAGAAATTATCTGCACATTGAGCGGACTAAAACACGCAGCTTGTGACGGAAATTCTCCTGAAAAAATGTACACCAATGTGTTACCTTACAAGTGTTGTTCCAGTTCGCCATTGTACTGATTTAGAAACAACTTCCGGTCCATCTGTTCTTTTGGTGGTGGTGGTGGTGGTGGTGGGTAGTGTTTAACGTCCCGTCGACAACGAGGTCATTAGAGACGGAGCACAAGCTCGGGTTAGGGAAGGATTGGGAAGGAAATCGGCCGTGCCCTTTCAAAGGAACCATCCCGGCATTTGCCTGAAACGATTTAGGGAAATCACAGAAAACCTAAATCAGGATGGCCGGAGACTGGATTGAACCGTCGTCCTCCCGAATGCGAGTCCAGTGTGCTAACCACTGCGCCACCTCGCTCGGTATCTGTTCTTTTGTTTTTTGCTAGTATTGTTATTTTTTTTATGCAATTCTTTTGAGAATTTCCTTTTTGGCCACACCTAAATATTTAATCCCCTTTGTTGACAGTAATTTAAGACAGTAATTTTCGTCACATTCACCTGCCATTACAAGTACGTATTTAACCTCCCCAGGAAAGCGGAACATCTTTAACGGCCAAACTTCTGGGTCAAGGAAAGGGGTGGGGTGGGGTGGGGGTGGGGGGTGGGAAGGTTGACATACGCCAGTCCCAGGTCGACGCCACCGCACATATTAACCATGGGGGAAGGATGGAAGGAAGAATAGGTTTAACGTCCCTTCAACTTCGAGGGAGACGGGGCACAAGCTCAGATTGTCTTTCTCAAGTATGGGGAGGAAATTGGTCGTGCCCATGGCAAAACCTCTCGTTTAGACAACTGTAGCGTTATGTACCTGATCGCAGTGAAATAATATAAGGCGGCTCACGAAAAAACGGCCTCAAGTACAGACTGCTTGCTAATTACGCACGATTTGCTGACCACTACGAGTGGAATAGATAATTATGTACGTAGTTATTAGGCATTATAGAAAAAACAAATAAGCTAATGCAAACAACAATTTCGAAACAACAGATGACGGTTGGTGGGCGACAATCAGCAGTTTAGTACTCGGGGCCGATTTTTCGTGCGCCACCCTGTACCACCGAAATAATATTGTAGGAGTTATCGTATTCTCTTCACAAAATGTGACACCAGACATTTGATTGTGTAGTGCGGGCTTCATTTGGTTGAAAGTCGGCCTGCCTTCCGTAACAATGAACATGCTGTCTTAACTTGGATAAAAAAAAAAGACGGAAAATGGCCACTCGTGTGTGCCGTGCCGACGTCCTTTGCATGTGTAATAACAAAAAAAAAACCTTTTTATGTCTCCTGCTACTTATCGAAATAGTGAAATAAGCAGATACGCTCTTTTGTTACCTGAAAACATATATGTATTACATACCACGTAATTCTTATGTAATTTGCGTTATTATAAAATACATTTTAATTACCGGTCGTGGGCGCTGAATAGAATACGAAAAGAACCAGAAGTCCAGAGTTCAAAAAATGTTTGAAACATATCTAGTATGGGTGTGCGCAGCGAACGAAACGAACAACTTGATACTGAACTAACTATGAGCAGTCGGCATTGGAACTTCGACGAGTGGCCACCCGAAGAAGGACGAGTCCGGCCGAAGGAGACCGAGACAGGCGGGAACGGGACCGAAGCTGGAACGGGACCGGCCGACGTGCCGTTGTGGGAACGACACCGACCGCTTCCAGTTCTCGGGAACTGCAATTAGAAAGCCGCGACCGAAGTGAACTACGAAAGACCGTTCCTTAGAATTCTTTCCTCGCTCCTTCCATTCATCTTGGTGAACCGTTCCTTTGGGCATGTTAGTTCACGAACGACCCATCTCTACTAATCTCCGTAATTTCATTTGGTAACTAGTTTAAACAAGTAACAAATTCCAGATAATCCATTAATTACTAGGATAAGACTGCTTATTAACTAAATTCATTAACATATTATCTATTTTAAGATGTATGAGACAGGTGAAATAACCTTAGACTTCAAGAAGAATATAATAATTCCAATCCCAAAGAAAGCAGGTGATGACAGATGTGGAAATTACCGAACTATCAGTTTAATAAACCACAGCTGCAAAATACTAACACGAATTCTTTACAGACGAATGGAAAAACTGGTAGAAGCCGACCTCGGGGAAGATCTGTTTGGATCCCGTAGAAATGTTGGAACACGTGAGGCAATACTGACCCTACGACTTATCTTACAAAATAGTTTAAGGAAAGGCAAACCTACGTTTCTAGCATTTGTAGACTTAGAGAAAGCTTTTGACAGTGTTGACTAGAATACTCTCTTTCAAATTCTGAAGTAGTAAGGGTAAAATACAGGGAGCGAAAGGCTATTTACAATATGTACAGAAACCAGATGGCAGTTATAAGAGTCGAGGGGTATGAAAGGGAAGCAGTGGTTGGGAAAGGAGTGAGACAGGGTTGCAGCCTCTCCCCGATGTTATTCAATCTGTATATTGAGCAAGCAGAAAAGGAAACAAAAGAAAAGTTCGGAGTAGGAATTGAAATCCATGGAGAAGAAATATAAACTCTAAGGTTCGCCGATGACATTGTAATTCTGTCAGAGACAGCAAAGGACCTGGAAGAGCAGCTGAACGGAATGTACAGTGTCTTGAAAGGAGGCTATAAGATGAACAACAACAGAAGCAAAACGAAGATAATGGAATATAGTCGAATTAAATCGAGTGATGCTGCGGGAATTAGTTTAGGAAATCAGACGCTTAAAGTAGTAAATGAGTTTCGCTATTTGGGGAGCAAAATAACTGATGATGGTTGAAGTGGAGAGTATATAAAATGTAGACTGGTACTGGCAAATTTCTCTTCTGAAGAAGAGAAATTTGTTAACATCGAGTGTAGATTTAAGTGTGAGGAAGTCTTTTCTGAAAGTATGTGTATGGAGTGTAGCCATGTATAGAAGTAAAACGTGGACGATAAATGGTTTAGATAAGAAGAGAAAAGAAGCTTTCGAAATGTGGTGCGACAGAAGAATGCTGAAGATTAGATGGGTAGATCACATAACTAATGAGGAGGTTTTGAATAGAACTGGAGAGACGAGAAATTTGTGGCCCAACTTGACTAGAAGAAGGGATCGGTTGCTAGGGCATATTCTGAGGCATCAAGCGATAACGAATTTAGTATTGGAGGGCAGCGTGGAGGGTAAAAATCGTAGGGGGAGACCAAGAGATGAATACACTGAACAGATTCAGAAGGATATATGTTGCAGAGGTACTGGGTGATGAAGAAGCTTGCACAGGATACAGTAGCACAGAAAGCTGTATCAAACCAGTCTCTGGATTGAAGGCCACAACAACAACATTATCTATTTATTTATTACTAATTACAATCTTAGTAATTAAGATCTTGAAGTTTGTCAACTTGGTTCCATCTGTTGTGCATTTTAGTAGCTGTGTGTATATTGTACTTTCTGAGAGAGATTGGAGACCAGCCAAGCATTTGCCTGAGTGAGCATGGAAAACCACATAAAAACATCACTCAGGTATGCCAGAGTAACGGTTGTTAACGCAATCCATGAATTGATCCAGGTCTAACTCTCTTCCCTATGTTGCAAGCTAGCACACTGACAATTAAGCTAGACAAGCTATTCGATAGACTCATCACCTGTTGTCAAAATCATTAATGATAATCATCACTTGTAAGCTTCAGTCTCTGTCACATTTTAACTATATATAGGACGGATTGATGGTGTTCACTAAGGACAATGTTTCTAGTAATTCTGATAACTTTTTCAGCGTTTTTATAATTCCACTAAGGGGAGTTCAGTAATTAACGCAACAAAATCGTTTGTTCGGCCAGTTTCGGTTGAAAAGCGCGGAATTTGTTGTGCGACATAGTGGAATTACAGAAGAATGCTGAAGATAAGGTGGGTAGATCACGTAACTAATGAGGAGGTGTTGAATAGGATTGGGGAGAAGAGAAGTTTGTGGCACAACTTGACTAGAAGAAGGGATCGGTTCGTAGGACATGTTCTGAGGCATCAAGGGATCACAAATTTAGCACTGGAGGGCAGTGTGGAGGGTAAAAATCGTTGAGGGAGACCAAGAGATGAATACACTAAGCAGATTCAGAAGGATGTAGGTTGCAGTAGGTACTGGGAGATGAAGAAACCTGCACAGGATAGGGTAGCATGGAGAGCTGCATCAAACCAGTCTCAGAACTGAAGACCACAACAACAACAACAACATCGTGGTATTATCTATACAGTTTCATGAAGTTCTGACATGTGGCTGTGCCATACGTAGAGCAACAAAGGGTCAGTAAAGGAGGTGTGTTCCAAGCAGACAGCTACCATGGAGTTTCATAGGCATTTGCAGAATGACCAGTCTCCTGCGTACCTGCTGGTTGCACACAGCTGAGAGTCCTGCAATGCTGGGATGTGCACACACTCATTTGAGGTGGTCAACGGATCACACTCGCTTCACTGCTCAATTGGACATCTGTGTTGGTAGTGGAGAACATCTGTCCACCAGTTGGGGTACTAAAAGTTGTCTGCCTGCTGGGTTCCTTGCTACCTAACAGGAGACCATAAAGAGCAACAAAGGGCCAACTGTGAGGAATTGTTTGCGCATTTACAAGTCTGATGGCGATAGTTTTTTTTGGTCAAAAATCATCATAAAGCTTCATTGGACCGTCCTTTCCACGCTACAGTCCGGATCTCGCACCTTTCGACTTCCATCTGTTTAGCCCAATGAAGGATGCACTCCACAGGAATCAGTATGTGGATGATGTGGAGGTGATTGAGCAACAAGACATTGGCTCTGACCTCGACTGGTAGAGTGGTACCATGTGGGCATATAGGCCGTCCCTGTAAGGTGGCGTAAGACCATATGATGTTGAAAAATAGGGGTTTTAGCCTGAAGAGTGAGGAATAAAATGGTGTATTGGTGTCTCGAATATAACCAACCTCCTTTCAGAAAAGAAATGTGATGTGTTACTTATTGAAGGCCCATCATATGGTTCTGTATTCGTCTGTCATAAGAAATACATAATGGGAGGAGGAAAAAGCATACTTTGATAGCAACTAATGATTGTATAAATCAGTTTTTACCTGTGCTGTTCTCTGGTAGATATGGCTGATGTTTCATTCTGTTTTGAGGAATTAATATTGACGTCTTGAGGCTTCGAATTTTTCGTTGGATATTAGCGTCTTTCATGCACGATATTTAGACAGCATTACTTGTTTTCTTCATCAGACTGCTCTTCGAGTCACTAGTCACCATAACTGTCGAGTATTCCTCGTTTGGCATGTGTCCAGGCTAACATTAAAATGTTATTCCTGCTGAACTTGGTACAACGTTAAGTATTACCTGACCTGTTGAATTGGTCTTAGCTAATGTGGAGGTCTTCATCATCATCATCATTCATTCCCATTACAGTCAGAGGAAGGTAATGGGAAACCACCTCCGCTTGGACTTTGCCTAGTACGTTGGTGCGGCTCTCCCGCATCGTCCCCCTACGCTCCTCGGAGTATGGGATCTCATCATCATCATCAATGTGGAGGTGATTGTTCTCATGCTGTTGTAAAGAAAATTATTCTCACAGCAAGACTGGCCTCTGGTGACGGGGAGGTGAGTCTACCTCAGGCTGCTGTGGAGAAAATCATTCTCACAGCAGGTCAGGCCAACGTGTTGTCAGCCTGTGGTACAAGGTGCATTCAAGTTCTAAGGCCTCCGATTTTTTGTCTCCGGACTGGAAAGAGATAGAAACATGCGCATTGTTTTAAAATGAAGACGCGTTCATTGTCAATACGTCCCAGAGATGGCAGCACCGTACGGCAGATGGAATTTTACCGCCAGCGGCGAGAATGAGAACTGTTTTAAATACTTAGAATGGCGACGTTTTCCTTACTTGAACAGCGTGCAATCATTCGTTTTCTGAATTTGCGTGGTGTGAAACCAATTGAAATTCATCGACAGTTGAAGGAGACATGTGTTGATGGAGTTATGGATGTGTCGAAAGTGCGTTCGTGGGTGCGACAGTTTGATGAAGGCAGAACATCGTGTGACAACAAACCGAAACAACATCGGGCTCGCACAAGCCGGTCTGACGACATGATCGAGAAAGTGGAGAGAATTGTTTTGGGGGATCGCCGAATGACTGTTGAACAGATCGACTCCAGAGTTGGCATTTCTGTGGGTTCTGTGCACACAATCCTGCATGACGACCTGAAAATACGAAAAGTGTCATCCAGGTGGGTGCCACGAATGCTGACGGATGACCACACGGCTGCCCGTGTGGCATGTTGCCGAGCAACGCTGACGCGCAACGACAGCACGAATGGGACTTTCTTTTCGACGGTTGTGACAATGGATGAGACGTGGATGCCATTTTTCAATCCAGAAACAAAGCGCCAGTCAGCTCAATGGAAGCACACAGATTCACCGCCACCAAAAAAATTTCGGGTAACCGCCAGTGCTGAAAAAATGATGGTGTCCATGTTCTGGGACAGCGAGGGCGTAATCTTTACCCATTGCGTTACAAAGGGCACTACGGTAACAGGTGCATCCTACGAAAATGTTTTGAAGAACAAATTCCTTCCTGCACTGCAACAAAAACGTCCGGGAAGGGCTGCGCGTGTTCTGTTTCACCAAGACAACGCACCCACACATCGAGCTAACGTTACGCAACAGTTTCTTCGTGATAATAACTCTGAAGTGATTCCTCATGCTCCCTACTCACCTGACCTGGCTCCTAGTGACTTTTGGCTTTTTCCAACAATGAAAGACACTCTCCGTGGCCGCACATTCACTAGCCGTGCTGCTATTGCCTCAGCGATTTTCCAGTGGTCAAAACTCCTAAAGAAGCCTTCGCCGCTGCCATGGAATCATGGCGTCAGCGTTGTGAAAAATGTGTACGTCTGCAGGGCGATTACGTCGAGAAGTAACGCCAGTTTCATCGATTTCGGGTGAGTAGTTAATTAGAAAAAAAATCGGAGGCCTTACAAGTTGAATGCACCTCGTATGGCTGGTGGCCCAGTTCCATGATAAGAAGATTGTGGGACTGACTCAACTTTTTGTAGGAGCCACGAGCAGTCTGCCAGATTCTGTCCCGCACAAGTGGATCCAGCCCCAGGAGGTGCAAGACGAGTTTCAGAGCTCGATTCTGCACCCTGTGCGGTTCCATAACGTGCGGTTCGATGGCCTTCACCCGCACCATGGTCGCATACTCCCAACACTTTTCCGACCAGTGTTAGAAAGAGCACAATGCCGTGATGTGGTGGGAGTGGTGACTGCGGATTAAACAACAGATACTGTTGTTCCACAGTCACTGGTTTCAGTATTGTTCGAGTTGTTTGTGGAAGTGTTTCGTGGAACTGTGTGTAGCTTGTGTGGTTTGACTAAGCAGCTATTTTAATGCTGTCTGCAAGTGTGGTAGTTGGTCAGTTGAGACAGAGCAGCGAGCAACTCTCTGCGGCGCTAGGTCAGGCCGGGACCACAGGCAACGTGCACGCGCGGTCTGATTGTGGGGCGCTAGCTGCGAGAGCTACACACCGAACCTGGACGCTGAAGTTGAGTGATCGGCTAACCTGTTATGAAACCTCAACTGCTGTGACACCACTTCGTTCCTTGCCGGTTGTTGTTTCCTGGGCCGTTCCCACTAGCAGCAATGTATGGTGTCTTGGAGTCGGCGAAATTTTTCAGCCGTCTTCCTGTATGGTGTTTAACTATTAGATTGGTTGTTACTTATCAGTGAAGTGCACCACCGGAATTTTCTGCCTTAACGCCCCAGTTACCTGCCCTGGTCGTTGGCACAGTTTTCCTCATTGTGTTGATGCTGTCCAGCACGACGTGTAATTCGACAGTCTTTTTTGTTGTTCTTTCATTTTTTTTTCTTACAGTGGTTATTGTGCCCTGGCTGTTTTTAGATGCCAATTTTGAAGACGTAGTGCTGCTGGTATCTTCGTCCTTGGCTGATACTTTCTGTTGTCATGCCGTTGGTCGGGCAGAAGGGAATTGATTAGTTTGTCGGCCGGTCCTTCAGCCGTCCATGTGTCGGGTTGCCATCTGATTATTTAACGTTACTCTTGGCTGGCTGTCTCACCTAAACTGTGGTTAGAGTTTCCTCCTCAGGCCGACCCATGGAACACTTATGAGCACCACTGTTCTGTTGGTTCTAGATTGTGATTTTCATTTTAGTCTGAAGTACTGTCGGAGGCTTTCAGGCATCTATTAATTTACCTTGCTTTAATTTTTAAAAAAGGACTTCAGCCGACTTAAATTGAAATTTAAGGATTGATTTGCTTAAAAACTAAATTTTGAATGTTTGTTGTATCTGAAATTGTTGTTATGCAGGCCGTAAGACCTGTGTTGTTCAACGTCCAGTGTGTGGCCTTCAGCCGAGCTTTTATATGAAATACTTTTGGATAAGGCCTTCAGTCATCTTAAATTAAAAATAGAAGATTCTTTTGTTTAAAACATACTTTTTTAAAATTTGCTCTATCTGAAATTCTTGTTATCCAGGCCCTAAGCCCTGAGTTGTTCAATGTCTTGTGTGTGGCCTTCAGCCAAGTATTTACGTGAAATATTTTTTTAAGTAAGGCCTTCAGCCGTGTGTATTCTTTAAAGCGATTTTTTTATAACTTGTGTTTATGCCTTCAGCCATTCTTGTTTTTCGTGTGGTTTGGGCCTTCAGCCCAGGAGGTATCTCAAGTTTTCTTAACTAGACCTTCAGCCACATTGTTTTATTTTGATCTCTTTAAGGCAATGTGTAATTAAATGGTTCTTAGAAAAATAAAAGTTTGCGTGTGTTTTGTGCAACTAACAGTAACTAATTACGGCCCCCTCCACAACCATAACCTGATCTGCTTTATCCTGTGAAACCGGATTTCAGTATGAGATATTCAAGAGTGTAAAAAAGTTATTTTTTTCATAAAATCTATCGAAATCTAAGCTACAGGTATCATTACCATTCCCCCTGACTGCCAGGGTGTTTCTGTAAGAGTGTGCGAACATTAAACAGGACAGAGGACGTTCCACTGAACAATTTGAGGTAGCGAATCTGGGGTTGGAGAAGTTAGCTTAAGGAGATAATAGGAATAAAATCACATTACTGTGTACATACCAATTGTACTGTATCTTACAAAATGTGCTCAAACTGACGCCCGTCAAGCTCAGTGCAAGCATGACATTGGTGAACAAGATTCTGATGCACCCTGACAAATGCCCCTAGTGTGTTTCAAATCATATGACGGGTAGCTACAGTTCTAGCAACTAATTCCACCTCTGTATCCAGTGTGGTGTCATACACAAGTGACTTGAGATATCCGCATAGGAAATAAACAAGGGCATTCAAGTCAGGTGAACTTGCAGGCCATGGAACAGGACCTCCTCTCTAGTGACCAGGAGACACAGCTTGGAGATGGTTGGGGACATCCACACTGACGTGAGGCGATGCACCGTCATGTTTTATCCACATCCTCTCACCACCAGCCAACGGTACCTTGTCCTACAACTCGGGTAGAACTCTTTGCAAGAGCCTCTAGTACAGATGGACATTCAGATGGCCAGGTAGAAGACAAGGCCCAGTGAGATTGTTGCCTACAGTGCCGGCCCAGACATTCACAGCAAAACTTTCTTGGTTGTGTGACTCTACTACAGTGTGAGGGTTTTCCTCATCCCACACACGGCTATTCATGCTGTTCGAAATACCATCACGGTGGAGAGCCTGTGACCATCGTACATTGGCTGGGGCGGGGCAGCACACACAGGGTTGAGATAAGTAATATTATTGACTTGGTATATATGTACCGTGTACTTGTAAAAAAAATTTGTGGGGCCTTGCCGCTGTAGGTGTTGATTTTAGCCTTTGACTATGCCTATTTAGGCAAGCTGTTTTATACACTCTTGGAAATTGAAATAAGAACGCCGTGAATTCATTGTCCCAGGAAGGGGAAACTTTATTGACACATTCCTGGGGTCAGATACATCACATGATCACACTGACAGAACCACAGGCACATAGACACAGGCAACAGAGCATGCACAATGTCGGCAGTAGTACAGTGTATATCCACCTTTCGCAGCAATGCAGGCTGCTATTCTCCCATGGAGACGATCGTAGAGATGCTGGATGTAGTCCTGTGGAACGGCTTGCCATGCCATTTCCACCTGGCGCCTCAGTTGGACCAGCGTTCGTGCTAGACGTGCAGACCGCGTGAGACGACGCTTCATCCAGTCCCAAACATGCTCAATGGGGGACAGATCCGGAGATCTTGCTGGCCAGGGTAGTTGAGTCACACCTTCTAGAGCACGTTGGGTGGCACGGGATACATGCGGACGTGCATTGTCCTGTTGGAACAGCAAGTTCCCTTGCCGGTCTAGGAATGGTAGAACGATGGGTTCGATGACGGTTTGGATGTACCGTGCACTATTCAGTGTCCCCTTGACGATCACCAGTGGTGTTCGGCCAGTGTAGGAGATCGCTCCCCACACCATGATGCCGGGTGTTGGCCCTGTGTGCCTCGGTCGTATGCAGTCCTGATTGTGGCGCTCACCTGCACGGCGCCAAACACGCATACGACCATCATTGGCACCAAGGCAGAAGCGACTCTCATCGCTGAAGACGACACGTCTCCATTCGTCCCTCCATTCACGCCTGTCGCGACACCACTGGAGGCGGGCTGCACGATGTTGGGGCGTGAGCGGGAGACGGCCTAACGGTGTGCGGGACCGTAGCCCAGCTTCATGGAGACGGTTGCGAATGGTCCTCGCCGATACCCCAGGAGCAACAGTGTCCCTAATTTGCTGGGAAGTGGCGGTGCGGTCCCCTACGGCCCTGCGTAGGATCCTACGGTCTTGGCGTGCATCCGTGCGTCGCTGCGGTCCGGTCCCAGGTCGACGGGCACGTGCACCTTCCGCCGACCACTGGCGACAACATCGATGTACTGTGGAGACCTCACGCCCCACGTGTTGAGCAATTCGGCGGTACGTCCACCCGGCCTCCCGCATGCCCACTATACGCCCTCGCTCAAAGTCCGTCAACTGCACATACGGTTCACGTCCACGCTGTCGCGGCATGCTACCAGTGTTAAAGACTTCGATGGAGCTCCGTATGCCACGGCAAACTGGCTGACACTGACGGCGGCGGTGCACAAATGCTGCGCAGCTAGCGCCATTCGACGGCCAACACCGCGGTTCCTGGTGTGTCCGCTGTGCGGTGCGTGTGATCATTGCTTGTACAGCCCTCTCGCAGTGTCCGGAGCAAGTATGGTGGGTCTGACACACCGGTGTCAATGTGTTCTTTTTTCCATTTCCTGGAGTGTATTAGTTCTGAAGAAGTAGTGGTTAGCCACGCTGAAACCCAGGTAAACACCAGGTAGTTTGTGCAGTCGAGGTGGATTTTTCATAATTATTTCCATCACTATGAAATGTGGTCTCGCACTAAACAGCACGACTTGGAGGAAATCTGGTCGATCAACCCATTGTTGGAGCTACCACTGACACAATGCGGCCATTGGCGCAAAGTCGGTCACAAGAACTGGATGGACTTGTTGTGGGTGAAATGAGTGTAGTTGTTGTTAGTGGAGTACTCGCCACATACTACTATGTGCAGCTCCCATTTAACGTGCTATGCGACGAGTACTTGCAGAGACGTCCTCTGCAACACGTTCAGCACCTCCTCTTCAAAATCGGATGTGCGAGTAGTCCTCATGCTGCCAGATCCCTCGTTTCTTCTTTCCAGTGAACCAGCCTCCCGCATTCGTCGATCGAGAGAAATAAACACTCGTCGTGACAGATGATGTCTGTTGCGAAATTGTTCCCTGGACAGCGTTTCAGCAGCGAGAGCATTGCAACGTGCTTTGCCATACACGTGATGTATGTCAGTGAGTTCTGCGACTCTGTACCAGTACTGCTCCATCATACGGTACTGTACGTCTCTTAATAGCACTGAGTAATGAGTGGGTGTTTCATTGATTCATAGCAGGTCCTGTCAATTTAAATAAAAACGTGTAAAATCTTATGGGACATACCTGCTAAGGTCATCAGTCCCTAAGCTGACACACTACTTAACCTAAACTATTCTAAGGACAAACAAACACACCCATGCCCGAGGGAGGACTCGAACCTCCGCCGAGACCAGCCGCACAGTCCATGACTGCAGCGCCCCAGACCGCTCGGCTAATACCGCGCGGCTCAACGTAAATACGAGGCCTGTTCAGAAAGTAAGCTCCGATTGATTGCCAAATTGAAACCACAGTGAACATCAGAAATGTTTTACTTGTAACAATTAGCTACACCTTTCAGCTACTTCTCTACGTAGTCGCCGTTCTGACTTAGACTTTTGTCATAGCGTTGTACCAACTTTTCAATAGCCTCATCATAGAAGGCAGCCGCCAGTGCTTTCCGCCAATTCTCCACGCTGGCCTACACCTCGTTGTCTGTGTCAAAATGTTGTCTTCAAAGACAGCGGTTCATGTGACCAGAGATGAAACTCAGGGGGAGACAATTGCGGACTGTATTGTGGGTAATCTCACATTTCCATTTGAAAACGATGCAGGAGCATCTTCATTGCCCCTGCAGAATGCGGCTGTGAATTGTCTTGAAGAAGAAACAGCACGACAGTTATGTAATGTTAGCTGCATAGCTTCAGGCGAAATTTCTCACCAGGCCCTCGTACTTGGCGGCAGACACTATTTTCTAGACATCTTTACGCACTCACTGCGAGCTCAGAAATGAGAAGAGCGACGTGATGCTAACTGGGGTTATACTAGAGACACTACCCAACACATCTGTGCAAAGCTTTATCGGATTTTCATAGTCGTTTCCATTTCGCGACCGATCGGAGCTTACTTTCTGAACGCCCCTCGTACGATACAAGAGAGCCAAATTATGGACAAGTAAAATAAACAAAACCTGAATCATGACTTCCTAGTAATCAGGCTCGTCCTCCTTGTTTCCTTGTAGAAAATAATGTACATGTAAATCAACAGCACAGTACGTGTAAACGTGTAAGTTGAAAAAAAAATGGTTCAAATGGCTCTGAGCACTATGGGATTTAACATCTCAGGTCATCAGTCCCCTAGAACTTAGAACTACTTAAACCTAACTAACCTAAGGACAGCACACACATCCACGCCCGAGGCAGGATTCTAACCTGCGACCGTAGCGGTCTCGCGGTTCCAGACTGAAGCGCCTAGAACCGCTCGGCCACCAGAGGCCGGTTGTGAGTTGCAAATAAGATGGAAAACAGTAATGCTAGACAAAGTGGTAGACAAGTTTACTTCTGGATCTCCTTCAGCTAGCTTCTCTCACCCCAGGTTCCCTAAACCAAATTGTTCGGTGGAACATTTTCTGTGTCCTGTTAGACTTTTGCACGCTCTTACGGAAACACCCTGTTGTTACGCCGTTGCCAAAGTAGCCCCTGCGGGCCGGCAACACATCTAACATGACACAGGACCGAGGTTGCCTATACCCAAAGGCGTAAGCAATGGTAAACATAGGCTGTTTTGGAAACAGATATTCCGCATACTACTTCCTGCAGAGGGAGTTAGCCTGCAGGAAATATTACTACAGCAACATTCGGTTGGCTGACCAATACTATTTAAAGGCTAGAACCAGCACCAGACGTCAGTTCACACCGGATACCGACCTCAAGGACGTCTCCACGGAAGACTACGTCTTCGCCATTGGAATAGGAATTAAGTGTATGTGTGGTACAACGGACTCTTGTGGGAAACTTAGAAGTTTACTTTTGCTAATAAATTAAAAGCACCAGTTTGCTTTTGTTCTACAATATTACTTTTATTGTTAACCGGTTTTCGGCTTTCTAGGCCATCTTCAGACATTTACTATTATCACTATTAGGAAATGAGACACTTAAAGTAGTAAAGGAGTTTTGCTGCTTGGGGAGCAAAATAACTGATGATGGTCGAAGTAGAGAGGATATAAAATGTAGACTGGCAATGGCAAGGAAAGCGTTTCTGAAGAAGAGAAATTTTTTAACATCGAGTATAGATTTAAGTGTCAGGAAGTCGTATCTGAAAGTATTTGTATGGAGTGTAGCCATCTATGGAAGTGAAACGTGGACGATAAATAGTTTAGACAAGAAGAGAACAGAAGCTTTCGAAATGTGGTGCTACAGAAGAATGCTGAAGACAGATGGGTAGATCACGTAACTAACGAGGAGGTATTGAACAGGATTTGGGAGAAGAGAAGTTTGTGGCACAACTTGACTAGAAGAAGGGATCGGTTGGTAGGACATGTCCTGAGGCATCAAGAGATCACAAATTTAGCATTGGAGGGCAGCGTGGAGGGTAAAAATCGTAGAGGGAGACCAAGAGATGAATACAGTAAGCAGATTCAGGAGGATGTAGGTTGAAGTAGGTACTAGGAGATGAAGGAGCTTGCACAGGATAAATTAGCATGGAGAGCTGCATCAAACCAGTCTCAGGACTGAAGACCACAAGAACAACATTATCACCAAAGAAGTTAAATGTTAGCAAACAACATTGGAATAGAAGTAACACATCTACACTGAAGTAGAAACATACAGTATATAACATCTTTCCAATGAAAAAGTAAAAACTGAACAGTACATAAATAACAATGGAGTCGACAGGAAAACCCTTAGCACAAAATAGAAATAGCATGCCTACATAACAGTTTCTATTAATAGACAAAACTAATAAAATAAGTACTAGCCAAGGCTGCATCAGGAGGTATGAAGCATGGAGAGTGACACACAACCAATTAAAGAGACAGTTATCAATGTAACTACAGATTACATAAGGAACTTAAGCAATATCAATAAGATAAACAGAAATAAATAAATGCAGGAAAATGGAGGTGTTTGAGGGAACCTACAGTTTGAGAGTGTGGTGGTACTGCATTTTAACATTAACATTATAATCAAAGCAGTGGTTGTGTAACAGTTTTAATTAAATTTAAATTTGTTTTCATTAAATAAATGAGCTAAGTAAAATATGAACAGTATTTGATGAGACAACTACAAGGGGTATTAAACATCGACAGTAATACAAGTATCAGTTAAAAGAAAGCTTTAACTATTGAAACTACAGTCTATGTGGAATACAAAGACAACTTCGACAAAACGAAACAACTTAATGAATACAGGAAAATGGGAATATGTTGGAAGAGAGAATGTGGGAAGCAATGAACAACAAAGATGATTATATGAAGTATAGGAGAGGGGAAGTGTTGAGCTGTGTCTGGTCATTTAGGATGAGATCTGGACTGTGAGCAAGATGTTTGTTAATTTCCAGGGCTTCGAGCAGGTTGAGTTTATGGCTTTTGTTGCCTCTAGTAGGAAATTCTTACTGGCTTTGTGATTGTGACTTTTCGTTGTTATTTAGTCATTTTCATGTAGACTCCTATAAATAAAAGTTGAGTTGTAAAAACGTTCGAATTGTCAGTTACAAGACCTGCATACCACTGAATGTACCTGCAAAATCATATCACTCTACGACACACACAGGGAGGAGGCAAAAACATGGAAACAGCACAATCGCAACACGTCACCAGGCCTAATGGTGTGTAGGATGCTCATTGGCGTTCAAAACAGCTTCCACTCGTCTCGAAATGAGTAAATACAGGTCGTGTATAGTTTTCAAGGGAATATTGTATCATTCTTCCTGCAAAACAGTGGCGACTTCGGGTGACAGTGATGTTGGTGGCTGCGGTCGGCAGAAAGGAACTAACGATAAAGTTGGAATACAATTTATTAAAATAAAACACCTGCTTGGCGAGCACTAATTTCCAAAACTCAAGAACAGCAAGAAACAAAAACTTGTGGTGGTGGCAAAAGCCAGCTAAGATCTCCTGTTTACTAGGCAGGTGAGTTAACCACTGCACCATCCTGGACTATCTCAGCGGCATGCCTCATGGCCTATCGACATTCCTATCGAGCACTACCTATCTGCATTTCCTGTCCATTTACTCACTTTTCGCTGCTCTGCGATTCCCACAGGAGGTCGGATGTATGTGTGCATCCATACAGCAGGAAGGGGATCCATTTCTTAGCTAGATGTATCAGTTCTATGAATGTATGGTGTCTGTTCTTTCGGACATGTCTGAACGAACAGACCCCATGCATTCGTATAATTGGAATGCCTAACTGGGCAGTGGATGTTTTGGACATGTCTGAAACAATGGACATGATTCATTAATATAACTGATACACCTAGCTGGGCAATGGATCTTTTGGACATGTCTGAAAGAACAGACACCGCGCATTCATTTAATTGATATGCCTATCTAGGCAATGGATTCACTTTCTTCAGTGCAGATGCTCACACACGTCCAGCCTCCTAAAGGAAACAGAGTAGCGGACAGTCAGTAAATGGACAAGGACTGTGGACTGCTGAATGGGAATATGGATTGGCCATGAGGTATGCTGAGATAGTCTGAACTGTTGTGATAACGATGTGTCGTGGATGGTGCAGTGGCTAAAGCACCTGCCTAATAAGCAGAAGATCCCAGGTTAAAATCCAGGTCCGGTACATATTTTAGCTCGTCACTGCTGATACTGCATAATGTGCTCTGCAGCTGACACAGTGATCCCCTTCAATTTAGAAGTAATTAACTCCCTGCAACATTCCATGTCATGGCATGCAGTCAATTGGAGACATGCACAGGGAGCCATTAACACCACTGAGGAAATGGGTTCGTTTGGAGAGGGGCCATGACTGGGAAGCATGGGCTGCAGATGAATTGTGTCATCATGTGTTCAGTGTGGAATCGCGATTGTGCAGTAAGCCGGATGACCACCGTAATTTTTGAAGGACATCATCTTTACGCCAGTGACTGTAATAAATTTTTATTACACTATTTCAATTTTGGCCTTAGGCCAATATCAAGTGCTGCTGAAAAATACAGGATGTTTAAAACATTATTTTAGAGATTCACTATGTATCTCGACGTTGTGCCGATTATACAAGACATTTTAACTATGAAGCCATGTTAACGTATACTAAGTTGACACATTTCTGTCTTTTTTCTTTATTGTTATTTGAATACCTTACGAAAGGTAGGCTGGCAGCAGTCTATCTACGTCACACTTTGGCCACAGAAAAATAGACAGTAAAGATGGAGACAAAAACAGACATACATGAATGGAATAAACAGAGACACACATAAGAAATGATATGAAAGCGTTCACAGAAGGCACTGGTTATACAAGTAAGTTCAGCAGTACAAATGTAGACCAACAGTTTCACATGCGAACGAAGGAGCACACTGAAGAAGAACACTGATGCACTGAAACGAAGAGAACACTGTAGCACATTGGTGATGATCTTCGGCGCACTGAACGCACTGAGGAGATGGGGGTGGGGGCTGCCACTGGGTGCAGGAGATAGGCAGAGGGGAAGGAGGGAGGGGAGAAGTCAATGGGAGAAAGAAAGGGTGAGGGGAAGGGGCAGGGTCAGGTGTGGAAGCCTGGGGAGGGGCTAGGGAGGAAGTGGGAGAACTGGGAGAGAGAGGAGGGGGGAGAGAGAAAAGAAGGTGAGGAAGGAGAGAGGGAGCCCTGGAGGGAAAGGGGGTAAGATAGGAAAGGAAGGGGATGATTACAGCTGATAGGAGGGGTATATGGATGGAACGAGGACATCTTCAGGAAGGGGGAATTGGCGGAAGCCACCTCGGGCAAGGGTGTGGAGAGTGTGAAGATGGAAAGCAGGTGGAACGCAAGAGTACAGGTGTGGCAGTGGGATGTGGTGGGAGAGGATGGGAGAGACAAGTGGGTGGAGAGGATTAAACTTGCGGAAAGTTTAGAGGATTCCTATCTGTTCGTATATCTTTTTTTTTTTTCTTTATTGTATTTCAATTCCCCATCGGGACGGGCTGTCAGCAACATATGCGCTGCTCTTCAGCCGAAAGACATTAAAAATAACAAAGGAGAAAATACGGTGTACAGAGATATAGAAAAAGTGGGGAACATTATGAAGACAATAGATAAAAAAGGGGCGACTCTAAAATGGAGATAAAAACCATAAAAAATTAGCACACACAAAAAAACCACACATTGGGACAACGGAATGAACACAAGGTGAAGCATGAGCAGAGCATAAAAGTATCGACGGATGGCATAGTTTGCATGTCTTTTTTTTTCTTTACTGTTATTTTAACACCTTATACAAGGTAGGCCGGCAGCAGCAATACTACGCCACTCTCCAGCCACATTTGTATGTCGTTGAAAATACTGTTAAATACACTCGTGACGTTGTTTCACAGTGCGAGCACACATATTCAAACTTCGTAAAACAACATAATCTGTAAGTGCTCATGTTCGTTAAACCACCACTAGTCACAAATGCATTAGACCAGAGTTGCAGAGTACTGTTTGCAGACTACTAATAACCGTTTTGGTGCTTAAGTGGATTACAGATATTGTTTTGCTATGTGTGGAGTGCCATTGCAGTCCAACTACTGTACTAGGAAGCAAAAAGTATACCCTCGTTGCACAATTATGAAAAAAAATTGATCAAATGGCTCTGAGCACTCTGGGACTTAACAGCTATGGTCATCAGTCCCCTAGAACTTAGAACTACTTAAACCTAACTAACCTAAGGACAGCACACAATTATGAAGTCTGCTATAAAATTTTACGTGACGTATTCTTAAATCATCATATATAAACGTGAGAATTACACAAGGAATTACATACATAAGGGTTATACGTCGTTATACATAAAATCTTAAGTGACTTATTTTGAAAAACATCATGAATAAACGTGAGGATTATACGTCGAATTACATACACAAGGGTTAAACACCGTTATACATAACTCTAGGTATTCAGCAGCAAGTTTAACCATCGTAGTTAGCGTTTGAGGAAATTCTGACAGCAGAGCAGTACGTCACAAATAGGACTGTTGATATTTTTAAAAATATTGGGAATCAGAATTATCGATATTTAAGAAAGACATCTTTACCTGTGCTCGATATATCGAAAAGATATTTTCATTATATCTATATATCGACGGAAAAAATATCGACTGTACATTGTAAATATGCTGGCAGTTTTACAGCTGTATATTTAAGTACTGATTTATTTTTAGATATTCTGTACATCAAAAAGCTAGCTGCCTGAACTCCACCTTAGAGCAAGGATTGAAAGGAAAACGATGCACGTCCACGCTTGGCGATAACTACTTTGCTGCAAATTGTAGCAGCACGATAAAAGGTGTCCGATGGGTCCGTCGTTCAGTTTCGTCACATATTGGATTTGTCCGGAACACTTCATGTCGACTTCCCTCTTTTTTTATCTCTGGAACCGCCACTGACCTAGAAGTTGTTGTGTGAAAATCGCGTGGTGAAGCTAAACAATGCAGTTTCTGTTTGTAGCGCCGAGCACCGATTACGTCACCATTTCCCCTCACACCCTCACATAGTATCGCCCACCGCAAAGACCAATCTTGTCATTTCGATTTTTGTTCGCCAGTTTCAGCAGCTGTTTTTGAAGAATGTTGATGTGAAGGAATAGCACACTCGCAACTAGTGTGCTATTCCTTCACACTGGATACCTTCTTATTCCTTCACACTGCCACCCCCCCCCCCCCCTTTTGCTATCCAACTTCTTCTTTGTGCCATCTATACTTGCTTCACACAGTCAAACACAAAGAGTGGATGTGATGGAAACTCAAAAAGTAGCAAGACCCCTGCACACAGTAAAAGTAGAATTAAGTTCTACTACGATTTCAAAAGAACAATATTTACCAGAAATTGCGAGAAAATATAATGTAAAATATTGTCATTTCGATATCGATATATCGGTGAGAAAAGTATCGCTGACATATACCGAGACTTTTTTGAAAAAAAATTATCGATGTCTCAATATTTTATCAACAGCCTGTCACAAACATCTTGCGTCCTCGTGTATTGTCTCTCGTGCGACATTATTGTAGTGCCATTTTCAACAGGACAATGCTCTTGCACTCATAACACAGGTCTCTATGAGCCACATGCATCATGTTGAGGTAGTCCCGCAACCAACAAGATCGCCAGATCTGTCCCTGCAGGAACATGCATGGGATCAGCAATGATGTCACCTCTGAGCTGGTTCCAGCATCAAGAATAGAAAGGCCCAATTACAGCTGCTGTCGGCCAGCTTACCTCAAGAGGCGACTTTAAAAAAAAAAAAAAAAAAAAAAAAAAAAAAGCAGCCGAAGAGGCGTTGAGAGCCCAACAGTGCTGACCGACCGCCATGTCCTCTTCAGCCGTCAGGCATCACCAGACGCGGGTACGAGTAGGCACGTGGTCAGGACATTCCTCTTCTGGTTGTTGTCAGTTTCTATGACCAGTGCCGCTACCTCAGCTGGCCCCACAAGCCTGCCCCCCAACAGCACTCAGCAGACCCAGACGGTGACCTATCTGAGCGCCAAAGCGCTAAAGTGGCAGCCAAGCCTGACACCGCTTACCGTCGGTGATCTTACAGGAACCGCTGTTACTACTGCTTTATGACAGCATTCCCAATCGAGTCACAGCATGCATGTGTCATACTGATAAGTGAGCTCAAATTTCAAAGTTCTTTTTAAATATGGTTTGATTCTGTGACCACTGAAATAACATGGCATATCCCTTCAATCCATAAAGCTTCATTTCGTTTCCTCCTCTCATTCTTGGAGCCTCACTTTTTAGGGTTTCGCACTTCAGTGGTTAAAAAAGGAACTTTATAGGATCAGTTTGTTGCTCGTCTGTTTGTCTCTGCTTGTCTGTTTGTCTCTGCTTGTCTATCTGTCTGCCTGACTGTTAAAAAACCCTTTCTTTTTTAACAATAGGTCGACTTATCAAGTTGAGAGTTAAGTTAAATATTGAGGTCTGTTGTATCTGGGTGGTGGAAAACATTGAAGCTTGCAGTCAAAACATACGGCCATTTATGCCACATATTTTAATACTCGAAAATTCACTCTGTGGGGTACTTCCCGCTGGCCTAGAATCATGAAACGCGGCAAGACGCAAGATTTCACAGTTGAAGTAAAGGAAACAAAAATCTGAAACTTTTTAAACTGTAATCATATCACATAAAAAATATATTTCGCCAGTTGAACATACATTGTATTCATCATCCGCCAAAAGCATAATAGACGAACATTACTGCAAGCAGACATAGCAAGAGAGTTTCGGTCGTTTTAGTCAACGGTTTATTAAATATCCCCCCCACCCCCACCCCCCCCCCACCCCCCTTCTCTCTCTCTCTCTAGCCTCTTCTTGTATATCCAGGCTAGTCTGAAGAATTACTGCAGAGATTTTGTTACGGTCTTGGAATTCCCAGAACCAATATCTCGCCAGTATAGATATCGATAACAGGCAAAAAACGTGGAGATTCTCGATTGCCAGTATGGATGAACGGTTTATATAATTAATTAGGTTTGCACGGAATCATCAATGTGCGAGACCTCCTCGCACTTGGCTAATTTTTTGTCAGTCTACATCTACATCCACGTAGACACTCTGCCATTCACATTTAAGTGCCTGGCAGATGATTCATCGAACCACCTTAACAATTCACCATTGTTCCAATCACGTATAGCGCGCGAAAAGGACACCTCTGTCTTATTGCACGAGATCTGATTTCCCTTATTTTATCTTGGTGATCGTTCCTCCCTATGTAGGTCGGTGTCAACAAAATATTTTCGCATTCGGAGGAGAAAGTTGGTGAATGGAATTTCGTGAGAAGATTCCGTCACAACGAAAAACGCCTTTCTTTTAATGATGTCCAGCCCAAATCCTGTATCATTTCTGAGACACTTTCTCCCATATTTCGCCATAACACAAAACCTGTTGTTCTCCTTTGAACTTTCTCGATGTACTCCGTCAGTCCTGTCTGGTAAGGATCCCACACCGCGCAGCAGTAGTCTGAAAGAGGACGGACAAGTGTAGTGTAGGCAGTCTTCTTAGTAGGTCTGTTACATTTTCCAAGTGTCCTGCTAATAAAACGCGGTCTTTGGTTAGCCTTCCCTAGAACATTTTCTATGTGTTCCTTCCAATTTAAGTTGTTCGTAATTGTAATAACTAGGTATTAGACTGATTTATCGTGTAACCGAAGTCTAACGAGTTGCTTTTGGCACTCATGTGGATGACCTCACACTTTTCGTTATTTAGGATCAACTGCCACTTTTAGCACCATTCAGATATCTTTTCTAAATCGTCTTGCAGTTTGTTTTGATCTTCTGATGACTTTATTAGTCGATAAACGACATCGTCATCTGCAAACAACCGAAGACGGTTGCTCTGATTGTCTCCAAAATCGTTTATGTAGATAAGAAACAGCAAAGGGTCTCTAACACTACCTTGGGGAACGCCAGAAATCACTTCTGTTTTGCCTCGTGATGGCTGGGTGTTGTGTGCTGTCCTTAGGTTAGTTAGGTTTAAGTAGTTCTAAGTTCTAGGGGACTGATGACCATAGATGTTGAGTCCCATAGTGCTCAGAGCCATTTTTTGAACTTCTGTTTTACTCGATGACTTTCCGTCAATTACTACGAACTGCGACCTCTCTGACAGGAAATCACAAATCCAGTCACATAACTGAGACGATATTCCATAAGCACGCAATTTCACTACGAGCCGCTTGTGTGGTACAGTGTCAAAAGCCTTCCGGAAATCCAGAAATACGGAATCGATCTGAAATACCTTGTCAATAGCACTCAACACTTCATGTGAATAAAGAGCTAGTTGTGTTTCACTGGAATGATGTTTTCTAAACCCATGTTGACTGTGTGTCAATAGACCGTTTCCTTCGAGGTAATTCATAATGTTCGAACACAATAAATGTTCTAAAATCCTGCTGCATATCGACGTTAACGATATGGACCTGTAATTTAGTGGATTACTCCTACTAATTTTCTTGAATATTGATGTGAGCTGTGCAACTTTCCAGTCTTTGGGTACGGATCTTCCGTCGAGCGAACGGTTGTATATGATTGTTAAGTATGGAGCTAATGCATCAGCATACTCCGAAAGGAACCTAATTGGTATACAGTCTGTATCAGAAGACTTACTTATATTAAGTGATTTAAGTTGTTTCACTACTCCGAGGATACTTACTTCTACGTTACTCATGTTGGCAGCTGCTCTCGATTCGAATTTTGGAATATTTACTTCGTCCTTATTTGTGAAGGCATTTCGGACGGCTATGTTTAGCAACTCTGCTTTGGCAGCACTGTCTTCGATAGTATCTCCATTGCTATCGTGCAGAGAAGGCATTTATTATTTCTTGCCGCTAACATACCTCATCCGCGTGTTTTGGAAGCGAACAGCTACACAACTAGCTATTTATTCGCACCAAATGTTGGGTGCTATTGACAAGGGATTTCAAATTGATTCCGTATTTCTAGGTTTCCAGAAGGCTTTTGGCACTGTACCACAGAAACGGCTTGTAGTGAAATTACGTGCTTATGGAATATCGTCTTAGTTATGTGACTGGATTCGCGATTCCCTGTCAGAGGGGTCACAGTTAGTAGTAACTGGCTAGTAATTGACGGAAAGTCATTGAGTAAAACAGAAGTGATTTCTACTACTCCCCTGGTAGAGTTTTAGGTCCTTTGCTGTTCCATATCGATATAAATCATTTAGGAGACAATATGAGGATCCGTCTTAAGTTGTTTGTAGATGATGCTGTCATTTATCGTATAGTAAAGTCATCAGAAGAGCAAAACAAATTACAAAATGATTTAGAAAAGATATCTCTATGGTGCTAAAATTGGCAACTGACCCTAAATTGTGAGATAGTCCACACGAGTGCCAAAAGGAATCCGTTAAACTTCGGTTACAAGATAAATAAATGAAACATAAAGGCCGTAGATTCAGCTAAATACGTAGGAATTACAATTACAAACAACTTAAATTGCGAAGAACACATACAAAATGTTGTGGGGAAGGCAACCCAAAGACTGCGTTTCAGTGGCAGAACACTTAGAAGATGTAACAGATCTACTAAATAGATTGCCTACACTACGCTTGTCCGTCCTCGTTTGGAATACTGCTGCGCGGTCTGGAATCCTTACTAAATAGGATTAACGGAGTACATCGAGAAAGTTTAAAGAAGAGCAGCACGTTTTGTGCTATCGCGAAATAGGGAAGAGTGTGTCACTGAAATGATTCAGGATTTGGGGTGGACATCATTAAAACAAAGGCGTTTTTCGTTGCGGCGGGATCTTCTCACAAAATTTCAAAATGGTTCCAATGGCTCTAAGCACTACGGGACTGAACATCTGAGGTCATCAATCCGCTAGACTTAGAAGTACTTAAAGCTAACTAGCCTAAGGGCATCACACACATCCATGCCCGATGCAGGATTAGAACCTGCGACCGTAGCGGCCGCGCGGTTTCAGACTGCAGCGCCTACAACCGCTCGGCCACCCCGGCCGGCGTGTATGAGTTAACTGCAGCTATATCATGTAGGCTGTATAACATTGACAGTGGCCATCTTGTTGTACCCCTTTTTGTAGAGTATGGCCTAACGATTTGATCTACGGCATCCACTCCTCCCTTAGTGGAATCACGGTACAGGTTTATGGGTGTTTTCTTTTTTTTTGTGTGTGTGTGTTTGTGTGTGTCAACTTCTACTCCTGCATTACGATGTTGTGTAGACATCGACGGATTTTTCTTTGGTTTTTCCTTTGTGATGTAAGAGACAATTGTTACTGGAGGCTTCTTAGAAGATGGGTATGTGAATGCGAATTTGGAGGAATACAGCTCTCTGCCTGCTGTTGTCTTAAGATCCTGCGGTACATGTTTCCTGTTTGATTTGAGTGTCCCAACCAATGTAAGTTTGTAGTCGTGATAGAGAAGTCCGCCAATTCCACAGAAGTGTAGAAGCGGTCAGTTGTGACATTGTAGCCTGTATTCTTTATTGGCTCCACCAGTCTCTTCACAATCTCAAGAGAGCCTCGTCCACTGGCAAGTCTTCTGTCTTTTCCAGCATACACTTCCATTTTCATTATGTATCGTTCAGTTGCACTAAAAAGCATTCTGACTAATATTCCATAGTTTCAAGGTTTGTCTTTGAGGAAACCTTTGAAAGGACAACGACCTCGGAAAAGACACAACATTTCATCAACTGTCTTGTCAGGTCCACTTCCGAAGTACCGTGGGAATATTCCATACAATACTTCAAATACTTCACGCAGCGGTGCAAATTTGTCACGTACACGTCTCTCTGACCTGGTGCCTTTAACATCAAAGCGAAGAATTTTCAAAAGCTCAATGCTCTTGTCTTACCCATAGCTCCTATATAAATCGCTCTTCCCAATAAATTTGACCATAAATCAGATAAAGAAATATTTGTGTCCTGGTAAACTACCATTAGAATTAATTTTCCCATCAATGCACATATTTCCGAATCGCTAACGGGAGATACGTTTTCTCTGTCAGCTTCTTCATTTGTATAATCAAGTATTTTCCGTACTAATTCAGGAGTGAAATTTATTTTAAATGATTCACATATGCTTGTTACTTTCCCAGCACTGGTTATTCCTTGACGTTCACGGACTATGTTAGCAAAATCCCTTTTACTAAGTCTTGGAGCTTCTGCAGGATACACTCTGCCAGAACTTATAACATATTTATTTGGAGCGTTACCTGCAGGGTTTGTTTCTTCTTCATTGTCCTCCGCTTCTTCACTGGAATCCTTTACTACTTCTGTATCACTTAAGTCTGATAATCCGTCGTCGAGTAACAGTTGTGCAAGAACTTCTGCTTCGTTCAAGCCTCTACAACTCATCTTACAAAATCTACTTTACAATCAAGGCGTCGATCTACTGTGACAAACTGTTAATAGTAAAAATGGCAAGTCTAAAATCAACAATGAAAGCGAAACTCAACAATCAGACGCTCAACAAACCACTGTAAAACTCATGTTCGAGATTGCCAACTGAATAAAAGAAAGAAAAATGTACGGGCAAATTTTGCCCATGCTTGGTGGCTGTAGGGAAGATAATAAGAATTATGGTCGCGTGGAGTACCAACCCCGGGCAAAATGTGCCCCTGGGTGTAAAATTCCTATTTCGTACTTGCAGTTACAAAAATTTAACCACAGAAACGTACAGCATAGTGTATTATAAGGCAACAGACAAATAGAAAAAGACCCAAAAACATAGGATCTTTGCCATGACAGTTTTAAAAAATAAAAATGTAGGGGCAATTTTTGCCCGTGCTTGGTGTTTCTAGGGTTAAGTGTGATTTGCAGAGTATTCATGTAGATGTAGATGTACATGCTGGTTTTCAAAGTTAAACGGTCATCATTTTCAACAAACGGAGTCTCCTTGAGAACCTGTGAGTCACTCTCGGCGTCAGAATGGGCCAGTAAACGTGAAGTGGCAGAAAACTGCTTGGTCACTGTACTGGCGAGGAATGACACGATTCTCACAGTTATCGACTTTTAGTTCTCTTGAATGCATACAAACTGCAGGCCGTAATGCACTGTCAGAATCTATCAGCGCGAAACCCTTATCTATGATGCAACAGCTGACCCAGCTTCGCGTTGAAAATTTGCCAGCGAGCATGCGCAGCGAAACGCGTCACTGTCCTTCACAGAAGTTGTCTCCCTGTCTCGCTAACGCACGGTACAGTGCAGTGGCATTTGGCTTGCAGAAAGCCGGTTCGGACACTGCTTCTGGAAGAAGTGAATCAGTTTAAATGCCGACTTGATGCATTTCAGTCTACTAGTCCAGCCGAGGACTGAACTAAATACTTTGTTAATGAAAATGCGCACAATTTCCAAACACAAGACTGAGTTGTACGGGGTGTTGAAAAAGTCTCACCGCAGTGCCGTATGATTGTTAGCCGCGCGTGCCGTATGATTGTTCGCCAGCCTGGGTTACTTCCCTCCAAGTGGACTCTCCCAACATTCCACTGTTTCGTTTATCTCAGCCAGCGTCAGTAGTGTCGTTGGTGTGTGTCGTTACCTGTTGACGTGAACGTTTAAGTTTAGTTCCTTTATTCGTTTGTTTCGTGTTTGTCACTTTTAAAATGCTAACCATTGAGAACGTGTGTTTTTAGTCGAACAAGTATTCGAAGCTGGCGGTAAATACACAGTTTCAGTTCGTCAAACACTTAATTCAGTTTTCCCGGAGACAACACTCCCACATCGCGATACTGTGCGAGATTTGATTAACAAATTTCGAATTACGGGTTCAGTGATACATGCAACGAGAAGTGGTTGGTTGAAATTGCTCTGAGCACCATGGGACTCAACACCTGAGGTCATCAGTCCCCTAGAACTTCGAACTACTTAAACCTAACTAACCTAAGGACATCACACACATCCATGCCCGAGGCAGGATTCGAACCTGCGACCTTGGCGGTCACGCGGTTCCCAACTGAAGCGCCTAGAACCGCACGGCCACAAAGGGCGGCGAAGTGGTCGTCCTAGCGTTTTGTCTGAGGATAAACTACTCGATATTTCCGATAAAATGTCCAAGAGTCCGAACAAGTTAATAAGAAAACTCGACCAGGAAATCGATGTTAGTGTCGGAACGGCCCACACAGCTGTAAGGAAAAAATTAGAACCTTTCCCATACAAAGCGACAATCGTGCAAGAACTTAAAAATAATGATCATGGCAAAAGACTGCATTATTGTCAATAGTTCAAAAATTTCATTCAACAAAATGGAAGGGATATTCTTAATGAAACGTTTTTCACTGATGTGTAGTTTCATTTATCAGGGTACATGAACTCTCAAAATTGTCACATTGATGAGGAAACACTTCATTCTGTGAAAATAGGAGTTTGGATTGCAATTTCTAGGCGTCGGATTGTGGGTCCCATATTTTTCAACGAAACAATAAGCGCACAACGATACTGAAGTAATATTCTGTACCCATTCACAGGAGAAATCGTGTTAAGTGAAATACTGAACGGTTCCTTTCAACAAGATGGTGCAACCGCGCATACAGCTCTCGTTTCAAGGTCACTGCTTGCTGATGTTTTTGGTGATCGCATCATTTTACAGGGACTTTGGTCTCCACGATCGCCTGACCTAATACCACCTGATTTTTCTCTTCTGGAGTGCAGCGAAAGCAACTGTCTATAAAAACTGTCCAAAATCCATCGATGAATCGAAAACTGCACTATCCACTTTCACTGCGTCTGTCACAGAAGAAATGCTACAGCTTGTGTTTGGAAACATGATTAGACGAATTGAATTGCGTATTGAACAACAGGGGAGACACTTTCAACACTTAATGTGAAAATTTGTAAATAAAAATGAATATTCAACAAATTAATAACTTGTATTTCACTGAGTTTCATTTCGGTATATTCACTGCGGCATACGCCACGCGCGGCTAAGAATCATACGGCACTGAGGAGAGACTTTTTGAACACCCCATATTACTAGAATTGCATTAGTAATAATACTGCCCACAAACTGTTACATAGGTAGTGGGCTAATTGTAACAAATAAATAAATAAAATCTTCCCTTCATATGGGTGTTGAATGATGGCATTGTTGTTTCCAGAGTAACTCTGAGACAATTGTGTTTTGGGGACACTTCCTGGTGGTTTGTTTTGAAAGGCCAGTGTCTCTTGCTGAGAGTTTTCATTCGGACCAGCCTCGTAGTCAGTCTAGGAAGCTTGGTTCGCTAGACAAACAATGAAATACCTCGTATTTATGAGTTTTATTAACAAGAAAATTACAATACTTAACTTTGCAAGATGTGTCGCAAACAAAGCGCGACATTCAAAATAATCTTATAGAAAGTCGAAACGCGTAAGGTTGTTGGAGAAATAAAAGTGTGGTCAAAACATCAGAAAAGTTAGTAAAAGTGCATCCAAATGGGAGCGCAATCTCACAGGACTTTCATGCAAATTGCACTTAGGAGTAACAGAAGGGCCAAGATCAGGACTGTGGAATTAAATTTTATGACAAGATGCCTGTAGATCAATAATGAAGACTAGATCAAAACATCCCATATATGGAAGTGACTCAGTTCATAACGAGAAGAGGGTGAAGTAAAGCCTTCAGTGGTTTGCGCATCTATTAGAGCTATCGGACAGTAACGTCCAAATTTTTCATTAAATTCACATAGATAATTAATTAACAATTTTCTATTTTTAATTTATGATACAAGCATCCTCGTTATCAACAACATTTTGTCGCCTAGCGTTCAAATTTTCAATGCTGAGTCACTATAAATCAATTGTTTTTCTTTAGTAAAATATGTGGAAATGGCATTTTGGACATCATATTTGAAATTTTGTGCCACCTAGCAAATGTTATAGCAATATCAGGGAAGCATAGTGGGTGAGGCGATACCTCCCACACCAATACATTAATTTTTTTGCAGCACGGTCTTGCGTTATCGTGTTGCATAATAACGCCTTTTCTGTTGAAAATCGGTGGGCACTTTTTAATTAAAGACTGATTCACTCGATCAAATTGTTCACAGTTTAGGTCTGCATTCACAGCTTGTCGAGGTTTCAGCATTTCGAAATGAACGACTCTCGAATACTCCACCAAACACACCATAGCGTCATTTTGCAGTGTAAACCTTGCTTAGCTACACTCTGTGGCGATTCATTCGGAGAAAGCCACTGCCTATTGCGTTTTTGTCTATCGTAGAGAAATCATTTTTCACCTCCAGAGTTCAACCGATCAAAAAACGCTACTATACTGAAGCAATGAGATGCATGCGGTGAGTGGGTTAGCTTTGTGGGCCTTTATCAATCTGCTGCAAATGTTCTTCGATCGTCGCCCGAGGCTGGTTAAGTGTGTCTGACAATTCGTCGATTGAAACTTCCTGGCTGATTAAAACAGAGTGCCGGACCGAGACTCGAACTCGGAACCTTCGCCTTTCGCAGGCAAGTGCTCTACCAACTGAGTTACCCAGGCATGATTCACACGGCGTCCTCACAGCTTCAATTCTCCCAGTACCTCGTCTCCTACCTTCCAAAAGCTGTGAGGGGCACTCGTGACTCGCGGTTGGGTAGCTCAGTTGGTAGTGAGCACTTGCCCGCAAAAGGCAAAGGTCAGAGTTCGAGTCTCGGTCCGGCACACAGTTTTAATATGGCAGGAAGTTTCACATCAGCGCACATTCCGCTGCAGAGTGAAAAATCTCATTCTGGAATACATTGTTTGTTTGACACGGATTTGCTTCCAATCCCGCTATTAACATGTCACTTTCTAAAGTTTTTGGTCTTCGCCTAATCATTGACAGAATAAAACAATTAATGTCACTCATAATCTAAGTTTTGTCTTGAACCAGCGAAACTGAAGGCCCGTTAATACCCGGACTTCGGTCATCCGGTATTTGACAATGACAGCACTCAGCGACTTCCAATGAGGTTTACACATAGTTTGAAATTCTTGTGAAACATTTTCACGCAGACATCTCCCACAGGACTATGAACGGCGAAAAGGTTGTAATCGATAGCGATTACAACCTTTTCGCCGTTCATGTAGTAGAATTTCAGCATCAGATACAGCGGTTTAATTTATTACTTCTTTACTACCGATTCCATTCGCAACACATTTTTCAGACAATACCGACGTATGTTGATGGTGTTGAGACAGCAACCAGCCACAAAAATATATTTTCAGTTCCATTATTCAGAGGGTACCGTTACCGGTTTCGAATCGTTATGATTCATCTTCAGACGGTTTTCATGCTTTCATTACAACGTTTTTTTTACAGATTTATTGTCCTAAAATATAAATAATACGTAAATATAAGCACGCCACACAGATGGTTCCGTTACAGATTTTCGTTGGATGTGACTTAACGTGAAATGTCGGTTTGGAGTGTTTGTTTTCGTTACATTCGTCCGACAGATGTGAATACATTCTCACTGCATTCTTATCGTTGCACACATAAATTTTTCTCGCTGAGCACTTTAGATTTGTCACAGAGAAGATTTCTAGCACACACCACATGTTCTCATACAATACAAAGTGCTTACAAACATATGCGTGACAAAGATGCTTCAAAATGGTTCAAATGGTTCTGAGCACTATGGGACTTAACTTCTGAGGTCATCAGTCCCCTAGAACTTAGAACTACTTAAACCTAACTAACCTAAGGACACCACACACATCCATGCCCGAGGCAGGATTCGAACCTACGACCGTAGCGGTCGCGCGGTTCCAGACTGTAGCGCCTAGAACCGCTCGGCCACTCCGGCCGGCACAAAGATGCTATGATACATCGTAACATCATGAAAATGCCTCATGTTTGGAAAAAGATCATAAATTCACTTACTTAACTCACTGGTCATACCGGACTCGAGAGTCCATTACCGCAGCAACGTATTTTCGCCATCTGTCCGTGTCTTGGGCTATTTCCTTCCATTCGCCTTCAATACCTAGGCTCCTCAAACCAGCCTTCACATTGTCCTCCCCTCTACGCCTCGGTCTCCCCACAGGACGTTTTCCCTCTAAGTGCCCTACCAGTACTCTGCTTATGCAACTAAAACGGCTTTTACTCTAGTACAGAGAGACATTGATTTTATGAGCTTTAGAGTGAATATCGTTACATTAATTATAAATTACTTTTGAATGCATTACGGGAACAGCAGTGATCAATGTCTTATAAATAATTACTGTTAAAAACAGTCTTGATCACGATTTATTTAACAAGATGACCGGTTTCGACCACTACTGTGGTCATCTACTAGAGTAGTGATTCTCCAACAGAAAGAGGTTCCTACTCAATGGTCTGAAGATGACCACAGTAGTGGTCGAAACCGGTCACCTTGATAAATAAATCGTGATCAAGACTGTTTTTAATAGTAATTATTAATTATAAAGTTGATACTCTTTTTTAGTACTGTGTAGGTAAGGCAGTACATTATTTACATTTAGCATCATGAGAATTGTAGTAACATACAAATTTGCTACTTGACGAAGAAGAAGATCTGCTTATTTGTTCCACTAGAGACTTTGAAATGCTACAAGTAGGACCGTTGAGTGGTGGTAAGAACTTCTTCCAGAACCGGGGTACGAACTCGCTATCTCCGAGTCCTGCGTCGGCGAGGGAGATAAACAGCTTCCACGAAGGACAGAGATGCATTTCACTCGGCGTGCCCGCTGGCGTCTTTCCAAGGTAAAGCCATATCTGCCGCTGCATCTCAGATAAGAGTTTCGTGCTAGATGGAATACTGACGGTGCATACGGGGCCACGTGGCAGAGCGCGTCCCAGAGACCTGTAGTGAGTCGCGGAGATTCTGTGACTGGACAGTTTCTAGAGACTGCCGGTTTCTTCTTCTCTCTCTATCTCTCTCTCTCTCTCAAACAAAGTCACGGCCAACCAGCTGATAAGAGTGAGGCAGCAAGTTATTTCTCGCCGGTACGCTGACTGAGCGATTTTCTGCAGTTCCTGGCTGGCGCGTTCAGAGGTCAAGAACCTCGCTAGTGATTCGCCAAGTCACGAGGAATTTCCGTCTGCTGGTATTAGTGAACATTTCGCTCAGGCATGAATATATGTTTTGCATTGAGGATCTAGAATGATCAAGGAGCAGCATGTCGAGCCCTAGAAAAATATGTACTTTACAGAACATTATTGACGAGGGCGTGCTGGAAAGTAATGTCTTCAAATTCTTTATTTGAAAACTCTTAAAGCTTTTTAAATAAAACAAATTTTGTAAACATTCTGCATTTTTATTATTCATTTCTATATATTTATTTCTCAACTTGTACACATCTATCCGGCTACTCCTTCACAGTATACGGAACTTAATCAACAAATTTGTTGTACGCTTACCTTTTGCTTATTGTGCATACCGTCCTTCGAAATACGAGGGTCGTTTGAAACGTCCGTGCGAAGTCCGAGAGATGGCACCACCGGCGTGTATCAACGCCACCTAGGAACAAAAGGTGGCGTTGCGTGTATCGAGATCACGTTTTGTTAGTAGCATCTTTGGAAAGATTGCACACCAAGTTTCAGCCATATTGCTCTATTTCTTTGTGTTTGGCATTCGTGTGAATCAAGCAAGTCGAGTGATTGTCAAAAAATGGACGAAACAGAATTTTCATGTGGTGATTAAACATTACTTTATGAAAGGTAAAACGCCTCAGGAGACTAAAGAGAAGCTTGATAAACATTACGGCGATTCTGCACCTTCGATTAGAACAGTTTATAAGTGGTTTAAAAATTTTCGGAGTGGCCATATGGGCACAACTGATGCTGAACCTTCTGGACGCCCTGTGGAGCTGAGACTCCAGTAATCATTGATAAAATCCATGATATCGTGATGGATGACAGAAGAGTTGAGGTGCGTAAGATTGCTAGAGCTGGAGGCAACTTGAATGAGCGGGTACATAATATTTTGCATAAACATTTGGACATGAGAGAGGTATCTGCAAGATGGGTTCCGCGATTGCTCACGCTTGACCAAAAACGGAATCGTGTGAAGTGTTGCAAAGATGGTTTGCAGCTGTTCAGGAAGAATCTGCAGGACTTTAAGCGTCGTTTCGTCACTGTGGCTGAAACATGGATACATTACTATACTCCTGAGACCAAACAACAATCTAAACAATGGATTACCAAGGGAGAATTTGTACCAAAAAAGGCGAAGACCATTCCTTCGGCTGGAAAGGTTGTGGCGACGGTCTTTAGGGATTCACAAGGGATAATCCTCATCGACTATCTGGCAAAGCGTAAAACTATTACAGGTGAATATTATTCATCGTTATCAGACCGTTTGAAAACCGATCTGCAAGAAAAACGCAGGCGATTGGACCTCAAAAAAGTCCTTTTCCATCACGACAATGCAGCAGCACACACCTCAGCAGTTGTGGTCGCAAAATTAATGGAAATAGGATTCCAACTCGTTTCACATCCCCCCATATTCTCCAGACATGGCTCCCTCAGACTACAATTTGTTCCCGAACTTGAAGAAATGGCTGGCGAGACAAAGATTTTATTCAAACGTGGCGGTGATTGCAGCAACTAATAGCTATTTTGCAGACTTGGACATTTCCAATTATTCAGAAGGGATCAACAAATTAGAACAGCGTTGGACGAATTGTATAAGTCAAAAAGGAGACTATGTTGAAAAATAAAAAAGGTTTACCCCAAACACGTAAGTAGTTTTTTTTTTGCACCGACTTTTCAAACGCCCCTCGTACTCTCCTCCACAATTGATACAGCGCTCCCATGCCGTTTCCACTTCCGGATGCAGTCTTAGTATGCCTCTTGCTAGATCACACAAAGCGCCTTCTGCGAATTTTCTGTTATCTCGTGTATCGTTGCAAATCTACGTTCTTTCAACGGGCTTTGCAACTTTGGAAATAAAAAAAGTTCACAGAGGCCAGGTCTATAGAATACCGAGGATGAAGCAGCACGGTGATTTCTTTTTTTTTGCCATAGTCACGCACCAACAGCGATGAAAGAGCAGGTAATTAATCGTGTTGCAACAGCCATGAATTGTCTCACCGCATTACAGGTCGTTTCCTTCTCACATTATCTCGCAGGTGTCGCAACACGTCCCGATAGTACCATCGATTAACAGTTTGTCGCTCTGTCACGAATTCATGATGAACTAATTTTTCAAAATCAAGGAAAACTATCAGCATCGCTTTGACGTTTGACCTGACCTGCAGAGCTTTTTTTTAGACTTGGAGAATCTTTACTGGCCCATTGCGGAGTTCGAACCTTTGTGTTAACATTATAACCGTAGACCCACGTCTCATTGCCAAGTATGATTCTTCTCGTCCCTCGGAACTTATTCGCATTTGCTTAATTAAATCGCCTGAACACTTAAGACATATTATTTTGGCTGAACATCGTAAAAATGATGTCGAAGCTTTTCAGGGACTTTTCTAGAATTGTAAATCGACACAGACAATCGCATGATGCAAAAACAGAAAAACAACAACAATTACAGGTGACATCCATCACAATTTCATGATGACGGAAATAATATCCGTGCATGACAAGGCTACTGTTGTAATGCAAATCGTGACCAAAACAGACACCACCCGTATGACAACCATTGGCAGAATAACAGTAATTACAGAGAAAGATCATATTTTCGTGGTAATTACTATGACACAGACAACCGTAGAAATAGACAATATGGGAACCAAAATAATTATTATCAAGGGAGACAAAATGACTTCAGAAGCAACAGTCCACCTCGTAATTACGATTCCGGGAGAAATTCTCCACCACTTAATCGACAAGAAAGAAATTACAGAAATTACCGACAAGACCTGAATTTAATCAGAACTGGGGTGATTAAAATAGTGCACAGCCCTCTCAACAAGCTGAGTTGGTAGATCTCCAAATCCCAGTAACGACGCGCGACAACAAAGAGATAATAGCCAATGACTTGCACCGCAGGCAGCCACAAAACGTTATTATGAAGCGAACGACGTAGCTACCGTGACTATAAATTACGTTAAAATGGAAGACATTAGGGAGATTTTACTCCAGGAACATTACATGAAACAGAACAATACTGCGTATCCTGTAATTCACATCACAACAAATGACACAAAATTGACGGCAGTACTTGGTCAGTCCTATTTTGGTAATTAGGGAGATAGCTTTCAGTAAATGCAGCAAATCGAACGATTGGCCCACGCTTCCTTTAGGTAAAATTAAATTACAAGATGCAATTTTTGGAAAAAGTGTAGATGTACGCCAACAAACTTTCTTAGAATTCTTCTGTCGAAGCCACACGTTTATTATGAATTTTCTTATTGTTCCATTATTGGAGATGGAGATTATATTTGGTGTAGACTTTTTTGAATGAGTATAAACCAGTTTTAACTTTCACGTCGCAGAATTTTAAAGAAAGAAGGTACGTCAATAGCTTTGAAATTTGAAGATTGACTTTCAGACCATGACGAGAAAATCAATCGGCTTTACCTTTCGTCAGTTCACAGTTTGGAACTTTCGACGGAATTTGACACCAATAATCACTTTGCAAGTACTGACGGGGATGATATTTATGACGTATTAGATACTAACGTTGTAACTCAGAAAAAATTCAAACAATTGAGAACTTTAGTGACACTGATAGGCAGGACCTTTTTGATATCTTACAAGCACATTCCACAGTTTTTACTCATAAAACAGGAACTATTAAAGGATTTCAATACAAATTTCGTGTTATTGAGCATACTAAATTTTTCGTCAGACCATACGTAATTCGGGCACGTTATAGGAAGGGTGTTAGAACGGAATTAAATTCTATGCTTGACAAGGGCATTGTTGAACCAGCGGTAAGCTCATACAACAATCCATTACATGTTGCTAAGAAGAAAAACAGATCGATCAGGCTTGCCTTAGATTCCAGACAAATAAATACCATAAAAATTCTTGAAACAGACAGACCGCAAACGTTGGAAGTGTTCTCTTCTATTGATCTCAGATCCGACTTTTATCAAATTGAACTTCATCCACAATGTAGAAAATATACGGCTTTTATTTGTTTCGGCGTTTGTTATGAATTTAGGAAACTTGCTTTTGGTTTGATCATCTCTGGCAGCATCCATTCGTGAGCTAAATTCCATATTACCTGATTCTTGAAACGACGCATCACCCCATACGCGAACGATATTTTAATAGCAGAAGCCTCTTGGGGACAACATAATCGTATCCTCAACAGTTTGTTACGTATTTTTGCTGAATTTGGAATTACAGTTAGCTTGGAAAAATCTGAATTCGGTAGGACAAAGGTGAAGTTTTTGGATCACATTATTTCTTCTGAGGGCATTCAGCCGAATCCAGAAAAGTTGGAAGCAAGCAGAGCCATTCCAATTCCATTCACAAAAAGACAAGTTTGCAGTTTTATACGTCTCGTGAATTTCTATCGTAACACTATTTGGAATAGGTACAGTTGGAATTTGATTCTTTGAAAGAAGCGCTACTTAACGCGCCAATCTAAGCTCACCCAGATCTGCCACAAGATTTCTGTCTTAGCAAGGATCCTCCTAAAGTTGGTATTGCTGCCCATTTTATTTTAGGAAGCTATAGAAAATGACATTACTGCTCAGAAAACCGTCGCGTGCTAACAAAATCTGAGAAAAATTATTCCATCACTGAATTGGAAGCCTTAGCTATCGTTTGGGCATTTGACAAATGTCGTTTCTTTCATGTAAAATTTTATAGTGATCGCCGAGCATTACAATTTCTAGCTATGGGTACTTTATATTTTGTTAATAAGCTCATCTGGTACATTCATTTCAGCTACGCACATTTGGGTCCACGAAAATGTTATCATGTTCTTCGGACGATTTGTTATTTTAACAACATGGAAAAGAGAGTTAGGAGAGTCTTGTCTACTTATAAACTTTGTCAAAAAGCTAAACCGTCTATCATCTCACATCGTGCTCCATTGTTTCCTATTATTCCTACTAGATTACTAGAATTATCTCAACTCTCGTAGAGAGACACTTGTCATAGTCAGGTGTGTAAATGTAAGAATGTTTCTCATAAATTCATATGCATTTCAGTAAGTAGCTCAAACTACAAACTCTAATGTGTAATTATATGTTTATAAGTAATAGAGTATGTCGTATTTGTGGTGTGTTCTGCAAAGAAATGTTAGTAGCGAGGTAGTTCCGATGATCACAGATGCACACATCCTATTGCAAGATTACATGGATACTTCCCTTATCTGCATTGTTGTCTTTACTATAAGACTTTTTCTTCTCGTACTAGGTATAAGTTATAGCATTTTCTGCTAATATTTGTCAAGCAATGTACTACTGAATTTTACTTTGTATTACTGTGATAGGCCAGTTTTACCACTGACTTATTTTTCTTGTTTGCTGCTTATTGCCATTTATAAGCTGTAATGTTGCATTTTCTTTGCTAATTTAGATATGCTGCTGCTTGCTTTGCCAATTTGCATTTTTGTCGTTGTTGTTTGTGTTAACTTTTTGTGCTGTTGCACTGTCTCGTTCTCTAGTTTATGTATCTAAGCGCCGGCCGCGGTGGCCGTGCGGTTCTAGGCGCTCAGTCCGGAGCCGCGCGACCGTTACGGTCGCAGGTTCGACTCCTGCCTCGGGCATGGATGTGTGTGATGTCCTTAGGTTGGTTAGGTTTAAGTAGTTCTAAGTTCTAGGGGACTGATGACGTAAGATGTTAAGTCCCATAGTGCTCAGAGCCATTTGAACCATTTTGTATCTGAGCTCAGTAGATTTAAGTTAGCTTAAGATGGGGTATGCTATATAAGAAAATGAGTTATGATGACGTGGTAAGAAATGCACTGAGAAAATATAAGGAAAAGGTGTGGCCAAAAAGTATTGTATAATGAGGAACAACTATTCTGAAAGAGGAAATGAACAGATATAAGTAGGGTGTAGTAGAAATCCTTGGGTAACAGAAGAAATATTGAATTTAATTGATGAAAGGAGGAAATATTAAAACGCAGTAAATGAAGCAGGCAAAAGGGAATACAAACGTCTCAAAAATGAGATCGACAGGAAGTGCAAAATGACTAAGCAGGGATGGCTAGACGATAAATGTAAGTATGTAGAGGCTTACCTCACTAGGGGTCAGATAAATACTGCCTACAGGAAAATTAAAGAGACCTTTGGAGAAAATAGAGCCACTTGAATGAATATAAAGAGCTCAGATGGAAGGCCAGTTCTAAGCAAAGAAGGGAAAGCAGAAAGGTGGAAGGAGTATATATAGGGTCGATGCAAGGTCGATGTTCTTGAGGACAATATTATGGAAATGGAAGAGGATGCAGATGAAGATGAAATGGGAGATACGGTACTGCGTGAAGAGTTTGACAGAGCACTGAAAGACCTGAGTCGACACAAGGCCCCGGGAGTAGACAACATTCCATTAGAACTACTGACAGCCTTGGGAGAGCCAGTCCTGACAAAACTCTACCATCTGGTGAGCAAGATATATGAGACAGGGGAAATATCCTCAGACTTCAAGAAGAATATAATAATTACAATACCAAAGAAAGCAGGCGTTGACAGATGTGAAAATTACCGAACTATCAGTTTAATAAGTCACAGGTGCAAAATACTAACACGAATTCTTTACAGACGAATGGAAAAACTGGTAGAAGCCGACCTCGGCGAAGATCAGTTTGGATTCCGCAGAAATGTTGGAACATGTGAGGCAATAGTGACCCTACGACTTATCTTAGAAAATAGATTAAGAAAAGGCAAACCTACATTTCTAGCATTTGTGGACTTAGAGAATGCTTTTGACAATGTTGACTGGAATACTCTCTTTCAAATTCTAAAGGTGGTAAGGGTAAAATACAGGGAGCGAACGGCTATTTACAATTTGTATTGAAAGCAGATGGCAGTTATAAGAGTCGGGGGGCATGAAAAGGAAGCAGCGGTTGGGAAGGGAGTGAGACAGGGTTGTAGCCTGTCCCCGATGTTATTCAATCTGTATATTGAGCAAGCTGTAAAGGAAACAAAAGAAAAACTTGGAGTAGGTATTGAAGTCCATGGAGATGAAATAAAAGCGTTGTGGTTCGGTGATGACATTGTAATTCTGTCAGAAACAGTAAAGGACTTGGAAGAGCAGTTGAACGGAATGGACAGTGTCTTGAAAGGAGGATATAAGATGAACATCAACAAAAGCAAAACGAGGATAATGGAATGTAGTCGAATTAAGTCGGATGATGCTGAGGGAATTAGATTAGGAAATGAGACAAAGTAGTAAAGGAGTTTTGCTATTTGGGGAGCAAAATAACTGATGATAGTCGAAGCAGAGAGGATATAAAATGTAGACTGGCAATCACAAGGAAAGCGTTTCTGAAGAAGAGAAATTTGTTAACATCGAGTATAGATTTAAGTGTCAGGAAGTCGTTTCTGAAAGTATTTGTATGGAGTGTAGCCATGTATGGAAGTGAAACATGGACAATAAATAGTTTGGATAAGAAGAGAATAGAGCTTTCGAAATGTGGTCCTACAGAAGAATGCTGAAGATTAGATGGGTAGATCACATAACTAATGAGGAAGTACTGAATAGGATTGGGGAGAAGAGGAGTTTGTGGCACAACCTGACAAGAAGAAGGGACCGGTTGGTAGGACATGTTCTGAGGCATCAAGGGATCACCAGTTTAGTATTGGAGGGAAGCGTGGAGGGTAAAAATCGTAGAGGGAGACCAAGAGATGAATACACTAAGCAGATTCAGAAGGATATAGGCTGCAGTAGGTACTGGGAGATGAAGAAGCTTACACAGGATAGAGTAGCATGGAGAGCTGCATCAAACCAGTCTCAGGACTGAAGACAACAACGAACGAACGTAGTGACAGCAGGTTTAGGTAGGATTTTCTTTGAAACGAATGATGAGGTAATAAAAATATGGAAGTATTAGCTCTGGTTGAAAGTACAAATACAGATAGATAGGATTTTTTTGTGCTAAAAATGTTGAAATAAGAGAGGTCTGCGAGAATTAAATGAAGTTTTGTTCGGAAATGAAGTAATTTTTATTGAAACAGAGGTATAAAAAGCTCACCACAAGTACTGCAGTACTAAATGTTATACTTACACATTGACAAATTTGCACTTGAAAACAGATCCTGTCCTTTCCTTTTGTGTTATTCTGCTATGTTTATGTGTACCCTTGTGTGTCTGTGTTTTTCCTATCTCTTTGTGTCTAGCTGATAGGATAAATTTTGTAGAATTTTTTTCCCTTCTAAAACTAGGCTGCATTCACTATGCTGAGGAATATTGTTATCCTCAAATCTAATCTCTGTTTTTGTACCACGCTCGGAAGATGTGTAAACAGTCTTTACTCTGTTATGCTTCTACTGATCTTCTCATTATTCATTTATTTACTTATGTCATAATTTCTGTAATACTCGCATATATGCTTGTTTTTATTCTTTTTGTAAAGCCTGTATTACTAGAAATGTTATTTGCATTATCATGTTCTTTACTATAATAATGTTTTTTTTTTACTTTTGTGATTGTATTCGTACGTTGTCAGATTGTAATTGTATAGACATCAATTCTTCAAGTTAGGTAAATAGTAGGGATTCATTTTACTGCACAGTTTTGTCTGATAGTCATACTACGTACATCAAATCTCAGAGATTATATGACTGTTAGTACTTGCATGTGTGTTGATAATTCAGCAAGGGACTGGTTAACAGCATTGCTGGTTCTAAGGATACTGCAAAAAAAAAAAAAAAAAAAAAAAAAAAAAAAAAAAAAAAAAGTAAGTGCACAATTGATGGTTTAGGGTCTTGTAATATCCATCAATACTGACTACACAATGGTGGTTCATGGACTTTCTATATTATCTTCAAGACTCTTCAATTGTGCACCTGCACAGTTACAACGGATGGCTGCTGGCCATCTCTACAAGGGTTACAGCGGCTCAGCACCTTTAGTGGTCCACTACTATCATAATCTCTACAAGGACTACCGTGGGTCTACTCTGTGGTAACCCACCAATTCTACCAATATTCTTCGAAACGTCGACTGATACTGCTGGGGGTCTGCCCATTACCAATCTTACGATATCAAACTGAAATCTTCATGTCACGAGAACATTGTGTTTATGTGGGGAGGACGACACTACTTCTTCAAGACTGCATGGTTGTCCACTACTTCTTTGTGCATTCTCATATACTGCTCAGCCTTTGTCCATAAAACTGGCGTATTCTTTTCTATTATACGGGGTGTTCAAAAACTCTCTCCGCAGTGCCATATGATTGTTAGCCGCTCGTGCCATGATTGTTCGCCTGCCTCAAGTGGATCTCCAAACATTCCAGTTTCATCCATGGAGGTAAGAATGAGGGGAGATGGCGCTACGTATCCCAGCCGTACTACGTTTTGAAGCCATGGGGGCGAGGCTCGCTGCCATGACACTCTGACCAAAACATTGCCAGTGTGCTATAGCGCTGGTGTATTACAGTCGCTAATTGCACCATATACGCATGTAACGTCATCAGATTGGTTGTTTCAAAGTTTTTGTTTAAAATAAAATCTCGTAAAGGCGAAATTCCGCGTTTCTTCTGATTAAAAGTAGTTTTTAATGTAATATTACGAATAGCTAGCCTTCAATCTAAACGATACAATTTTGTTAATTCAGTAATAAACGTGTATCACAAAGTAAATAATAGAAACTGGAAACTAAGTTAGCTATATCCTCCCTCCAAAGCCCCATAAATACATCTTGTTTGTAATATGTACTGGGAAATTTCAGTTACGTTACACTACTGGGAAACACTGTTAATTACCACCATTATTTACTGAAATACGGTAAATAGAATGGCAAATCTACACAGTGTCCTGTTTATGCCTATACTTTACGCCAGTTAATGTAGTGTTTGCTTTTAATTTTGAACATGATAAAGACAAAGTGAGTTACTCAACACTTCGATAAATAAATGGAAATGTCGTGTGACTAGGGCCTCCCGTCGGGTAGACCGTTCGCCTGGTGCAGGTCTTTCGATTTGACGCCACTTCGGCGACCTGCGTGTCGATGGGGATGAAATGATGATGATTAGGACAACACAACACCCAGTCCCTGAGCGGAGAAAATTTCCGACCCAGCCGGGAATCGAACCCGGGCCCTTAGGATTGACAGTCTGTCACGCTGACCACTCAGCTACCGGGGCGGACTAACACTTCGATTATCGACTATACGTACGTATTATACTGAAACGTGAACTTGAAAACTAAGAATTTAATTCTTTGAATTAACATACCTTTTTGCAAATGTTTTGGGTGTGTAGGGAAAACTGATGGTACAGCATTTTCTCGGAACCTTACTGTTGAAAGGGAAGTTCGGTCTATGTCCTCTTCTCGGAAATGCTGAGAACATATAGTGCTCCATTTAGACGCTCGCCAATTCTTCCTCCTCACGGCATTCTCCCACAGAGCTTTCCGACTTTCATTTTTAGGAAATCTAAAATCATACAGGAGAAAAACACGCTATAGTACAAGTAGCGATGTAGCACACGTTCATTCACAATGAAGTTGTAAAATCACACTTAACGAGACAACTTACACATGAAATGTTACTCCCTTCGACTTCGCATCACAATCAGAACGATTCGTACATCCGAACACCACACAAATCACCATAATAGCGCAAAATCCTTCCAAAAGCGAGCGACAAGCCTATGCACACAAGCTTACAGCAGCAATGTTTTGGTCGGATTGAGATGGCTACCCTCGGTTTCACATAGCTTCACAGCTGTGACGTCACGGCGTCTCCCTCTGTTCTTACCTCCACTGTTTCGTTTATCTCAGCCAGCGTCAGTAGTATGGCTGGTGTGTGTCGTTACCTTATGACGTGAACGTTAAGTTTAGTTCCTTTGTTCGTTTCTTTCGTTTGTTTCTTTCGTTTTCGTCACTGCTAAAATGCTAACCATTGAAGAACGCGTGTTTTTAGTCGAAAAAGTGTTCAAAGCTGGCGGTAAATACACAGGTTCCGTTCGTCAAACATTTAATTCAGTTTTCCCGGAGACAACACTCCCACATCCCGATACTGTGCGAGATTTGATTAACAAATTTCGAAGTACGGGTTCAGTGACAGATGCACCGAGAAGTGGTCATCCTAGCGTTTTGTCTGAGGATAAACTACTCGATATTTCCGATAAAATGTCCACGAGTCCGAACAAGTCAGTAAGAAAACTCGCCCAGGAAATCGGTGTTAGTGTCGGAACGGCCCACTCAGGTGTAAGGGAAAAATTAGAACTTTTCCCATACAAAGTGACAGTCGTGCAAGAACTGAAAAATACTGATCATGGCAAGAGACTGCATTATTGTCGATGGTTCAAAAATTTCGTTCAACAAAATGAGAGGGATATTCTTAATGAAACGTTTTTCACTGATGAGGCGTGGTTTCACTTATCCGGGTACATCAACTCGCAAAATTCTCGTATGTGGAGTACTGCAAATCCATTGTGTATTCATGAGAAACCACGTCATTCTGTGAAAGTAGGAGTTTGGATTGTAATTTCTAGACGTCGGATTGTGGGTCCCATATTTTTCAACGAAACAATAAGCGCACAACTATACTGTAGTGATATTCTGTACCCATTCATAAGAGAACTTGTGTTAAGTGAAACACTGAACGGTTATTTTCAACAAGATGGTGCAACCGCACATAAAGATCGCGTTTCAATGTCACTGCTTGCTGATGTTTTTGGTGATTGCACAATTTCATAGCGACTTTGACGTCCAAGATCGCCTGATCTCCTGACTTTTTCTTTTTGGGTACAGCGAAAGCAACTGTCTATAATAACCGTCCAAAATCCATCGATGAATTGAAAACTGCAGTATGGACTTTCACTGCTTCTGTTGCAGAAGAAATGTTACAGCTTGTGTTTGAAAACACGATTAGACGAATTGAACTGTGTATTCAGGAACGCGGGGGGGGGGACACATTTTACATTTAATGTGAAAATTTGTAAGTAAAAATGAATAGTCAATAAATTAGTAACTTGTATTTCAGTGAGTTTTATTTCGGTATATTCACTGCGGCATACGGCACGCGCGGCTAATAATCACATGTCACTGCGGCGACACTTTTTGAACACCCCGTATTATTAGAAGTGTCTTTAGGGACTGTGAGGAGAATTTTTACTTTATTGTACAACTGCTTATTACTTAAACTTTGTGTGCATCTGATCTATTTGATATTGTTAATATCAGAAAATTTTAACAACTTAGTCTTGGCCACGGCCCAAACCACTTTGTAAAATTTTTTGAGGGAGCAGGGGGCTATGCAAGTAGCCTTTTTATATTTTGTATGTTGGCAGTGCTATAGACTGCATTAATATCGCTGACTCCGCTCTGCGCCCTCGGTAAGAGACTCTGTGGTTGAATCTACTATGTTACGACTTATCTCATCTAAATTGAAGCTACTTTAAAATAATCAAAATAGAATAATCAATAATGAGACCGAGCGAACGGCTTGAACATGTGTCCTTTGTGGAGACTCAGTGTTGGTAGGACATGCATTGTACAATGAGGATGGATGTAGCTGGTAATGGTTGATTAGTGGAATTATTGACAACTATATAAATTTTGGAACTAGATGTCACACGAATGAGGTAAAATCTGCTAAATACATTGTTTGCTCTTCAAAAAGTCTTTCTTTTGCTATCCATATGACTCCTAGTAGTTAGAGTGTATAATAGTTAGAATCCTTTTATTTAGCTGGTTGTAGTTGCTGCTTGCTATAATTGCTGTAGTTCGTATTATGAAGATTTTCTGTGGACTTATGAAAAGTATGGGTTATTGTTAGGATTCCTTCCAATTTAGGACCATTCTTTTGTGTTAATTATTTGAGGCCGTGTTGTCATTGTATAGCAGTCAGATTGCGTTGGGTTGTACAATTGCGGGTAATAAATGAATAGGTTAAGTTTGAGTTGTCTTTGTCCGGGAAGATTCTGTAGGTCAGTGTTTGAAATGATAAAAATAAAAATAAGTAAACACAAAGAAGTTTCAAGACACGGACAAGTGCTGTTTCCTCACACACACGCCTCAGGAAACGACGAGAAAACCAGCAAAATTAAAGCTCATACGGAGATGTATCGATACTTGCTCTTTCCACTACCTAGTTAGTTTTCCTCTGCATTGCAAACAAACGAATAGACCTCCTAAAGTACAGTATTTCGCATATTTACACTCAATAATACGTTACAGAATGATTTGTTGGAGTAGCTCATCACTTAGAAAGGAAGTACTGATTGCACAAAAGAAAAAAAAAAAATGGTTCAGATGGCTCTGAGCACTATGGGACTTAACATCTGAGGTCATCAGTCCCGTGGACTTAGAACTACTTAAACCTAACTAACCTAAGGACATCACACACATCCATGCCCGTGGCAGGATTCGAACCTGCGGCCGTAGCAGCAGCGCGGTTCCGGACTGAAGCGCCTAGAACCGCTCGGCCACCGCGGCCGGCCACTGATTGCACAAAACCAAGCAGTGAGAATAATATGATATCTATTCAGAAAAATTCGGAACTTTGTCCACCAACATTTTTACGCTTTTCTTTTAATTATCGTGCATGGTCTCTTTCGAAATATTTTTAGAATGGTGCAGCAGAGTCAGCAACTATAAAATGTAATGATATTAAATTTCAGCCTCCAGTTGCATAAGCTCGCAGCGTCCAGTTACGACTCGGCGTTCGCAGCCCACCTGTCTGGCACCTGCGTGGCCTGTCGGCAAAACATTAGTACAAGTGACGCAGTCTTATGGCTATGTACTGTAGTACTAACATTTTAAGTTTGATAAGGCCAATATCTGGCATGTTTTAATTTTAATTTTATATTGTGACATTTCTGAAGAAGGATACATTATTATAGCCGAAACCTAGGTAAAGTTTCTTTGCTTATACAACTTGTAATGGTACCTGAATTACGTAACCATTACGGCAGCTCTCCTGAACCTCTCGATACCAGCAATATTCTACTGTGTTCTTTTTTAAAGTAGTTAACATATTTCTGAGACAACATTCAGATTTGATTTCATTAATGTAGAGATGCTTTGATACATCGATATGTTTAGATTGCAATGATATTATTCTTATGTGTATTCTTTCTGTTGTCACTATGATCTTTGACGTACTTGTAATTCTGATTTTTGGGCGCGTAAGCGATTATTGGAGAATTAGAGACTCGGACCTTGAGAAAGTCAAGTCTTGGACGTCATGTTGGAAAGACGCATAACGTAGTCAGCTTATAAAATGTGAACTTTAAAAGTGAGGAAGATGTTTTCAAGTATGTTTTGTATTGTGAAGTGATGTTTTGTGTGTTACGTGATATTGCAATAAAAGCAACTAAAAGGAAGTGTAGCTTAAATTCGCAGTGCTGATTACTTTTTTTACATCACCATTGTCCTGCAAAAGTGTAATCTTCAAGAATGGTTTGTGAAATACATCCATAAAACTTTTGAATATAGCAGAATAAAACCTAGACCTCTTTGCATCCGAGCTTGGAATCATCACCACCTAGATTTTCGACGATTGAGTCATGATTTTACAACGAGACCAGCGTGGGAAACACGAAAAGATGAGTGCCTAGTTTATTTATTATTACATGAAATGACTTTATTAACTGTGCTCTAATGACACCTGCCACAAAATAACTTTGTTGTTGCCCGAAAATGCAGTATTTAGCAGCGTGAGCAACACCGCAATCACTATTAACTTTTGACCTTTGTTGTGGTAGGGTTGTTAGAAACTGGAGGCTGAAATTTAATATAATTCCTTCGAAATACTCTCCTCCACAATTTACACACCGCTCCCGATGCCGTTTCCACTTCCGGAAGCAGTCTTGGTACGCCTGTTCCTGGATCCCGCGATGCGCAGTCTGCGAATTTTCTTTTCTCTCGTCTATCGTTGCAAATCTTCATCCATTCAGCGGGGTTTTTAACTCTGAAAATTAAAAAAAGTCCGCAATGGTCAGATCTGGAGAGTGCAGAGGATGAGGCAGCACAGTGATTTCGTTTTCTGTGTAACAGTCACACACCAACAAGCATGAATGTGCGGGTGCGTTATCGGTAAGCAACAGCCATGAATTGTCTCACTGCATTGCAGTCCGTTTCCTTCTCACATTATCCCGCAGGTGTCGCAACACGTCCCGATAGTGCTATCGCTTAACAGTTTGTCGCTCTGTCACAAATTCGTGATGAACTAATCCTTCAGAGTCAAAGAAAACTATCAGCATTGCTTTGACATTTGACCTGACCTGACGATCTCTTTGATTCTCTAGAAACATCTCGTCCGCATTTTGCGCAATCCAAAAACTCTTTGACAGATTGCTAGCCGAAGATGTTTCTAGTCTTGACTCATGAGCCATGGGACGGGATATCTGATATGATCCTACTGAAATGTTGGATTCTTCTCCAATTTCTCGGACAGTCAGTTTTTGATTGGCACGCACAATTTCGTTAACTTTCCTGGCATGACCGTCGTCGGTAGACGTCGAAGGGCGTCCGAACCAGGGTCATTTTTAACTTCTGTCCGGCCATTTTTAAACTGTGTGAACCATTTGTAACATCGAGTACGGCTTAAAAACTCAACGCTGTAGGCTTCCTGCATCATTTGGTGTGTCTCTGTAAAGATTTTCTTGAGTTTCACGAAATATTTAATGCAGACGCGCTGCTCTTCTAAGTCTGCCATCTCGAATTTCGCAAACTGTGCGACGAAATGTTCTGCTCAATACGAGGGGGGACCCAAAAGAAATCGGATCGTTGTCATAAAAAAATTATTGATGAACATTTTTACAAAATTACTTCAGTCACCTTCAAAATACTCTCCATTACATGCGATGCACTTGTCGAGTCTTTTTTCCCACTGTTGGAAGCATGTTTGGATCTCTTCAAGTTTGATATTGTCCAGTGCCCTTTGTGAAGCTGTTTTTACCGCCTGCGCATCGTCATAACTTTCCCCTTTTAGCGTTTTTTTCATTCGTGGAAATAGGAAAAAGTCGCACGGGGCTACGTCTGGCGAATACAGAGCGTGGGGAACGACAGCCCACCTCTGAGACGCCAAATAGTGGGTCACTCGTAAGGCCGTGTGTGCTGGAGCGTTGTCGTGATGCAGAAACCGTTCACATGATCGCCAAAGTTCCGGGCGTTTCCTCCTCACAGCCTCTCGCAGACGCCTTAAAACATCCAAGTAAAAGTGCTGGTTAACGAATTCCCGATGCACAATTCCACGAACATCAAAAAAGACAATGATCATCGTCTTCACATTTGACCTCACTTGCCTTGCTTTTTTTGGTCTGGGAGAGTTGGGAGTCCTCCAATGGCTTGACACTTGCTCGGTTTCTGGGTCATACCCGTAACACCAACTCTCATCCCCTGTAACGACTTTGTTCAAGAAGTTTGGATCACGTGCAATCTCTGTGTTTAAGTCCTGACACACATTCATGCGGATGGTTTTTTGCTCCCGAGTGAGAAGGCGCGGAACAAATTTAGCAGCAACACGTCTCGCGTGCAAATCCTCACTCAAAATCCGCTGGCACGAGCTCCAACTGATTCCCGTCTCTGCTGAAATTTGGTCGATCGTTTGGCGACGATCCTCGTTGATCTTTTGGCGGACCTTTACAATGTTCTCCTCATTTCACGATGTTGAAGGGCGTCCAGAACGAGCTCGGTCTTCAACACACATCTCACCACGTTTAAAGCGCCCAAACCACTCGAAAACCT